>NC_061510.1:145760331-146003060 GCF_022539505.1 Lolium rigidum
GCGACGGCGTCTCGGAAGGTTTTCCGTATCGTGGTTCTCGGATGCGGGGGTTTCGTCACGGAGACTTTTTATAGGCGGAAGGGCAGGTCAAGAGGCGGCACGGGGGCCCCACACCATAGGGCCGCGCGGCCAAGGGGGGCCGCGCCGCCCTAGGGTTTGGCTCCCCCGTGGCCCCTCTTCGTCTCTCCTTCGGACTTCCGGAAGCTTCGTGGAAAAATAGGCCCCCGGGCTTTGATTTCGTCCAATTCCGAGAATATTTCCTTACTAGGATTTCTGAAACCAAAAACAGCAGAAAACAGCAATCGGCACTTCGGCATCTTGTTAATAGGTTAGTTCCAGAAAATGCACAAATATGACATAAAGTGTGCATAAAACATGTAGATAACATCAATAATGTGGCATGGAACATAAGAAATTATCGATACGTCGGAGGCGTATCAGAGGACAACGACGACCCTGAAGGAGTAGAAGTCATCGGCTATGAAGAACCAGACCTCTCCGGAGGTATCGAAGGAGTAGACTACCTCATCGTCTACGGAACCGGGGAGGGTTCCGGAGGAGAGCAATCATAGACCTATCGAGTAGTAGTAGTATCCGAGCAGTACGAACTCTTAGTACTTAACTGCTCGAGGAGAATAAATGTATAACCTAGTAAGACTCTTATATTGTATGTTGAGTTGGGTTCGCCTCGAACCCAGGAGTATTTCTCTTAGGGCCCAAGAGGAACTCCGAGATGATATGTACATGTTGCTTGTAATAATAAATGAATGAGTTATGGACCTGCTATGTTCTGTTGTACTACTCTGAGGGATGTAATATTTGCGGATTGGTACTTCATGAATGTTATATCAACGACTGGCATACTACAACATGCAGTGGTATGCAGGGTCACCACACATAGCTAGTAACATTACACATCTCAAGGCATTTTGGTGACATGGCATGCCAATAAATGAAGAAAGAGAATGAGGTGGTAACTAGCTATGTTACCATAACATCACACACCCCAAAGCAAAATGAGTCTACAACATAATAAATAACACAATGCATGACACCACATATAAGTTACTAGTCTAGGTTACTTCATGCATTGTATCATTTATTATGTTGTAGACTCATCTTGCCTTGAGGTGTGTGATGTTATGGTAACATAGCTAGTTAACACCTCACTCTTTTTTTTCATTTATTAGCATGCCATGTCACCAAAATGCCTTGAGATGTGTGATGTTACTAACTATGTTACTCCCACTATTAGCAGTCTTTAGTAATATATAACTCTTGCACAAAATTATAGGCAAAATGCATTGCTAACCCAATCACATGCATGTATATTCCAAAAATCATTAAATGTAGATACACCACTTAAAATACAATGTATTATGGGCATTGTCTCTTAACATATACTACTATTTAGGACAACGCGTTGAGATACAACCCATTGTAACAAGCCTAAGATATACTAGAAGTGGAAATTAATATCAGCTGCAACTGACTCGTAGTATTTTTTTTAAACGGATAAGGCCACGAAGGGCCGGAGGTTGTATTAGTCGAACGACAGATACAAAGTTACATTGAGGCCCCTAACTAACAAGGTAACCAAAGATACGGCCTCGAGTTTTACAAGCAGGATCCTAGAACAAAAATTGAAAACGCAATCAGGTCCTTGGTCCACTCCAACGCAATTAAACGAGTTCCATGACCGGGCACCCGCGCCGCCACCGTGGAACATGCCACTTGGGGCAACGCCGGATATGGTTCCTGCCATGTAGTCGATAAAGATCCTTCCAAGGAGGAAGAACAACCGCGGAAGAATGAAGCTTCCCGGCAAGGAGCGGCTCCAATCGCCACAGATAACTCCGGCGCACAACAACCGGTGTTGATGAACTCCAAAGGATGACTCAGCTTCCAACTCGCGCCCATCGGCGTGCTCGCGACTGTGCCGCCGAGCCAATGAACCACGAGCAGCAGATCCCTCCCCTTTCTCCCGTCTGTCACCACGACCACAAGGAGGGAGTAGAGGAGCCTACGGATTGAATGGTACCCGAGCTCCGCGGTCAAGCTTTATTGAAGAGGTTGCCGGAGAAGTGTCGCAGATCAACGCCTCCACCCGCTGGAGCTCTGCAAGCCACCACACCTTCACCACGCCGCTCCTGGAACAACTCGACAATTCCAGATGCACCCACCTCAACGGCATAACGCCAATCCACAAAGGGACAACACACTAGCCTAATATACACACTAGAAAGGCCAGCGCCTTTTTCCTTAGCCATCTTCGGGCGGCGATGCCACCAGAGAGAGCCTCGGCTTGGCCCGGTGCGCAAGAGGAGACCCTCACGGCTCAAGTACTGTAGCAAGAGAGAGTGGAGAGGATAAGAATGAGAGCCCCTCTGACTCGTAGTTTGCCGGCTGAATAAACTCAACCGTGTGTGAACTGTGAAGCTGCACGACCTGTGGACTTGTTGTTCATATGCAAGCGACAACAAATAAAAAAAAGTTGCACACGGTTCATCTCTCACGTTAACCTCAGCATGACATATTTATGCTGTCACCTGATCACGGATCACTTTTCTATGACTACTGTACCCATTGTCAAAAAAATAAAATATTTTAAAATGTCTGAATTTTTTGAAAAAACTTATCCGGAAGTATATTCAAATATTCTATGTTCGCACACAAAATAGCTCACGAGCATGTTTGTCCTTGAAAATTTCACTACATAAAGAAAATCCCAAGCTCCCCTACGTGAATAACATAGGCCTTGTTAAATGAAGCCTACCCAGGCGGCCCCTTCCACCGAAAACCCTAATTCTCCAGATCGAACAGATCCGACTCCTCCGAATCAGATCCAACAGCCAGAACGCCCACTAGACTCGCTAGAAAAGACCGATTCGGCAGGAGCTTTGCTTTGAGAACGGTTTAATTTACCCACAAAGCGGAGGCCTTCGTTTATACGGGCCAAATAGATGATCCTCCTCGCCAGACTCAAGATACGATGAGTGGAAATAAATATCAGCCACAGCTCTGACTTTCAGTTTGCCAGCTGAAAAACTCAACCGTGTGTGAAGCTGCACGACCTTGGAATTGTCTGTAGGCAAGTGGCAACACATAAAAGGGATGCACGCGGTTCATCTCTCACATTAACCTCAGCATGACATGTTTACCTTGTCACCTCATCACAAACCACTTTTCAAAAACTGTTTGTTACCTTCTATGGCGCTAGTATGACCAAGTTAGAGCAACTCCAAGCAAGGTCAAGATATTCATGTGGCGTTCCCTTCACGGTATTTTACCTCTGAAATCTATCATTTATAATCGTCATATTGGTACAACAGGAGGATGTCCAATCTGTAACCAAGGCCCAGAGGATGTCAGTCACCTTTTATTCCAATGTGAGGCTGCAAAAGGAATTTGGGAGAGCTTGGGGATTCTGGAGCTGATCATGCAGGCGGTTCACATTGACCGGTCAGGATCAATGGTTTTAGAAGAGTTGCTTCGGCGACACAACAATACAATTAAAGGTATCAATATTGGGCTGAAAGAGATCATCTCGGTTACCTGCTGGTACCTTTGGTGGATTAGGCGTCGTCGGACTCATGATGAACCGGTGCCTCCTATCCACATGTGTAGAATGTCTATTCTAACCATTGCAGCTAATTCAAAGAAGGAATTAACAACTGGTGGAGCTGGTTCAGAATTGCGATGGGCTAGACCAAAGCCACGTTATATCAAACTTAATGTCGACGCCTCGTTCCATGATGACAGGAAAGCGGGTGCAGCAGGGGCGGTTCTCCGTGATATCGATGGTCATTTATAGCTGCCTCGTGCTGTCTCATATTGCATGTGTCGACTCCAATGTTAGCGGAGGCCATAGCTCTAAGGGAGGGACTGGAATTGGCGTCTCGATTGAACTTATCTAGGGCCCTAGCGGAATCAGATTCCTCTGATGTTATCAATGCTTGCAATGGAGATGAAAGGTGGTGGAGTGAAGCGTCGGCTGTCTTTGCAGATTGCATGGACTCGGTTGCTACAATTGGTGAGGTCTCTTTTAATTTCTGTCTAAGGGAAGCAAATAAAGTAACTCATGAGTTAGCAAGGTTTGGTTTTGAGAATAGTTTATCTTGTAATTGGGTCGATGAACCCCCTAGATTTTTGCTAGACTCGTTGATAAACGATGTAACGGTAAAATGATCAAGGCATTAAGTTTCACACGCACTCTTTTCCTTACCAGGGTATCTAAGGGGACTGGAAGGTTTTTAATAAGGCGGCTTGCTAGCCTAATATATTTAGTTATTTCAAAAAAAGTTAGAGCATTGATGACCCACAAGTATAGGGGATCGCAACAGTCTTCGAGGGAAGTAAAACCCAATTTATTGATTCGACACAAGGGGAGACAAAGAATACTTGAAAGCCTTAACAGCGGAGTTGTCAATTCAGCTGCACCTGGAAACGAGACTTGCTCGCAAGAGTTTATCGATAGTAACGGTTTTATAGCAATAGCAGTAGTGAAATAACAGCAGCAGAGTAACAAAGACAGCAGTAGTGATTATAGTAAACAGCAGGATTAAAATACTGTAGGCACGGGGACGGATGACGGGCATTGCATGGATGAGAGAAACTCATGTAACAATCATAGCAGGGCATTTGCAGATAATAATAAAACGGTATCCAAGTACAAAGCAATCAATAGGCATGTGTTCCAATTATAGTCGTACGTGCTCGCAATGAGAAACTTGCACAACATCTTTTGTCCTACCAGCCGGTGGCAGCCGGGCCTCAAGGGAAACTACTGGATATTAAGGTACTCCTTTTAATAGAGTACCGGAGCAAAGCATTAACATTCCGTGAACACATGTGACCCTCACGTCACTACCATCCCCTCCGGTTGTCCCGATTTACGTCACTTCGGGGCCATTGGTTCCGGACAGCGACATGTGTATACAACTTGCGGTAAGACCATAAACAATGAATATCATGATGAAATAATAACATGTTCAGATCTGAGATCATGGCACTCGGGCCCTAGTGACAAGCATTAAGCATAACAAGTTGCAACAATATCATCAAAGTACCAATTACGGACACTAGGCACTATGCCCTAACAATCTTATGCTATTACATGACCAATCTCATCCAATCCCTACCATCCCCTTCGGCCTACAGCGGGGAATTACTCACACATGGATGGGGGAAACATGGCTGGTCGATGGAGAGGCGTTGGCGGTGATGATGGCGATGATCTCCTCCAATTCCCCGTCCCGGCGGAGTGCCAGAACGGAGACTTCTGACTCCCGAGATGGAGTTTCGCGATGTGGCGGCGTTCTGGAGGGTTTCTGGCGACTTCGACTTCTCTCCGTGTGTTTTTAGGTTGAGGCCGATAAATAGTCCGAAGGAGGGCGTCGGAGGCCAGCCGAGGGGGCCACACCATAGGGCCGCGCGGGCCCCCCCTAGGCCGCGCCGCCTTATGGTGTGGGGCCCTCGGGCCTCCACCTGATTTGTCCTTATGGCTCCGTCAGTATTCTGAGAAAATAGGGCCTTTCGTCAAAATCCCGAGGTTTTTCCTGAAAGTTGGATTTCTGCACAAAAACGAGACACCAGAACAGTTCTGCTGAAAACAGCGTTAGTCCGTGTTAGTTGCATCCAAAATACACAAATTAGAGGCAAAACAATAGCAAAGTGTTCGGGAAAGTAGATACGTTTTGGACGTATCAACTCCCCCCAAGCTTAGCTTATTGCTTGTCCTCAAGCAATTCAGTTAACAACTGAGCGATAAAAGAACTTTCACGAATACATTTGTTCATATGATGTATATATTCTCATGATATGGCTAATACTTAAGCAGTTCATAATAAGGTACATGCAAATAAGATCATCTAACAGCTATGTCAATCATGAAGAGGTACCAACAATTAATAATAAGCATCATGAATCATGTATATAAGCAGGATTGCAATGTTCATAAGAGAGTATGATAAAGTGGTATCTCGCTTGCCTGTATTTGATCGGCAAAACATAAATGCCCGGGCACCTCTGAAGTTCATAGAAAGACTAGAAGTATTGATTGTCAAAGATAAAAGCATCAAAGTTATACCACAATCAATCATATTTTGAGACAAGCATATTATACTAAGAATGACAGTTGTGCTCTCAAGAAAGTGCTCAAAGAAAGGATGGAGACACAACATAAAAGTAAAAGATTGACCCTTCGCAGAGGGAAGCAGGGATTAACATGCGCTAGAGCTTTTTATTTGTAAAGCGGGAGTAAAATTATTTTGAGAGGTGTTTGTTGTTGTCAACGAATGGTAATGGGTACACCAACTACCTCGCCAACCGGACTTTCAAGAGCGGCTCCCATGAATTATTTGCATATTTATGTGGCACTCCTTCCAACCTTTCTTACACAAACCATGGCTAACCGAATCCTCGGGTGCCCGCCAACAATCACATACCATGAAGGAGTGCCTTTTTAGTTTAGTTTTATTATGATGATGATACTCCCCCCAACCTTTGCTTACACAAGCCATGGCTAACCGAATCCTTCGGGTGCCGTCCAACAATCACAAACCATGGAGGAGTATCTATTTAAGTTAGAGGAGTATCTATTTAAGTTAATTAATTCGGGACTGGGAATCCCATTGCCAGCTCTTTTTGCAAAATTATTGGATAAGCGGATGTGCCACTAGTCCATATGAGAGTCCGTCAAAAGTAAATGACAAGGTTGAAAGCTAAACACCACATACTTCCTCATGAGCTATGAAACATAAACACAAATCAAGAAGCATTTTGAAGGTTTTAAAGGTAGCGCATGAGAATTTACTTGGAATGGTTTGAAATGCCATGCATAGGTATTTATGGTGGACACTCTGGAATAACTTGGTTTTCATGTATTTGGAGGCACGAGCAGCGTTCCCGCTCAGTACAAGTGAAGGCTAGCAAAAGACTAGGGAGCGACAAATCAAGAGAGCAAGAATCGTCATAATCATGCTTGCGGCAAAATAAATTAACCGAGGCATAAAAGTGATACAAGAACTCGAAGCAATGTAAATCATTGAGGCTTAATTGACTTTTGTTCAGTCATGTGCATGCGTGAGCATGTGCCAAGTCGATATAAATGAATTATTCAGAGGAGGATACCACAATGCCATACTTACTTATGAATAAAACAATGCAAGCAAACATCCATGACATGCTACTTATATTAATAATTGGAGCTAACATGAGAGATCATGAACTACTAAACTTTCTTAAATGACATATACCTCACATGAACCAACTAAGCATGCTCACATGGATGAGTATATGTACAAAAATGAAAACAAATAGAGTTCATACCAGCCTCTCACCACAATCGGATTGTCGTAGATCGTCATTATTGCCTTTTCACTTGTGTAGCTTGGATAATATGAAATGAAAACCACGCTCCAGCCACCGAAGACCATTGAACTCATGATGAACTTTACAAACCAAAGAAGAACAGCAAATATTTTTGGTGTTTTCGAATTTGAGAACAAGAACAAAAGAAAACAAGCAAACAAAGCAAAAAAAAATTTGGGTTTTCTTATAGCAAACTAGCAATAGCAAATAAAGAGAAACAAATGCAAGAAACCAAGATAAACAAATGGTGAAGAGAAACAACATAAATATTTTTGGTCTTTTTGTGTTTTGGGAAAGAAACAAAGTGAAAGCAAGAAATAGCAAACTAAAAGAAACACAGAAAAGCGAAATGGCAGAAATCTGCCAAAACCTGACAGCAGTACAGAAATCGATTTTTACAAAAATCTTACGTTGCTCAGTTCGAAAAGTGTTCAACTAATGAAAGTTAGATAACAACCTGGGGAACCTGCACAAAAATTGGCAGCTCAAAATAACGTTCTGGCTGTGCGCACGAATGTTTTTAGTAACAGTCCAGAATCTGTTTTCAGGCAGCACTTCCCCAAATATCATCTTCCTCTCATTAGAAAACCACTCAAACAAACTAAACAAGTATGTACAAGTATCCAGCAATCATGATATGCAAAGAATGAGTGATGCCGGTATACCTCCCCCCAAGCTTAGGCTTTTGGCCTAAGTGGAGTTCAATCCCATCGAGGCCATGAGGTAGTATCCCCGCAGTACGACGAAGATGGATCATATTCCGGGTATGTGCTAGAAGAAGCACCCGGATACGTGACGGTGTAGTCATAGGAGGGCTCGGCGTCCTCGGAGTCATGCTGCTGGTGGAAATCTTGTATCTTCATATGTTCATCCACCTCCTCCTTAGTGCGCGACCATGGTTGCCTGTCAATACAAAACAAACCTGGGCTGGGGAAGAGGGATTTCTTTCTCATCCCCGTCAGCAAACAACATTCTATAGACCATATTATCTAAAGTGGAATCGGCGGTAACAAAATGATGGCTTTTCATAGCAGTGATATCAAGCCTCCTAGGGGTTAATGGCACATCATTAGGATCAATAGGAAGCTCCAAATATGCTAAAATGCGCAGTGCAATAGTTCCTCCAAAAATAGGCCCTCTGGTGACAGGCGGCGAGCAATAAGATAACCAAGATGATAGGATGTCCGTCCAGTAAGTGCAATATTCAAGAAAGCAAGATGGTAACTAGAAATATTGCTAGTGTTCTCCCTACCAAGTATGCTAGTAGCAATGTAATATGCAAAATATTTAATGGCGGGGAGTTGAATGTTCCTTATCTTGCCCCGCTGAATGGTGCGACAATCATCATTGGTGATCCCTCGATAGAGCTCCAACAAGTCCCGGGGGTTGTCATCAATCCTCCTTGTTGTACTTACAGGGGCAATATCCAATGCACGACAAAATGTTTCCAAATCAATGGTAATAGGATTATCATAAATCTTGAATGCAACAGTCGGCTCATATTGCGTGTTTTGGAACTTGAAGCTCTCGACGAAGATTTTGGTGAGCATGTAGTATTGCTCCCTTTCATCTCCCACGTAGGTGGCTAAGCCCGCCCTGTTGACAAGGGTGAAGAAATCATCCAATATCCCTGCATTTGTCAGAAAATCATAACATGGTAAGGATGAAGCATTAGGAGCCCCATTGTCCTCTTCGGGCGCGAAGCTAGGCGCGATGATGTCCTCATTGTACGACCGCCTAATTTGGGTGGCGGTCCTAGAAGGCCTCCCGGTGCTGGTTGTTCCCTTCTTGAACAATTCTCCAAATTTGAACTTCTTCATTTCTTTTCGGAGAGCAAATGTGCCAAATTTTAGACAGAAATCTGGGCTGAGCAAAGAGATCGAAAAATCCTGAGCTCTTGAGCAAAAACGCGAGTGAGAGAAAGTTGGTTCGAGTTTTTTCGGGGAGAGAAGATGCTCGGGAGAAAGAGATGAAGTAGTGGGGCAAGAAGGGGCCCACACCACGTGGTGGCGCCCCCCTCCTTGGCCGCGCCGGCCTGTGGTGTGGCACCCTGTGGTGCCCCACAGGTCATCCTCGGGTACTCCCAGGTGCCTCGTCACAAAATAGGACCAACGGTGTAATTTTCGCGAATTTTTGAAAACTTTGAAAAATGCACATTTCTGGGTATTAAGTTTATTATTATTGGCCAGGAATTTTTTTGAAAATCTCTAAATGACTAAGGAACTTTGAAAAATAAAGGTGCTACAGCAACTAGAGAAAGTGGAGGAAGAAAGAGATGTTGTTTACCTCCTCTATGCATATAAAAAGTATTTGTTAACAAGGTTGATCAAGTCTTGCCACCAAATAAATTTTACATAGCATATGAAGATATAAACCTCAAATCAATCATGTTACCTTGAATTGTATTTATATGGATCCAATCACAAGAGTTTGATATTCTTCTTTAGGCTCATATATAGGACAATCAATAGTTCCCACTTTGATAGTTCTCACATTAGAAATAGTATTAACTCCGCATGCTTTTTCAATCCTCTTGGGGAAATAGACGGTGTGCTCCTTATCATCAACATTGAAAGTAACCTTTCCTTTATTGCAATCAATAACAGCCCCTGCGGTGTTAAGAAAAGGTCTCCCAAGAATAATAAACATATTATCATCTTCAGGCATTTCCAACACAACAAAATCAGTTAATATCAAGCAGTTATTAGTAACTTGAACAGGAACATCCTCACATATACCAACAGGAATAGCAGTAGATTTATCAGCCATTTGCAAAGATATATCAGTAGGTATCAACTTATCTAAGTAAAGTCTCTTATAAAGAGAAAAAGGCATAACACTAACACCGGCTCCCAAGTCACATAGAGCAGTTTTAACATAATTATTCTTAATAGAACATGGAATAGTAGGTATACCTGGGTCGCCCAACTTCTTTGGAACTTTGCCATTGAAAGAGTAATTAGCAAGCATAGTGGAAATTTCCTCATTGGGGATTTTCCTTTTGTTAGTAACAATATCTTTCATATACTTTGAATAAGGAGGCAATTTAATAGCATCGACCAAAGGGATTTGCAAGAATAAAGGTTTCATCCAATCACAAAATTTATTATAGTGTTCTTCTTCCTTTGATTTTAGTTTCTTAGCAGGAAAAGGCATTTGCTTTTGCACCCAAGGTTCTCTTTCATTACCATGTTTCTCAGCAATAAAATCTTCTTTAGTATACTTTTTATTTTTAGCATGCTTTTCGTGTTCTTCTTCAACCTCTTCTTTATCGGGAGTATCATTCTTATCATTATCTTTATCATGTTCATTACCACTTTCGGTTTCAGCATCGAAATAGAAATACTATTAGGATCATTAACAGGTTCAGAGGATTCTACAACATTTTTATGTTTCTTCTTCTTTTTCTTAGAAGGAGCTCTAGGTTCAATGCGTTGAGAATCTTGTTCAATTCTTTTGGGATGTCCTTCAGGATATAGAGGATCCTGGGTAGAAACACCACCTCTAGTTGTTACCTCATAAGCATGTTTTTCTTTAGCATTATTTCCTAACAAGTCATTTTGCACTTTAGTGAGTTGATCAATTTGAGTTTGAACCATATGAAAATGTTTAACAAGCATCTTAACATCATTGGAGGTTCTCTCCACAATATCATGCAATTCACTAATAGCTCGAGAATTTTCCATTAAATGATTCTCTACTCTTATATTAAAGTTTTCTTGCTTAACAATATAATTATCAAACTCATCTAAGCATTGTGCAGGAGGTTTTGAATACGGAATATCTTCTCTAGTAAAGCGTTGAAGGGAGTTTACCTCAATCATGGATGAATGGGGAATTATCTCACATATATCTTCTATGGGAGGTAGATCCTTCACATCTTCAGATTTAATACCTTTCTCCTTAAGAGACTTCCTAGCTTCCCTCATATCTTCATCATTCAATCTAATCATACCCCTCTTCTTCAGTATCGGCGTTGGAGTTGGTTCAGGCGTAGTCCAATCATCATGATTCCGGCCTATTTTAGCCAATAATTCTTCAGCTTCGTCCGGAGTTCTTTTCCTGAAAACACAACCAGCACAACTATCCAGGTATGCCCTAGACTCAATGGTTAGTCCACTATAAAATATATCAAGTAAATCATGCTTTTCCAAATCATGGTCAGGCAGGGCTCTAATAAGAGAGCAAAATCTCGCCCAAGCCTCGTGCAATTTCTCTCCATCTCCCTGATCAAAATTATAAATTCTCTGCAAAGCAGCATGTTGAGCACTAGCAGGAAAGTATTTCCGGAAGAAAACATCAAGCAATTCTTTTGGACTTTTAATAGAATTAGGTGGCAAATTATTATACCAAGTTTTAGCGTCATCCTTTAATGAGAATGGAAAGATTTTAGCAACAAAGTAAGTACGCTTCTTAACATCATCAGAAAACAAACCACTCAGAGTAGATAACTCAATCATGTGTTCAACAGCACTTTCTTTTTCGAGTACCACAAAAGGGTGTTTTCTCAACAATAGCTATATGAGATAGATCAAGAGAAAAATCATAATCTTTATCCTTAATGTTTATAGGAGATGTGGCAAATTTAGGATCGGGAGACAGCTTTATATCTAATGACATGTTACGCAAGCAACTTTTTAATTTTTCTTGCATCAGTAGTAGCATTGCATTTTTCAATAAAATCATCATCAAGTTCCACATAATCTTCATCAAGATCATCACTAGAGTATTCAAGTTCAGGTGAATTAACAGGTGTAGTAACATTAGGAGTTTCAGTATTTTCAATTTGTCTAGACCTAGCAATTGTAGCATCTAGAAAAGATCCCAATGAACCACTATCATCAAGCACAGCAGAAACATTATCAATATTATGAGAGTTTTCAGAATCAGCAGAAGTACCAGCATTTGAAGCTTGTGGTGGTGAAACAAGTTTATCAATCACAGATGGTGAATCAAGAGCAGCAGAGGTACTCAGAGTTGTACCTTTTCTTGTAGTGGATGGTAATATGGCAACCTTAGTATCGCGAGTTTTACCCATGATGGAGAATTTGCAGCGAACAATATCAATCCAAGTGAACTTCCAAATAAAGCTATGCTCCCCGGCAACGGCGCCAGAAAATAGTCTTGATGACCCACAAGTATAGGGGATCACAACAGTCTTCGAGGGAAGTAAAACCCAATTTATTGATTCGACACAAGGGGAGACAAAGAATACTTGAAAGCCTTAACAGCGGAGTTGTCAATTCAGCTGCACCTGGAAATAGACTTGCTCGCAAGAGTTTATCAATAGTAACAGTTTTATAGCAGTAGCAGTAGTAAAATAATAGCAGCAGAGTAACAAAGACAAGCAGTAGTGATTATAGTAAACAACAGGATTAAAATATCGTAGGCACGGGGACGGATGACTGGCGTTGCATGGATGAGAGAAACTCATGTAACAATCATAGCAGGGCATTTGCGAGATAATAATAAAACGGTATCCAAGTACAAAGCAATCAATAGGCATGTGTTCCAATTATAGTCGTACGTGCTCGCAATGAGAAACTTGCACAACATCTTTTGTCCTACCAGTAGGTGGCAGCCGGGCCTCAAGGGAAACTACTGGATATTAAGGTACTCCTTTTAATAGAGTACCGGAGCAAAGCATTAACACTCCATGAACACATGTGATCCTCACGTCACTACCATCCCCTCCGGTTGTCCCGATTTCTGTCACTTCGGGGCCATTGGTTCCGGACAGCGACATGTGTATACAACTTGCAGGTAAGACCATAAATAATGAATATCATGATGAAATAATAACATGTTCAGATCTGAGATCATGGCACTCGGGCCCTACTGGCAAGCATTAAGCATAACAAGTTGCAACAATATCATCAAAGTACCAATTACGGACACTAGGCACTATGCCCTAACAATCTTATGCTATTACATGACCAATCTCATCCAATCCCTACCATCCCCTTTGGCCTACAGCGGGGGAATTACTCACACATGAATGGGGGAAACATGGTTGGTCGATGGAGAGGCATTGGCGGTGATGATGTCGATGATCTCCTCCAATTCTCCGTCCCGACGGAGTGCCAGAACGGAGACTTCTGGCTCCCGAGACGGAGTTTCGCGATGTGGCGGCGTTCTGGAGGGTTTCTGGCGACTTCGACTTCTCTCCGTGCATTTTTAGGTCGAGACCGATAAATAGTCCGAAGGAGGGCGTCGGAGGCCAGCCGAGGGGGCCGCACCATAGGGCCGCGCGCCCCCCCTAGGCCGCGCCGCCTTATGGTGTGGGGCCCTCGGACCTCCACCTGATTTGTCCTTCTGGCTCCGTCAGTATTCTGGGAAAATAGGGCCTTTCGTCAAAATCCCGAGGTTTTTCCTGAAAGTTGGATTTCTGCACAAAAACGAGACACCAGAACAGTTCTGCTGAAAACAGCGTTAGTCCGTGTTAGTTGCATCCAAAATACATAAATTAGAGACAAAACAATAGCAAAAGTGTTCGGGAAAGTAGATACGTTTTGGACGTATCAAGCATCTCCACTCGGCTCCCCTATATGGGCTCCGGCGCAGCCGTTTTCAGGCCCATATGCGAGGGCGCCGGCGGTAACACTAAAATAGGGGCCGGACAGCTGCCAGTCGTGGCCCCTATACAAAATATTAATTTTTTAAAACATAACAAAATTCGATGAAAAAGTAAATACTTTGATAGTTCGGTCATATTTAGCTCATATTTGTAAAATTTTTAAAACATATAGATAAAAAAACTAGCTACTACCGCTGCCGTTGCCGCGCCCTAGCCCTAGGCGGCAGTACATCGCTGCCGCGTAGTCCTCGCCGTCGCCGGGGTCCTCCTCCTTCGGCTCCGGCAAGTAGTTGCGGCAGCCATGGTCGGCGTCACCGCGCCTTCCGCGCGACCTGCTGGACGAGACAACCTCGTCATCATCGTCGAGGTTGATGAGGAGGCCGTGGCGTCGGCGGCGGTTCTCCTCCTCGCGGTGGTACTCCGCCGCGCTCCACGCTTCGGGAACACATCTGTCACCGCGAAGGACTCTAGCTAGGCTTGGCGCAGCCCAGGGAACTCCTCCGGGTCGTCCTCCGCCTTGACGATGGAGACCGCCGCCTTGTACTCCGGCGGTGGCGTCCACTCGCGCTGGCGCGGCGGAGAGGGGTCACGGATGACGAGGGCGCCGTGAGAAGCATGGCGATGGCTGCGAGAGAGAGCAACCTCCACCGGCTCATCCTTCACCGTCGCCAAGAACCTTGGCGACTTTGTGTTGTAGGGCGAGTACCTCGACGACGACCCATGCGTCGAGGACCCGTGCGAGGAGGAGGAGGAGTGCGGCGACGAGAATGATCGGTGCCACCCACTGGCCGCCGTTGCCTCGGCGCTGCCAGCTGCTGGTGCCGTGGTGGCATCTGCAGCGGCGGGTTGTTCCAGTCGTCGATGTAGTGGAGGACCCGCGCGAGGGTCCTCCCGGGCGTGCTCCACCACCGCCGCTGTCCAACGATGTTGTAGTTGGACGACGCGTCGCCGTTGCCGTTGTAGGCTTCGAGGCGGTTTGCGCGCTGCCGGACAAAGAAAATGTCCCACGCGTTGTCGTTGTCCGGTGACCACTTGGGCTCGTTGCGCTCCTCCGCGTGAGGTGGTCCCAAAAATGATTGTAAATGGCGTTCGTCCGCTCGGTCCCCGTCGGCACGGGGGGAGTCGGCAGACCGCCGCGGCTGAGCGCCCACCCCTCGGACAGCGCATGTCCGGCGGGACGGGGTAGCGCGCGTCCCAGAGGGCGCGCGCCTCGGTGATGTGGAGGGAGCACCGGCCGAAGCCATTGGCGGCATCGTCTTCCCTCTCTCGGTCTTGGTGGTCCATGGCGGCTAGGGGCGCTGGAGGAGGACGACACGGTGGAGGTTTGGAGGTTTGGAGAGGAGAGGCGAGGTGGAATGCGCGGCGAGGGAGGCGCACGACGGTTTATATAGCGCCGAGGAAGCCGGCTGGCGGGCATTAACGCAGCCGCTAAAGACGAGCAGGCGGCATTGAAGACGAGCATGCGCATTAACGCCGACGCGACTTGACGTGGAAGGCGAGCAGGTGAGCAGCCTTTGACCGCCGCTGAAGACGAGTAGGCGCATTAACGCTGACGCGACTCGGCGGGCGCAGAAGGCGATGAGAATGACGACCCCGCCGACGCTAATGGGGCGGGTCCAAGTCCATGCAGGCGTTTCCCGCGGCTTCTTCCCGGGTCTTTCCCGCCAACACGCGGCGCGCTGGCGCCCCCACGAGGCTCCCTTTCTACTGGGTTCGGCCTGAAAACGCCAGATGCAAAGTTGGGCCACACAAGCTAAAAAACAGTTTTAGGGGGCTGGACTAGAATTTAGACGCCCACATTAGGCTTTGGAGAGGGCGAGTGGAGATACTCTCACTCGTTGAAAAACTGGAGTACATCACGTCCCTCACTTTAGTGGAGAGGGTCACATCACATGTAATAACACCCAAAATGCCACCGTTGTTAGAAACATTAGATATTCGTGGATGCCTTTTGTTTTAGTTTCACAGAAACCAAATTGTGGATTTATTTTTTGAGAGACTTTTGTTGATTTGAGTAAACAGATTTTGGATTTTAAATGCAGTCCACTCAACAGAACATGTCATGTAAATGTCATTAGCCCAGGAACCTGTTTGTCCTGGAAATTTTCGCTACCGAAAGAAAAGCCCAAGCTAAACTTCTTCTAGGAGAGAAGGCCCGGTGCAACCAAGTGAATAACATAGGCCCAGCTCAAAGAAGCCCAAGTACCCAGGCGGCCCCTTCCACCGAAAACCCTAATTCTCCAGATCAAACAGATCCGACTCCTCCGCATCCGATCCAACGGCCAGAACACCCTGACCGCCCACTATAAACACAACCTCCCCCACGCCATCCTCCTTTCCCTCCTCCCAGCCACCGCCGCCGAAACCCCAAACCGACGAACCCCAACCCCGGCCGCCGCCGCCATGACGACGAGCATGAAGAAGAACCGCAAGAAGCGCGGCCACGTCTCCGCCGGGCACGGGCGTGTCGGCAAGCACCGCAAGCATCCCGGAGGTCGCGGTAACGCCGGTGGCATGCACCACCACCGCATCCTCTTCGACAAGTACCACCCGGGCTACTTCGGCAAGGTCGGCATGCGCTACTTCCACAAGCTCAGCAACAGGTTCCACTGCCCCACGGTCAACGTCGACCGCCTCTGGTCCATGGTGCCCGCCGACAAGGCCGCCGAGGCCGCCGCCACCCCCGGCAAGGCCCCCGTCATCGACGTCTCTCAGTTCGGCTACTTCAAGATCCTCGGCAAGGGCATGCTCCCGCCCAACACGCCCATCGTCGTCAAGGCCAAGCTCATCTCCAAGATCGCCGAGAAGAAGATCAAGGCCGCGGGCGGCGCCGTCTTGCTCACCGCTTAGGTACGTAAGGGCCGGCGGATGCAGGGAGAGGAAGGAGAGAGAGCAGATGGGACTAGTTTCTTAATCCTTGTGTTGAAAACTTCGATTTAGCTCTACTTTTTTTTTGTTAAGAACATTGCTGTATGGTATGGCTACTTGGAACCTGTGCTGTCTTATCAGATGTTTTGGATTCAGTTATAATGCCGGTTTATATCAGATATATCTGCTTTGTTATGTTGACTGCAGCTCACTTTCAGTAGTGATACCATCGTTGCATCTCTCATTGCAGTAGTGCACCTTGTGTCCATAGGAAACCAAGTTTGTGATTGCTACTTTATATAGGTCTGAATGCATTGGTGTTTGGCTAATCTAGAGCATGTTGTGTTCTTAGGTTTCGTTTTACTTGCCGAATGTTAAGTTGTGTGCCTGGGACGAAGATTCAGTTGATTAGTTCCCCCACCGCACCAGCGAGCCGCACGAATCCACTTTGCCTTTTTCTCAGTAGACTTGTTTACTATTGTCTGGTCTTTAGTCTGAGTATCCATTTTAGTATAGTGTAGTTTGATCAACCTTGGAGGAAGATTATCAGTTGAATAGTTCCTTGTTTACTATTGTCTGGTCTATGCTTGAATTCGACTACATTAGGGTGTCCAGGCTCCTGAGTTTTGTGTCGTTGCTGCCTAACAGTGCTACTTGTATGTTGACTTACTGTCATTATATGTTTCGTTCAGTAGTAATGGCTCCGATATTTCGTTGCTCTTTACAGTTTATCCATTCAATGTGTCATTTCGTTGCTTTCGGTTACTTGCGAGAAGTAGTTCTCTTGCCCAGTTTCATTTGTTGATCCCTACTAAGAATGTGGTTTATGTGCTTCCGTTGCTTTCGGTTACTTGCGAGAAGTAGTTCTCTTGCCCAGTTTCATTTGTTGATCCCTACTAAGAATGTGGTTTATGTGCTGACGGTATGTAAAATCTCATCGTTTGTGTTCAATGTCGAAATATGTTTTGCTGCTTACTTTTGTGGCTACCTTGTAACCTGTAGTATCTGGCAAGTTGGTTTTTCCATTGTATGTTCGTCACAATTCATTTCTGGGAGGAAAAAGTTCAAAACAAATCTTAACTTATAGTTGTTGGCTAAATCAAACCCTAAACTTGGAATCCCGGTAATTGGCACTCTGAACTGTCATATCCCAGTCTATTTTCAACCCCGAACCCGGTCTATAATTTTTATTTGAAATAAGATTAGCAATACCTCTCACTGACAGACCTGGCCCACATGTCATGTCTTTCTTCCACCTCTAGCCTCACTCTCCCCAATATCTCCTCCACCGCTTGTACAATCGGGTGGTCCTATCACCGGGGCGGCACGATGGGACAGACACCGGGCTTGTGCAATCAAGCCGGATGGTGAAGCATCTTCATATGTTTGGAGGTCGGGGCTCCCTGCAGCGCATGCTGGAGATACCTTGGTCTGGAGGTGCGGGTTCCTAGAGGTGCGAGTCGGAGGTTGGGCAACCTCCTGCGCGGCTCCCGCACACCCTGCGTCCAGCGCGGAAAGACCCGCGCACGCCCCCTCCGATGACCTGCAAGTGGGGCTGCGTGCTGGATGGGGGAGGAGCAGGGGAGGGTCGATGGGGAAGGAGCGGACGTAGTGCGACGCGCGGTATCCCACCAGCGATGGGAGGTGCTGGTCGGCGGCGAGCTGCGAGGCCTCGGAGCGGCAGCGCACGCTCCACAACTCGTTCTTAATTCCCAATTTGACACAGATTGAGGAGGGGGATGGATATGACAAGTAGGCCCGCATTGTCAGTGAGACTAAAGAGTTGTCCCAGCCGGGATTGTTGCATTCCCGGTGTGCCAAACAGATGTAGGGTTTAAAGTAGACTGGGACTCGAAGTTCACTGTGCTGGTTTCAGGGATTGCTAGTTTGAGGTTCGATTTAGCCAAAGCTTACAAGTTCAAGGTTTAATTTGGACTTTTTCCTTTCCGGGATGCTATGTACTTCTATCTCGAATGTAAAGTTACAGCCAACACCAGTTATTCAAAATTCCTGCCCCCTTAAATCATTTTCTCGTAATTTGGTCAATAGGCACACTGCTACAGATTCCTGTAACCTTTCCCAAGAAACGCAGACATTATTTTGTAAATACCGCGTACTCCCTCCGTACGGTTTGTTAGACCAACATGTAGTTCATGGAAAAAAAAATTGACCAAACATTTGGTTGATAAAATATGAATTATACTCCCTCACGTTTTAGATTTGGAAGCAAGTTTTCGTCACGTTATAGACCCTGTTTCCGTTTATCTCTTTGTGTCTCGTCTCCACCGCCCTCTTTCTCACGCACGTCTCGGCTGCCCTCACGCTTGATGATTCCGATCCTCCTCTTCTTTGCTCGTCTCCACCACCCTCATGCTTGATGATTCTGATGCTCTTCTTCAGGTGGAGTGCAATTGAGGTCAAATGGGCATAAACCGGTATGAGGAAGTATTTGATTCCATCCATAAATCGACTTTCCCTCCTACTGTTTTTTTTTTTTTTTTGGAGACTACAGAGTACACCATCCAGCGTCTGATGTGAACAATTGGCTCTAGATGTTCTGCCATGGTCCTTATTTAAATTCTGGGATAATGACAACAAATCAACTTGAGCATGTTCACACGATTTGGTGTGCATTCATCTGAGGTGTGATGAGTTGATTATGTAAAAACTCCTGTGTGAAGCTTTGTTTAAAGCCGGTACTTTCATTTTTCGGATTTTGTTTAAAGCTTCGTTTTCTATGAAAATACCAAAAGAACTACTTGTACAAACGATAGCTTCCTATTGTGATGGAGTTAAAAAAACAATCATACCTGGCGCTAGACATTCCTATCCTCCATATTCGTTCATCATATACACGTGTATATTTTTAGTGAAACTTTTCTAAACTCAGCATGACTTAATAATATAATATAACGGAGTAATTCAAATGAATAATGTGAAATTTTCAAATACAAAATTTAAACACAACTTAAGATACAAATGCATGAACAAAACGTAGTCAAAAGCAACATAAAACATCATCCACACAACCTCCTAGAGCACTCTCTACTAAAGAATTACGTCTCACTGCCTACGCTCCTTAAAGTCGGTTTTGTGCTTTCTCCTTATTTTCGTACCTCCCCTCCTCATTCTCTTTTACTTCGTATTACCATCTCGCCAGCTTATGTTTTTCTTCTTCTCGTCGAGGTCCATTTTGCTTGATCAAAGCTTGACTCGTCGTGTCCTCCCTTGCACTCATCAACCCTCATACTTGTAGGTTCTCCATCTCTTTTGATATCATCCTTCTCACTGGTGCAAAGTGCAAGGCACGAGTGCCTAAGGCCTTATGGACTACAAAACCTCACACATAACGCCACAACAACTCTTGCCGTCTGGTCTTGGTGGCCACTGGCTCTCCTTCTGCTTTCATGTGTGAGGTGAGCGCGCTCGTCATCCTAGTGGCACGATCCTTGTGGCTGGAGCGTAATAGTGGAGTCTTCGAGACGTTGACTTACATGTAGAGAGAAGTTTGCAGGAAGATCAACGGGGAGATGGAGCTATGGAAGTTCGCCATGCTGTGTGGCCAGCGAGCCCTATAATATGGCCGGCAACAACGCTGACAAAAGCATATGGAGCACGCCAACAGAGGGCTACGTGGTATTGAGAGGTGTGTCCCCCAGCGTTAACCCCTATAGCCCGACTACAATAGCACATGCATGTAGATAAAGGAAAAGTAGGTGGGTGCAGAAAAAGTAGAAGAGACAAAAATTATTTTTGAGGGGCTATGAGCCGGTTAGCATCTTTTAAGGTAAAATTTGGTGCAGACGCTGACGTGTGAACATTTCCTCCACCAAAACCCCCAAATGGGTACTGACTATGATTTGATGTTTCCCGGTGGACACGCAAAATATTAACGCATTCTTGGGGAAAAAAAAGGTGCCACATGGGCCGAGTGGTGGAGAACAGTTTGCTATATCCATTGTTAGCGCTGAGCGACCGTTTGTGTCCGCCGTGTCCGGAAATACGTTTGACACCCTCTCTAGTGGGGCGACGCAAAGTGACCGAGCCGTCCGCGGAGACGCAAACCTGGCCCAAATATGCGCCTCGGATGCGTCTCTGGCGGACGCAGAAAGTATCCACTCGCGTCTGGCGGACGTTTTGTCTGGCCCACCAGGCAGTGACGCAGCGTCGATGCGTCTTCTCCGCAAGTACTGGCACCGAGGCGTCGCTTCGGCAGTCTGCGGCCGCGTAAATGGCATGCGCGTGCCGCGCGGCCGTCGCCTACCTCTGCGCACGTAGTAATGGCGATGCCACGCGTGGCGCGGCCGTCGCCCTGCCTCCGACCTATATAAACAGGGGCGCGAGCATCTCATCTCCTCCCCACTAAACCCTAGCCGCCGTTGTCGTAGCGCCGCTTCTGCTCAGCCTCCAGCAGATCCACCATGAGCAGCGCCGGACGCGGCCAGGCTGCCGCGCCTCCACCTCCACCTTCACCTCCCACTCCACCTCCCCCGGCCTCGAGCTCCGACGAGGAGTTCGACTCCGAAGACAGCACCGACCTCCTCCACCCGGTCAGGGACGCAGAGGCCCTGGCTGAAGCGGAGAAGGAAGCACAGGAGGAGCGGGCGGCCCATGCGGCGATCGACGCCGAGATGGAACAACGCAGGCTGGCGGTCGCTGCTGCAGCAGAGGACTCCGACTCGGAGATATCTTGGTCCTCCGATGACCCTGATGCGCCTACGCCGGAGGAGAGGGCGGTGGAGCAGAGGGCCATCGTCAAGTCTTTCGAGATGCTCAAGGACGACGCCGCGAGCGCGTTGCAAGCGCGGCCGCGCCCCGAGCCATAGCGGCTGCGCGAGAGGCGGCGGAGTGACGCAACGACGATGCCGGCCCGTTTAGGCATATAGATCTAATTTGTATAGTTTTATTGCATTTATATGTACTACTTTGGAAGTTTGACTATGTTACAATCTCTACTACTTAAAAAGACTAAACTGGTTCCTTATTGTGCCATCACGATACGATACGTTTCGTCGTCCGTCGTCCGCTTCGTCAATCCTCGCCCACAGTTTTGCATTTAGGTCCCTCATACGTGCTGGAAAATAGAACCCGCAGTCCTCCGACCTTCGGCCCCCTCCCGTCAACCCCGACCTCCTCAGATTGAACCCTAGCCCAAGGTCCTGCAGCCGCCGATCTCGTCTCCCCTCCCCAGCCCCGCCGCCCCTCAGCCGTCTTCTTGCCCCAGCCCGCCCTCCCCAGCCGTATCCAAAGCTGAACTCCTCACGGGTCCGTGGATGCCCGCCGCCGCGCGAAAAGGGCAAGAACGTCGATCCCGGCCTCGCGGTGGGGGGCGGCGGCGAGAACCTGCTGATGGGATGGTGGAGGCCGGCGGAGTGGATAGCGCGGCCGCTGGGTGGTCTGCACCCTGTGGCGGCTCTGTTCGCATTCGGACTGCTGCTCTTCCTGGGAGCGTATGGTCCAGGCTGCCTTCCCGCTACTCGACCTCGGGTTGGAAGCGATGCACGCCTGGATCGCATCTAGGTCCTGGCTTAACTTACTCTTCCCAGCGTTTCTCACGGTGAGTACGCATGCTTGCCCTGTGTAGATCCGTTGAGCGCTGGTCCTAATTTCCTAGCTTTTGTCCTTGTCTTTTTCCTCCCGATGTTATTCTTATTGACCAGTCGTGGAACAACCTAGGCTGTTAGTAGAACAGTACATGCTACATTGTATCCGAAAATTGAATTGAGTCACTATACAACACTGGCAACTCCTTTTCATTTTTTTCTAGACTAGATGCAGTTTCATTAGTACTGTATATGGGTATATTATTGCCACTTCGCTGCATCTATATTTTTCTTCTGAGGGATCGAGGCACTTTTCTAGAGATACTTTAATCTCAAGTTGGTTTCCTGGCTGATATTTATAATTTAATAAGAATTAGCAAATCCAGCTGTTAGCCAAATGGGCATGAAACTGAAAGATGTGTTGTGTTGGGTGACTTAGGAAGCTGAAAATTTATTAAGAAACTTTCTGACAGATCAAGAATCTCATGATAATACATCCTTCACTGCTCATCTGATAAGATCCTACATCTAGATAGATAGCTACTTGATTTGTGCGGCTGCGGGTTACTCTAATTGTAGCGAAGGTTTGTCCTTCACTACTTTTCTTCCATTTCCGCATCATTTTTTTTCAAATATTGCTTGATACTGCTAACTACGACCTGTTAGTTATAATTTTGTTCATTGATATTTCGAAACTTTTTTGTTTACAACATTCTTTTGACCTCACGATTGGACATTCCGGAGCTGGAGGTCCGCTACGTGTGCAAATCCACAACTTGGAGTGGCGCCGCTGGTCTTCCTGGCTCCACTGCTCTCCCACCAACGGCCGCCCTCCCGGCAACTCTCCCATCCTGGCATGGCTCGACTTTCCCAGGTGCTAGCACTTACCTCATATCTCTAATCCCGTGGATGGCAGCAGCGGCGATGAACGAACAGGGGGCCTGCGAACTGATTGATTTCTGTAAGGCTGTTTTGTGTCCTTCATCTGGGAAAGATGCCAAAGAAATCATTTTTTTGGCACCTTACAGTATGGAATTTTTCATGTTTGATTTGGTTGTGGTTGCACTTTTCCTTCCTGAATCACATGTCCTGGTTCAGATTATATGCAAACGGATTATACAGAAAGGTGTCGGGG
Source organism: Lolium rigidum (assembly GCF_022539505.1). NCBI lineage: Eukaryota > Viridiplantae > Streptophyta > Magnoliopsida > Poales > Poaceae > Lolium > Lolium rigidum. Next base: position 145,783,826 of record NC_061510.1, read on the forward strand.
AGTAGTTCCTGGTAATGTCCTACCCCAAATGATATATATAGTTTCTTGTTCAATTCAGACCATATTTTATTGCAAACCCTAATGCTATTGAAACTTTTGTCGATGTAGTCAGTACATATTGCTTGATTGCTTAGAGCAATAATGACATTTATCAGTTAGGCTTGCACCTTGCTTACCTATGATACAATCCGTTCAACCAAAGTGCTATGTGACCCTGTTCTCAAATTTGGCATATTCTTTCCTCTGTTTCTTGGCAAAACTAATGGTGTCATGTGGCCATTGAAATGCAGGAAGCGCTGGTGATGTGCTGGAGATGACCCTGTTGGGGAGCTCAAGGTGTTTATCTACGATCTCCCCGGAAAGTACAACAAGAAGCTGCTGAAGAAAGACCCTAGGTGCCTGAACCACATGTTCGCCACGGAGATCTTCATGCACCGGTTCCTGCTGTCGAGCGCGGTGCGAACTTCCATTCTAGAGGAGGCTGATTGGTTCTACACGCCCGTGTACCCGACCTGTGATCTAACACCATCGGGTCTCCCGTTGCCATTCAAGTCTCTGTGAATGATGCGCAGCGCCAGCGAGCTGATCTCGATGAAATGGCCTTACTGGAATAGGTCGGAGTGGCAGATCATTTCTTTGTCACACCACATGACTTTGGCGATTGCTTCCATTATCAGGTACAGACACACACTGCAAATCCCTGCTGTTGCACACATTCTCTTATTCATTTAACTTAATAGTACTAGATGTAAAGCAATTGTTTAGTACTGAGCTCGAATAACTGGGGCATATCTGATTGCAGCAAAGAACATGGGGACAATGGGGCAGGAAGATGCTTCTCTCATTATTTATGCTTATGAATGGGCACCTCTGACTTAAGTACTTCAGTTTGCACATTTCCATCCTTCTGAATATTTGTTCCATTCGTACATTTAATTGAGTTGCATAACTCTACAATAATAATCTGTAAACTGGCCATTGTGCACTTGTGTTAGAACTTATGTTGACAATTTTTTTTCCCTTAGAAACAAGTTTATATTGTATGCTCATCATCGGGTTCCATTAGGCCCTTTCTATGCCACTCAAGATGTTTATAGTGTGCATCCAAGACCATTTAAATACATGCCTTTAGATGATCACACGTTATTTGAATTCTCTTCTTTATGCAATTATTGGGTCTATAAATATTGGCCTCCGCCATGATTAGTTCGGGTTATTATAAGTCAAAACTGTGTTTTGAGTGATGGAGACTTGTGCAGGAATTAGGTTATGATAAACCTACATAATTCACACGCCAACTTTGTGATGCAAAACCGTAGTATTTACTTTCCCGTTGTTTCTGTTCTCTTGTTTCCTTCATCCCGTCGATATTTATTCCATTTTGAGAAGCAAGCATGTCATAGTAGTTTACTCATCATTATTACTTAATTGTGAGAAGATGCATTTTTTTGCCACAGGCTGAATCAATGTGGAGTAGAGTAGAATAACACTCGAGCAGAGCACTGGACGGGGCGGATGATCTGATAGATGTTTGTAAACATTTGGAGGGAAAAAAATACAACTATCATAGTGGTAATTCCTTCATTCAGTTGATTTGTATTTCATGTTGATAGCAACAATCATGTAACAGTGGTTTACTAATCATCATTGCTTAATTGTGAGAAGATGTATCTTGTTGCTGCATGCTGAATCAATATGGAATGGAGTAGAAACACTGGAGCAAAGCAATGGTGGGCCTGAAAGTGTTGCTGAACTACCTGTGACAAATAAGTGGACAAAGGAGAGAAAATTATATTGGGAAGATGCAAACCAACATCTATTTTCTCTTAATTCTTTCACCTCTGATAATATATGCGTATACAAAGGAGAGTATTAGTTTGATTTCCGTGCGATGAGGGATAAATATTTTTTGTTACTTCAAAGTGCATTGAGAAGATAGAAGTACACTCTTATATACTCTCTCCGTTCCTTTCTATAATGCCTATAGATTTTTGGCATTTGTTTCAGAATATAAGATTGTAGTTTGGCTCTTTTTCAATTACCTTCTCTACCGGTCAGTTCCCACACGACATGCGTGAAAAAAATCCATACAAAAAGGAAACAATTAATTGAGATTCCTAATGTATTATCCCAACGATTCCTTAGATTTAGGAAGCAATATTTTTATTTCCTTAATATAACCTGACTGCACATATATGGAGAGTCAACCAGAGAGATTTGTGGGATTTGTTATGTTAATTTCGGAAGTTACCGTTCCCTTATTTTACTCTGATCTCAAATCGTTAATCTAGGGGGTCTTGTGTAAAGAAAACTCTTGTGATAATTTTCGTGGCAAAAAACTATAGGCACTATAGAATGGAACGCAGAGAGTACTTATTTGAGGATGAGAAAATACCTGTGATTGAGTTAATATACTTATGAAAAATATGGGGGCATTCTTTATTGCCATTCGCTAGCAAATAAGTTATCTTGAATATTTTGTCAAAATTAGGCGCACGCAATTAAGGTATATACATGCAAATTATGTGGGTATTTTACATGTACAGTGCAATGTGTATGCAAGAGGAGACCAATCGAAAATCCACTTTGGCTACTAAAACGCACTTTAAAATGTCAAAACATTCTGGAAACAAAAGTTGTGTGTATATGAAAATATTTTATGTGTGCACATAAAGTTTAAGAAAAAGAGTAACTTTTTGGGCTTGTGTAAATAAGATGTTTTTTATGCTCTAATATGGCTATTCACAAGACTTTTTGTTTATCTTTTTTACACATTCTCTAAATTTTGTTTGTGAAACTTTATGTGCAGGCCAATGAATTTCTTCGGTGCCATGGCGTGGTGGAGTGCAGGGTGCCGGGGAGGGAAAGTGGTGGGACTGCAAGCGGCGGAGCGAAAGGGAAGGAGAGGCTCCTTTTTTGGAGGGAAATCGGCACATATAATAACGTTCTCCGGGCTAATGACCATATAATGACATTCTACGCGCTAATTTTAGCGGGACTAAATATGTTTCAAGTGAAATAATCAAGCGGACCGATCACACAAAATGTGTTTAATTAAATTACATATTCTGATTTAGCTATCATTTCTTTAGAGAACCTAATATTAAGCATGCAATTCAAACATGATTTTCGAAATCGTATGAACGGAGAGTTCTGTTGAATTCGGCGGACTGATGATACGACCACAAATTTAGTAAAACGGCGAGGTGACAACAGACTCATTGTGAATCTCACTTTGTGTATCTTCGAAACACAAAATTTTGTTTCCCGTTGCAACGCACGGGCATTTTTACTAGTTCAAAAAATGGATCGTCCCGGTGGGAAAATGCGTCGCGCCGCTAGGCCCTTAGGAAAGGATAGAAGAAAACGTGGGAAAAGGGAAAAAAATTCGACGCCTGAGAGATTCGAACTCTCGCGGGGAAACCCCATGTACTTAGCAGGCACACGCCTTAACCACTCGGCCAAAGCGTCGGTTGTTGATGTAAACTCTGAACAGTCGTATGTATAGCTTTGTGTAAAAGTAGACTTCATATAGTCGACTGTTTCCACCTAGGACAGTGCCTGACTTGCCGATACCCCACCAGCCAGCCCCCAGCGAACCATGGACAGCGGCGGCGGGCGGCCATCTCTTCCGTCGGCGGCGGCCGCGGGCACCTCCGGCGCGGACGAACCTCGCGACGCGCGGGTGATTCGGGAGCTCCTCCGGTCGATGGGGCTCAGCGAGGGCGAGTACGAGCCGCGCGTCGTGCACCAGTTCCTGGACCTGGCCTACCGCTACGTCGGCGACGTGCTTGGCGATGCCCAGGTCTACGCCGACCACGCGGGCAAGGTCCAGCTCGACGCCGACGACGTTCGCCTCGCCATCCAGGCCAAGGTCAACTTCTCCTTCTCGCAGCCGCCGCCCCGCGAGGTACCCCTCCAATCCTCCTCAAACCCTAGCTTGTTTTCGTTGAATACGGAAAATTACTAGGTTTCGCGGCTTCGTCCTGGATTTTATAGCCAAAAATCTTAGCTTTCGCTACGGATTGGTGTCCATGATCTAGCCCAGCAACCCTAGTCTGTTTCATAACTTGGACTGTGCTCATGCTTTGTGCTAGTGCTATGCATTTTGGTAATAATGATGAATTTACTTTTGACCAATATAAGTATATAACCAATGAATATCCGAGAACAATGTTTATGCTGCCGATCCGTTGTGGTGTTGCCATATCCCCAAACCACGGACCATCTTCTTCAGCTATGTTACATGTTATGAGGATGCGGAATTACGGGTATGCGAAAACGGTGTTTTCTGAACATAGACTTATGGGGATACGGCGAGTATATGTAAAAGAATGCATAAAAATTCAATAGGGCATTACAGATTAAATAAGGATAATGTGGAATCGAAATATGAAATAAATTTGCTAAGTTGAAAGCCAAGGCATCAAGCTTCAGATGCTTAAGACACAAGTTGTTGTGCACAAGCACTAATCCTCAGCTTGTTTGGTAGCCATCCTATTTCTCTTCAAGCTACGGAAAAAGGAATATGTTCTCCAATTTGATGAGGATGACCCATCTTCCTTGCGAAGTTGCTCAAGAACAGAATAAGAAATCTTGGTACATATCTTCACTCCAGCACCCGGTGTCTTCAACAGATGTGCTCTCACTCTTGAATTACTCCCTGCGCAAACTCCATGATAAAACTAGCATCTAAATCTTGAATTGCCTACATGACCAGAATCACTACCACCTGTCGTATCTTGTAACATGAAATCATAGGCGGTATAAAGAATAGGTAGACTAGTTCTCCTCGGACCCATCAGCAATGTTACTCCCAGACCCAGTCCCAAAACGAGCAACAGACGCAGTCCTAGAACGAGCAATAGAGGATTGAATGCTTGACCTATGCGCCATTCCCTAACATTGAGAAAATAGATAATTAGACGCCCTTCGTTCCCCCTAAATCCCTAAATAATTGCGTGGAAGTAAAAAAACAAAGAGCTTTTATCTTACTTGCGTACAATTTCTCCGAAGATTGCCGAACAACTAAAACTTGAAGACAAGCTGTGAGGCGCTGCCGGTGGTGCCAAGGAGTTTCACGATGCGCTGAAACTTCGAGTCCTCGCGAGTCGCGATGTGGCAACTGGCAGGTGACAGCGAGGGGATTCCAGGCGATTAGGTTTTATCATCCAACGAGTAGGCCTTGTGACAGGCTGTCGATCGAGTGGGGCCCGTACGTATCCCGGAGGTGTCCCCTGCATGTTCTAGCTGTATTCTGATTTTTTCTTTATTTTAATTCGGAAAAATGAGATGCTCCGGGTTACGCGTATCCCTGTCCTGGTGCAGTATCCTGCACTGATACGGTACCTCTGTGCCGTGTCCCTGCATCAAAGGTCTTCGGAATTGGTTACAGGAAAGTTTTCGGTTCAGTTAACTGGTCTGGCCTTATTCTCATTTTTAGCCCTCGTGGTTTGGATAATCGGTGGTGCAGCTGGATTCTCGCTATTCTCTCGACAGGTCACACTTCCATCCTCCTCCAAAGGCTTCCCTGGTGACTGTATCAGATGCAGAAATGGTCTACACCTTAAATCTCACCATGGCCTTTGCTGACGCAACGCCATAAATTTCCAAAAATCTGACTTCATCGTTTTACATATTCCTGAGGGTCATAGCAATCGAAATGACATCGATCTTAGGCTGCAGCATCTCCAATTTTGCTCTCTGCCTTTGCTCCCCACCAATTTTGACAGATATTTTTCCGGTTGGCGTGCCCTCTTTCTCTACTCTGGTAGAGTATAATTGTATGAAGCAAACTACCAATGGCTTCACGTAGCTAGTATTGCATGCCAGCTTTAACTAAACACCCTTGTTTGATGAATAATCAAGAAAACTCTTCAAATAATACATGCATCCGATTCTGAATGCCATTTTAATATTTCTAAATGCCTAGACTTGCTTGTGCATATGCACGAGATACCAGTAACTTAGGATGACCGCCGTCGAGAGCACTCTTGACAAGTACACCTTGAATTTGCTGGAGCATGTCACTTAGGGACAGTTATCGAACATATAAAGCTTTCACCATCAGATGTGTTGTGGGTTCCTTTTTTGTGTATCTTAATCCAGCAGAAGAATGATACATGCAACTAGCAGCAGATGGCGTGCGGAAATTCCAGAAGTGGGAGAGGAATTACAAAAGATGAGTTAGTCCTTGTCTTGTTAGGGAAGTTCAGTTGAGCCCATGTCTTGTTTCGAAAGTTGAGTCCATTTCTTGTTAGGAAAGTTGAATACGTATCTTTCATGGTCGGAAGTCTTACGGATCAGACACAGCTAGTTGACTAGTTCTATAAATCCATCTGCTGCCGTCCTCAATTTGGTACAAGACCGACGACCACATACATGGCTTCTGAAGGAGAGCCTTGCTGAGGTCACAAGGAGTTGGCAACAGTACGCCCAGACTTGGCCAACCTCAGCAGGCATGTTAAGAGTCTACAAAGTCTATGGCCTTCCAAAGTCAGTTGATATACCCTTCCTGCCACAACCTGAAAGGAGGGCCACCAGAGTTGACGACAGCAACAACAACCATGACAACTGTGCATGCTGCACTGTCAGCATCACCATCCTCCAATCAAAACATAAATTGGACTGCTGGCTGAAACAAATAGCTGCAGATGATTTGCGGCTAACCTTGAAGATGTAACCTAACACTATAAATTCAAATCAGCTGACATGTTTGTCTTAGTAGAGTAGGATTGCATTGTAAACCCTCGATTTTCAGTAACTGGAGGATGGAGAAAGGGTTTTCTAATTATCATGGTTCCTACAAAAAAATTCTACTTTATGAAACAGGGCCTAAATACCTACCCTCGGTAGTTTTTCCCGAGAACCCGCAGTAGATCTGCGTGTCATTTCATTAAGCTTGAAGAAGGAAATAACGTTTTACAAGTCTGACAGGACCTAGACCCCACCACCACGCCACCAGTAGATAGCAAGAACCCTACGTAACTCCTCTCGCAGACCCTTGCTGCGGTACTGAATACCGAGCAGCAAGTGCAGCTATTTATATCAGACCTTGTGCAGAACATTGTTGATCTTCAGATGACCATCAGGTCAGTTCGCGCATATAGCTGTGAGCCCTTACTGCTGCTTTGGCCATGGCAACGACAAACGTACAAGCTGTGTTCTGTAGCATTCAGTTAGCAGGGGAGGAGGTACAGTGGTTACTAAACAGCATCACAATTGTGGTTTCACACAGGTGAAGGTATCAGGTATCCCATTGAAGGTAGAAGGATTTGTTCTATGACTGTGATGACAACTTCCCCGGGGACACAGATGCCAGCAACTCTTCTACCTTCGATTGTGGGTTTTCTTTGCGATGTGATGATTGATGTGTCGAGAGCATAGTTTTGCGGTTGTAGGAGGTTGGGAGAGTTGGTTGGTCTAACTTGATGGTTGGGAAGTTGCACAATGTGGTTTTAATGTAATGTTTTTCCATTAATTAACTGGGCAATCTCTTCTTAATTAATAGATTGGGGCAAAGCTCTTGCCTCCGTTTCCAAAAAAAAAACTCTAGATCAAGGGTTGGTTGTTCTTCTGAACCTCCCAGGGGGACCAATTATTGTGGACTCCAATTGAGAAAATAAGCAATTAAGTACAATAGAAGATGCGCCGGTGTGCCCTGGAAAAAAAAATCTCGATACAGAAAATGATGTGTGCTGTCAGTGTTTCAGTTCACTGCTGGTTCTTGGCTGAGAGAAACTTTTGGAAAAAATTGAATTTCAAATAAGGGTGGGCAGATTGAATAAAAACACATATGCACACTTCAACAACTCCTCTCACATGTGATTGGAGAAGAGAAGACAACACGTGAATAGAAAAGTCTCCTGAGGCTCTGAGGCCTATGCGAGGACAAAGAGGGGCGCAACAACAATTTTAGGATAAATTGCAAAAGCTAGGACTTGAACTCGAGACCTTGGGCTCTAATACCATGTCAAGCTTCATGCACTTGCCAACGCAACCAAAAGTACGAATTGATGGAAAGGGCTAGTGCAATCCACTTATACACTTCACAACACCTCCTCTCACATGTGACAGGAGAAAATCAACACGTGAATAGAAGAACAAACCCACATATGACAACCAAAAGTACGAATTGATGGAAAGGGTTAGTGCAATAAACTTATACACTTCACAACACCCCCTCTCACATGTGACAGGAGAAAGTCAACACGTGAATAGAAGAACAAACCCACGTATGACTAAAGAGGGCTATACGTTGACAAAGGGGGGTCAGCAACAATTTTAGGATAAGTTGCAAAAGCTACGACAGTAGGACTCGAACTTGAGATCCTACCATGTCAACCTTTCATGCACTAGCCAATGCAACCAAAAGTAGGAACTGATGGGAAAGGGCTAGACAATCCACATATACACACTTCAACACCCCGAATCTACTTATACACTTCACAACACCCCCAATCTGCACCAGAGATCGCGGTTTTGAGTCCTCCAGTTCGTGAAATGTTATTTTGTTCACACTTGTAGGGAATAAACAGGAGGGGATATGGTATTTGAATCCAGCTCAAGTAGTACTCTAGCACCCTACCACTAAGACTAAGATGAGTTTCTTACATATAGACAACACTGGACTCCTTTATCCTTGGGAAGCTGGAATATACTGAACCTTTTCCAGTTTGCTGGGTAACCAAGGAGTGCAGGGATTTACATCCCTGGGTGCAGAATGATTGACGAGTTAGAGTTCCATTTAGTCTGTCTTGCAAGGAATGTTCAGCTGAGTCCATGACTTCATAGGAAAGTTGAATGCTTATTATCTGCTGAAGGGTCCAAAATCTTAGGTTTCATTTGTGTAACCTTTGAGAATCAAGTAAGACATTAATACCCTCTCTTTGTTAGTATAGATACTGCTGGTACTGTAGCAACTGTTTTACTGTTGGAAATTCAAATTAGAACCAAGGGTGCTCAGTTTATTTATTAGTTGGCTCATTCTCTAGATATATTATGTGTATTATCGATAACTTCCGGTAGATTTTGGTACTGTTTATGGGTCAAGTCAAATAATCGCATAGAAGGGACTGCAGCTGCTAGATTCTTTAGACCGGAGTTGTCCGTACTGCTACACTCTCTATGCATAGTGCTCTTTAGGATGACAAGCCATTTCTGATTTCACAGGTTCTACTTGAGTTGGCACGGAGCCGAAACAAAATCCCACTGCCCAAGTCTATTGCTCCACCTGGCTCGATTCCTCTGCCGCCTGAGCAGGACACTTTGTTGAGCCAAAACTACCAACTCCTACCCCCATTGAAGCCGCCAACTCAGGTTGAGGAAACAGAAGATGACAACGAGGAAGCGAACGCAACACCTTCCAATCCCAATCCAAGCTATTCGCAAGAACAGAGGGTTAACGAGCAACATCAGCCTCTGCCACATACCCAGAGCCAGAGGGTTTCTTTCCAACTGAACGCTGTAGCTGCCGCAGCTGCAAAGCGTCCTCGAATGACAATTGATCAGTTGAACATGGGCTAACCGGACAATGATTGCCGGGATCGCTCTTTCTGGCTACGCCCTCCTATTTCACCAAGGAAATGCTGATGCTTCAGGAAAGGAGCCGCCTTACAAGTAGTGTATGTTGTAGCTGCGCACGTGAAGTTAATTAGTTTTTTTTTTCATTATTGTAAACTTGTTTACTTTGTATATTATGTATCCCTGTTGAACTTGGACTGTGCCCTTGTTGTTTTTGAATACTCGATCACAGTGTTCCTACTGTGTGACGTTGCGACACAAACAATTGATATACTGCGTATCTTATTTGCTTTGATTGGGCTTAACATGCATTTTTTTTCTTCTTTTGGAAATGGCCTATTTTTCTTGTTACTTGTGTGATAAAAGTATAATAGTAGGGCTTGTTTATTTTTTATGATTGAAGTCAAGATATTTCGCTATGGCTGCTCTGCAAGCAATTTGAAATGTCAATGTCCTTTGAGAAATTCATTTGTTTATGTGGCGTGAGTGAGACTGAGAAATGGTGGCCACCTGACGAGAGGACCGACTGCCTGAAGATCAATATCGACGGGGGCCTGGGGTGTTACGTGTGCAGCAACTGAAGCTCTACAGGTCGCTCATGTTGGTCCTTGCCTGAACAGACGCGGCGCAGCAACGGGCGTGTTTGTAGAATTGTAGCTCGTCATGAAGTCCAGCCATGCATGTCTGTCCTCCACACGGTCCGTGTTGTGGATGAGTAGAGCATCTCCGGGGTAGGCCTGATAGGACTGAAGATGGTGCGGCACCGCTCAAATCTGAATCACCATTTCCCCCTTCGAACTCCTCCACCATTTGTAATCCATGGACAAGGCAAGAGTTTCTTCACCGGTTACACCCTAGAGGCCAGGATCATGGCGGCGGCGGTCATCGGCGACACTTCTTCCTCTTCACCAACTTGTGTGCTAGATGCTCTTCTGGTGGCTGCAAGAATCTCAAACCTTTGACCTTGTAGCTTAGGTTTGTGTAGATCTAAATGGATTTGATGTGCTTTGTTGCTAGTGAGTGTGTAGCTATATGATGCGCAACCGATTATCATGCTTGCCGATTGTTTGTGTAGTTCGTACCATTGTATCATCCTAAACATTGTTCTTGCTAGCAGTGTAGGATTTCAGATTCATGCTTACGGTGTTAACCTATTGTAGGATATCATGCATGTTAGCTCCCCCGATCTGTGTGCTCTCTTAGAGCAACTCTACTAGCCCGAAAAAATGCAAACCGAAAAGCGCGAGTTCAGTTCACCGAAAACGCAAGTTCTGTCGAATTTCGCAGTGGCGCAGAATAGAACCCGTAAAATGAAACTGAAAATAGATGCTCCGATTGCGCATCGATACATACATACTGCGGGGAATTGACATTATACTAGTACACCGGCAACCTAACCTAGCTAAAATGAGCAAAATGCGGCCTACTAGCTATGACGCGCGCGGCGGTGCTGTTGCTGGCGGAGATCGTCGGCGGCGTGAACTCTTCACGCGTCGTCCTTGTCAAGCTCGACTATTTCGAGCTTGACCTTGCGGACGCGGGCCTCCCGGCAGGCCGCCTTGTACTCCCGTACCTGGCGGACAGCGTCGGCTTCTTCACGGCGGAAGCGGGCCCTCGCCTCCGCCTCGGTGATGGCGAACGTCTGCGCCATCACTGCCTCCTCCTCGTCGCTGCCGTGGACGTAGTCCCCGGCGGAGAAGGTTGGAGAGCGCGCGGGGATGGGGTCGTCCTCCTCGACGCTCGACGCCACGGGCAGCCACGGAGCGCGGCTGGACTGCCCGGAGGAGGAGCTCTCCGCCTGGTTGCCGTAGCGGGCGAGCTTCCCTGGGGGCGTGAGCCCCCAGTTGGTCCACCAGCGAGCGCTCTGCTTGCGCGCGCCCTCGCTGCGGTTCCACTTCCGCCGCTCCGCCTCGCTGCGGAAGACGGGCGGACGCGGCGGCGAATCGCCGCCGCCCAATCCCGCGGCTCGGATGCCTGCACCTCCACGGGAGGCCATCGCGCGGCGGCGGGTGGGTGATTGGTGGCTGGCTGGGCGTGGATTGCTCGTCGGAGCGGGGGACTGGCGGCGGCGGAGGGAGAGGAGACGGGGGAGGGGAGTAGGATTTGCGAACCGAACTTCCCTCCGCGATCCCTTTTAATAGGGGTCGTGCGGGGAGTTTCTCGGGCTCCCGAACTTTCGATTCGGGCCGGCCCATGTTTACGGGCTCTAATCTGTGCGCGTTTCAGCCAGAACCCGTAAATCCGCCGGAAAAGTTTGGTTCCGGCGGGATTTACGGGCTCTGTTAGATATGCTCTTAGTGGTGTACCTTGCCATATCCTTGATGCAGTCTCCAAATATTGTTCATGATTCAGCTATGTATGCGCAAACCTTTAATGGTTTGGGAAGCTTATTTGTCAGAGTTCGTCTTGAACAGAATGGTTGAGCTCGTGAACAGCAGGTTCAGCTAAAACCATATGCATGCAGAAGATAACCAATAATGTATTTGACTATGCCACTCTGCAGCTGTACAACCACTTCAGGGGGTGGAGAGTGAAGTGAAACCACATATGCAAGATTACAGAGCAAAGCAGCGTTAGAAGGTGTCCGAACAACACGTCCATCATGATCGATGGTGACGAGAAGCTGATGCAACATCTCATGATAAGATTACATGGCACTATCTTTTTTCACTTCTTCATATAGCATACATATTCATCCACTACAGGCTCGGTGGTAGAGTATCCTCTGCGGGTTCTGGGTTTGAATCAGCGTCCTTGCACAATACTCCCTCCGGACTGATTAAATTGACGCAAGTGAACGTATGTGGTGTGGTGTGGTGTAGCTAGCAGTCACATCGATTAAAACCGACCTGAGTGAGTAAAAAAGCAAGAAACAAGATGCCTAGAACTTGTGTTGCTAACTTTAAGTTCACGACCCCTCAATTTTTTTTTTTACAAGTTCACGACACGTAGTGGTGGAAGGACAATGGTGCTAACTCCTTTTTTTTTATTGAGCACTTTTGCTTCGGTGCTTCACCCTCGGCAAAATTTTGGCCGCGTCACAAACAAAAACGGTGGAGATTTTTCCATATCCCTTCATAAGCGGGGGCATGATCATAAAATTAAAAAAATCTGACATATACGTACAACCCTGTAGTGACTCGTATGGCCCGCGTTATCTTGTAGGAGTAATTTCTGTACGAATGGCGGCGTCATGGTTACCTGGTCACCTGACCTCTTTTTTTTTTTTTTTTTCCTAACATGGTGTATAGATACCGTATATATATAGACAAATATACATGGGCTGGATATGGCTTTCAGCGAGTCTAAGATAGGGGAAAAAAACCTAAATATAACCCCTCAACTTCGGTTAGGGTTTATCGAGATCTAAGCCATACTTGTGTTGCTAGTGAATGCGTGCTTTGGCAGTAAAAAACTTACGTATATCAGTTAGCAGTTCCCTTCCTTTTGTAATCTGTGGTACAACGACAAAAGGAGGACCTACAGCAGATTTTGATATGACAATGTGCGCCGCTTGATTCTTTGCGAATTGCAAGGAAACACACATGTCACATGATGCTGCTGGTGCAAAATAAAACGGGAATGATGCTAGTACTACTGTATATGGCATGCACATGCCATCCATACGTGAACAATGATGCTATCTCGGTCCTAGTAATTATTCTGTGCACTCCCAGGGACACGTTTAAACCCTTGCAAAGTTGCACAAACTGAACAAAGAAAGAAAGAAGGAATCTTACACCGACCTTAATTACTTTGTACAAAAATTGCCGATCGCCAATTTACACACCATCGTTTCGATCGCATGCTTACCACCGGCCGGACCGTCGTCGTCGATCGCCGTCCAGCTCCGGCGGCCAGCTAGCCTTCTCCGACCAGATCAGGCATATCACATATGCATGCCAGCGTCACGTACGTACCGGCGATCGATCGTGAGGCCAGCCAGATGCGTTCCACAGATCGACCAAGTCCGGCCACCGCATGTACGTGTCCGGCCGTCTCCTGATCAAGTAACAGGCTCTCCACTAATCCCGGGACGATGCACGGTCGTGATCGCATCGACGTCATGCATGCGCTGTGGCGGACCAGTTCCACGGCTGCATGCTACGCCGGCCGCCACAGCGAGCAGAAGGACACCGGCTGCCCCTTCCACCGCAGCGCCACCGCGCCGCCGCCTCCTGTCGCCGCGGGCGCCGTGGACATCTCCCACCCGTTGTCGTACTTCCTCAGCAGCGACCTGGCGGACTCCACCGCCTCGCCACCGAACGGCGCCTCCTCGAACCCCGCCGCCGTCATGCGCTCCCGCCAGCCCTCCCTCCCATGATCCCCTGCCGCGGTCACCGCCACGGCCGTCCCCGCCTCGGCCTCCATCAGCCGCCTGTCCTCCCCGTCCCTCCCCTTGAACGCCGCCGACGTCGACTCCAGGAACCGCCACAGCAGCTCCAGCCTCGCCGTGAACTCGCACGCTGCGCTGCTACCGTTGCCTCCGCCGACATCGAGCTCTGAAAGAACCACCAGATCCGGCTTGAGGTCTTTGACCCTCCGGAGGATGTCCGTTCGCTCCTCGGCCGTGACGTGGCCTAGCCGGAACTGTAGGCACACGACGAGCGCCTCGTCCGGAGCGCACAAGCCATGCGCGGAGTCTAGCGAGGCGGCGCGGCTGATCTCGAGGTCCAGGTTAATGGACTTGGCGTACCGGAGGAGATGCGGCGAGAAGTCGTACCCCGGGGGCGATGCCGAGAATGGCGTCGTCACCGGTGGGGTGCCTACGACCGTGAGCCGGACAGACGGCGGTGCTCGTCCGGCGGGCACGCGGGTCAGGGACTCCAGCAAAGTCGGCCACTGCACGCCGTGCGAGACGCCTATGTCGACGAGGTGGAGCGGCCGGGGCGCGGCGGCGGCGCCGCGCGTCGAGGCCGCCAGCTGCGCGATGGCGGCGTTCGCGAGAGCGTTGGGGAGCGCGAACCACGGGCTGACCTCGTTGAACTTGATGAGGGACGCGCGGAACAGCCGGGGCTCCGCGCCAGCGAACGACGGCGTCGGGCACTCGCAGTCCGGCACCTTGACCGCCGCCGCGGCAGCTGGGCCCACTGCTGCTGTTAGGCGAAGCGAGAGCGCTCGCAGCCCATACGCGGCCAGCCGGTGATTGGCATCGCCGGCGAAGGACGCGAGCTCGCCGAGCACGTAGAACAGGTGCTGCACACGCGACAGGTTGCGTGCCTCGACGGCGACGGCGCACGGGCTCAGCAGCTGCTCAGCCCATCTCGCGTCCCTGTCCGAACCCGCTCCGCCTCCCTTGCTGCCGCCCTTCTTGCTGCCGCCGCCACTTGGCCTCTCCTGCTCGGCGCGGCGACGCTGGTTGCTGCTGCTATGGCCGGACACCCTGTGCGTCGGAGACTTGCGCTTCTTGGACGACGGCTCCGTGGACGGCGACGACACCGCTGGCGATGCAATGCTCGGTGAGGCGTGGGCCAGGGGCGAGCTTGTCGTCTGTGGCGCTGGAGGCGACAGCGTCTGCGCGACGACGCTCCCAATGTCATCTTGCTGCTGCGCCGGCAATGGATCACACCACCACCCGTAGCTGCCACCGAGATCGATGTCCGCGGCGAGCAAGGAGATGGAGTCCTCCAGCCAGTCGAAGCCGTCGTCGCTGGCTGCGACGAGGGCGAGCTTTTGGTCCTCCTGTCCATGGCAGCCCATGGCCTTCATGCATGAAAGCTCGATCGCAAGAATGAAATTGCTCAGCGTACAAACATGTACATGGGCATGGAAAGGCAAATGAGCTTGCTAGCTGAGCCTGCTCTACGAGGAGTTACTTTGCTGTTGTGTTATTGACACTGAATTGACTTGGCGTTAATTGCGTCTTTGCTTATGTGGTTGGGTTTTTGTAGTGAGCGCAGTTTAGGGTTTGGTGGATGCATGAATAGGAGTAGGAGATCGATCCAGGAGCAGGACCACGCATCAAAATCAATATAGAGTATTTTAGCCTTATGCCCTCCTGGAGTACTGACATATTCGCTGCAACGTTGGCTGCATACGCCCCCCGTGCAAGGCATTAGGATATTATTACCATTAACAATAGGACATTAGAATCCTTTTCTTAATTACTACAAAAATCACGTTCTTTACATTTAGACAAAATACCAATGTTCTTTGAAAATATGTCTTCTTCTCAAACTGCTTTTGTGCAAGGACGTAACATCCTTGATGGAGTTGTTATCCTTCATAAAACGGTTCACGAACTACATCGAAAAATGTTGAACGGGGTGATAATAAAAATTGATTTTGAAAAACCCTATGATAAAGTTAAGTGATCTTTCGTTCAACAAACTTTTAGGATGTAAGGTTATTCTGATGGGTGGCGTGCTTTAATTCATAACTTCTCTTCGGGAGAAAGTGTTGCATTAAAGTTAATGACACTGTTGGCAATTACTTTCAGACCAAGAAGGGCTTAGGTAAGGCGACCCATTATCATCAATGCGATTTAACATAGTGACTGCTATGCTTGCTGTAATAATTGAATGTGGAAAGTTGATGGCAAATTGAAGGTGTGATTCCCCATTTGGTTGATGGTGGATTATCCATTTTTCATATGCCGATGACACAATTATTTTTATGGAACATGACATCGAAAAAGAAAAAAAATCTGAAGTTACTTCTCTCCACGTTCGAGCAATTATCGACTTTGAAGATAAACTTCCATATTAGTGCGTTGTTTTGTTCTGGCGAGGCTCAGACAACCTGTATGCTAAATTATTTGGTTGCGGACAAGGCCAGTTTCCTATTAGGTATTTGGGTACTCCAATTCACTATGAAAGACTTACAAACGCCGAATGTAAAATGGGGAGAGGAATGGCTACAGATCGAATTAATTAGTTGGAAAGGAAAATTATTATCTCTTGGAGAGAGATTGGCTCTCATTAATTCAATACTAAGCAATATGGTACTGTATATGATATCATTCTTCCAACTTTCAAAAGGAGTCTTGAAAATATTAGATTATTGATCAAGATTCTTGTGACAAGGTGATAGTGAGAAAAGGAAATATCAATTGGCCAAATGGAGTGTGGTTTGTCACCCGAAAGATTAGGGTGGTCTTGGAGCTCATGACCTTGAGGTCAAGAACAGGGCCCTCCTTGGTACATGGCTATTCAAGTTACTTACCGAGGATGGGATATGTCAAACCCTCCCGATGAGAAAGTATGTTGGCAAAAAATGCGTTGTCTTAGGTTTCTTGGAAACCCGGGGATTCTCATTTTTGGGTTAGCATTATGGTGACGTAGAAATTTTTCTTTCTATATGGATCTTTCTCTATTAGGGATGGATCGGAGATTAGGTCTGGGAGGATAAATGGCTTGGCAATGCCGCACTTCGTGAATAATATCCGGCATTATACAATATTATGCAAGAGGATACTCTCGCTAAGGTGTTGGAAACTTCCTGTCAACACCCGGATTTTTAAGTCAAGATGCCTATTATGCCATACATCGCAATCCCAGGAATATTGTTGTTGCGAGACATAATAGTTGAATATCATAGAGTCATCATTTATTACAACACATAATCGCCTTACAAGGGTAGATCACATGATCCAATATTACAATAGTAGTTGATCTATTGATCAACGAACATCACAAATAGCGGAAGCGAAGTAGTAGTGGCTATCTAATCCACGAGGCCAACGCTTGACGTCGGGAGCAGTCCTAGTTGTCGTAGACGTCCTGCTGTCCATCTTCCTCGTACTGTTGTTCACCTTCATAGTCTGGCCATTTGAATAGCCAGGGACAACGCCATGAGTACTTTTAAAGTACTCGCAAACTAATACTAGATAAATACTATCAACTATAATAAGGGGGTTCTAAGCTCTAGTTTCATTTGCGTAAAGCCAATTTTATTTCATAAAAACTTTAATAATCAAAGCCTCTTCATTTGCTTTAACTAACTCAAGTGGGAACATTAGTGTCATTCCCACAACTCAGTTGTGATTCAAAGTCAAAGTCACCTTTCAATTCAAATCACAAGTCACCATTCATATTTTTAGAAAAGTTCTGATGACGGAACAGTATGGCCTTTCCAACTGTCCATAACCGAGGACGCGGCTATTCGAATAGGTTCAACTCTGCAGAGGGTGTACACTTGTGCCACAATAATTGCAATAGCTCGTCAGGGGTAACTGGCCCTGATTTATCGTACGCAGTACGCGAACTACCAATCCTAACCTTTCACTTACACACCCTAGTATAGGCACCTCTCCCCATGAGCTTGGCCTCCCAGTGAAGACAGACAGTCAGCACAGGAACTGCACGAGGGCTTGGGCCGGACATTCACCTCATTTCACGTCATTTCACATCATTCCTTTTGTTGTAGAGGCAGCCTCCGAGCATAACCCCGATGACGCTTGTTTCGAGAGGGAACCCATACTAAGACACATAAATTTCCAGCTAAGCCTTACCCAGATTCAGGTATTGTGGGGGTACTTGTAAAATTGGAATGGTATCGCATCCGAACCCAACCATCAGTTTTGTAAAATTCCCCAAGTCATCACAAGTCATATTCACCTTCAAAATCTTTCAATAGAATGACTCCTCATTTCAAGGTTTTCAAAGTCATTGATGTTCACAAGTTCCCATCTGTAGTAGTCAACTTTAATTTAGCACTAGCAACTAGGCATAAGGGGTGCTAAGCAACTTGGATTGCTCTAGGCTAAGTTTGATATCCTTGCACTACTCCATAGCTAAACTAAGTAAATCATGAATCAAAAATTACTTTGATAAACAAAATTTAGTAAAGCTTGTAAGGTAAAAACTTGGGATAGGAGCATTAAACATAAAGTAAAAGTAATGGTGCCTTGCTCTTGTAGAGCTTTGCATTATTCTAGTTGTATTGGTAATAGCTTGCCTTGATTGGCGAGGTGATCAAAGTTTTCTTGCTCTTCCTCTTGGTAGAATGCCTCTTCCTCTTGATAGTCTCCGGTACTAGCGTCTATAAACTAATACGAGGATACAATCACCAAACAATACTTACATGCTAGACTAAAACACACCAAAGGGTTCACACAACTTATTCTAACATTACTTCAAGCATGGTATGGTGAATTACTTGGTTTGTTCTTATTTAAGAGAAAAATAATTTCCTCTCATTATAAGTATTTATTTGATTTGTTATTTAAGTCTTTGGAGAAAATAATTTCCTCTCATTAAATCCTATCAAGATTTGATCTCCACAAATAATAATAAGATATGAAATATAAGTTGACCAAGGTCAACCTTTCAGATCTATTATGAGGGAGTAATAATTTAAATGAGGTGTTACACCTCATATAATTTAAAACTAACATCTAAATGGTTTAAAAATCTCTAAGTAACCAAGCATGAGGCTTATTAGACCAAGGTCAGTACCTCTATTTGAATTACTTATGATCATACTTTAAATGAGAGAGAAGCTCCCATACTATTTAAATAAGTTTATGTGTATGTGTTAAATGGACTAGAAATGGTTCCATAGCCATTATTTGAATCTAGTCCATGATCATGCAAACAACTATGCTATATTTTTGCATAAACAATTAGATTAGGGTAAATGTGATTTATTAGAGTTGGAATCAACTAAAAATCATTTATAGATAAATTCTAATATTTATTTGAAGTTAGAAAAGGCCCTGCCTTGTTATTTTTATCATTTGAATTTTACCACGAATTTGGACATGAGTCCAGTGGAATTGTGTATATAATTTCATTAGCTTTATGAATATATAAAATTTGTTCAATTTGGTGAAGTAGATTTCAAACTATTCAATTTTGAACTTGGCAGCAGTATTGGATTTGAACTAAATGGATTTAATCATATTTGAATTATTGGGCCACGCGGGAAAACAGAATGGGCCGAAACAAATTAAACAGAGTAGCACGGCCCAGCAACACAGCCCGTGTGCGCGGGCCGCCTGACGAGGTGGGGGCCACCCGTCAGCGGCTCATAAACCCGCGAAACGGTACGCGTTATGTGATCCGTTAGATCAGAACGCGATCGAACGGCCGTGGAGCCTCGTCGTCTCCGACGAGATCCCGGCGTGCTGGCGGCGTACCTAGGGGGTCGGAGGGCGCTGTAGGTCGCCGGCGGTCGATGGCAAGGTTCGAGGCGGCGTTGGCGAGGGTAAAGAGGCTCCGGGTACAGTGGCGAAGCTTGAGGAGGCGTGGATCACTGGCGATGGTCTGCGAGCTCCGGCGGCTCTGAGCTTCCAATTGGGGCGGCTCCGGCGAGGTAAGGTTCAATTGGGTGGTCAGGCAGAGTCAGTGAGGAGAGGGGAGGAGATGGGTGTGAAGGGAGTGTGCTCTGGGTGCCCCTATTTATAGATGGCGAGGTGACCGACGGGTGCTGTGAGAGGGTGTCCATGGCGCGGCCGCTCCGGTGTGCGAAAGGGCGTGGCGAGGACAACATCTTGTAGGCGACGTCTAGGCGAGGCTCTGGGCGTAGCTGTTGCGTCCAGGGCGCGATAGGATTGCTCGGGCGCGTGCGCTTTGTACCACTGTACTCGCGGCGATGCTCAGACGAGGACGACGACGACGATGCAGGGGCGTGCTCTGGAGTATGTCTAGATGCTAGAGGATGGTGAGGGGATGTGTGATGCCGTGGTAGCCTTTGCAGAGGAGAGCTAGGGCGATCGAGTGCAAGATGCCCTGGCGTGCTCCAGGGCGCGGTCACCGCGTGCCTGGCACGTTCTCGGCGCGTCCGGGCGTGCTGGTGCTGGCCAATGCCGTGGCTCGGCGAGCTCGGGCCGTGCACTGGCATGCTTCTGGGGCTGGGTAGGTGCTGGTAGACATGGTAGAGGAGGGAGGAGGGGCTCAGGTTGCTCGAGTGCAAAGGTGGCCGGCATGGTGCACGGTATGGTGCTTTGGTAGCCATCTCTCCACTTTAATCGCCCAAAGCAGGTACTAGGCTTGATGCAGGGGTTGCAGAGGGTGGTGATCATCACGAGTTGAAAGGGGTTTAGGCCAAAATCCTCCGGATAATAGCATGTAACATGAACCAAAGATGCTCGCTCGCCGGTGTTTGATTAAATGGCCGCAAGAACATTTTTGTCGAATTTTGGAATTATTTTTGGTGAGCCTTAATCATATAATTAATGTGAAAGATTGGTGGTGGTGGTGTTCATTTTGGAGTTGTTTTGCAAAGTTTCAAATTTGGCATGATCTTCTCATAATTTCAAAGTCTCCACTTGTCACCTCTCTACTCGGTCAACCTCGGTCAACATCAGCACTAATGGTCAACATAAGAGTTGTTCACT
Source organism: Lolium rigidum (assembly GCF_022539505.1). Taxonomy (NCBI): domain Eukaryota; kingdom Viridiplantae; phylum Streptophyta; class Magnoliopsida; order Poales; family Poaceae; genus Lolium; species Lolium rigidum. The sequence continues at coordinate 145,804,629 of NC_061510.1, forward strand.
TTCATATGGTCTTGGATGACATGGCAACAGTTGACCAAGTTTGGTTGAAGAAAAGTCAAATCCAGAGGGGTAAAGAGGGGATCATGTTAAAAATCACCCAAATGACCATCATCACATGTGAGATGGTTTTGAGATTTCCTTTGATTTGATTCTTGTTTCTTTGATGCAATTGTGTTTTTTTATCATATATAAGTATTCTACAAGCAATAGATCAAGCATTGGTGGCCTTGGTTGAAGATTTGCAATTTTGGCTAAGTGTATGTGAGTGAATTTTGGGGATTTTTCCCTATTTGATTTCTCCCCATTTGAGTTGACTTTTGTTGACTCTAATGTGGTTCTTATTAGTTTAGAAACATTTTCCAACCATTGCAACCAATTCAAATGGTCTTGTTCAAAGATTTGCAAAAATGGCCATAACACATAAGAGGTGATGTGTCAATTTTCATTATTCTTGTTAATTGCTCATCTTGCTTTACTTGGACATGGGTTGGGGTCAATTTAGCATTGGGTTAGGTTTAGAGAAGGTTTCCCAACATTTGGTCAAGGTTTAAAGTCATAGGTCAAAAATTGGGTATTATGGCTATGTGTCACATATGCCTCTATGCATATGTTGTATTTGAATTTTAATTTGACTTGGCTTGACCCAAATGGTGTTGTTGAGTGTTGAAATGGTATATAGGAGTGATCCCTCCATTCATAACATGTACTAGGGTCAATATTCTTAATTTCCCAAATTTGCACTTTTCTCTCATATGCCTCGATGGCATTTTTAGTTTCTTTTTATTTTCTTTGGAAACCACTTGGATTTGGTTGGATAAGCCTTAGGTAAGGTGTATGAAGGTTTTCCAAACCTCTAAGCAAAGTAGAAAAGCTTAGGGTAAAGTTTTATAAATATAGCCATAGGCACATATGCCTTTTTCTTATTTAATTTCCTTTTATTTTATTTTAACTAAGATGATGAAAAGAGGGGTGAGATTTAGGGTTTAAGATTATTTCCAACTACTATAACAAGCAATCATAGCAATAGCACAAGAATTAAGCAAGATCACTATGTATCCTACTTAATTAATAAAAGTTTTTGTTGGTTCCAAAATTTGGAACTAGTGAAATTCATTTGTTTTATTTTGAAATTCTTGGGATGTTACAAACCCTTCCCTTAAACAAATCTCGTCCCGAGATTTTAAGAAAAGTTAGGTTCCTAAGAGAGATTGAGCATTTTATTAACAGGAGGACATACTTGGCATGTTCTGGGGTGCTTCCTGAGCTTCAGTGGTAGTCAGGTGGTAGAGACCGCCGTTGTTGTTGTTCTGGTTCCTTCTTCCGGCAAAGCGGCGCTGTTGCTGAGCAGGTGCAGCAGTATTGGCGGCAATCCTGGCAAGCTTTTTGGGGCACTCATTGGAGAAGTGACCCACAACTCCACATTCGTAGCAGTTGACGGTGGACTTGTCTTTGGGGATTACGGGGGTAGCATTGCTTCCAGTCCTTGGGGCAGTATTGGTGTTGTTGTTGTTTCCATTGTTGTTGCTGTTGTTGGGGTGGTTGTTGTTGTTGTTCCCATTGTTGTTGTTGCCTCCGGGCTTCGGGGGTCCTCCGTTGTTGTTGGTGTAGTTGGGGCGATTATTCTGGGCAGGGGGCTTGTTGTATCTTGGGGCGAATCCTCCAGAGGAGTTATTGCGGTACTTCTAGGTATGGTGGGGTACATTCTGGTTCATCATTCTGCGCTTGCGGTTCTCGTTGGCTTGATGCAGTTTTCCTTCCATCTGTATGGCTGAGTCTACGAGGGCTTCCAAGTCAGCGAACGGAATATTCACTAACACAGTTTGCATCTCGTCGTGCAGTCCGTTCAGAAATCTTTCCTTTCTCTTTTCATTGGTGTCGGTCTCATCCGAGGCGTACCTTGACAGAGTGAGAAACCTGTTGCGGTATTCCACCACGGACATCCTTCCTTGCTTGAGTTCACGAAACTCATCTCTCATCTTCTTGATTAGTCCTTGGGGCACATGGTACTTGCTGAATTTCAGCTTGAAGTCCACCCAGGTCATCATCTGTCCCGCATTCATTGCACGGGCACTTGTCCACCAGGCTCTGGCAGGTCCTGACAGGTAGTGGGTGGCGAACAGTACTTTTTCTGCGGCTTCAACTCCTGCAACTTCGAGGTTGTTCTCCATGGTCTGGAGCCAGTCATCAGCATCGAGGGGTTCTTCAGTCTTGTTGAATACCGGAGGGTTGGTGTGCTGAAAGTTCTTCAGCTTTGATCCAGGGTGATCATTGTTTCCGTGGCCTTGATTGTTCTGAGCTATCTGTTGCAGTGCGGCAAGGTTTGCTTGGCGTTCAGCTCTTTCGGCTTCTCGGTCTGCCATCATCGTCTGCAGCAGTTGCATCATGGCTTCCTGGGTAGTGTTGCGGGTTGGTGGGGCCATCTGAACATTGAGGTAGATGATAAGATACGAGGGAAATTTCTAGGGTTTGTTTTGTTAAAGTTAAAAAGTTCATAAATTGAAAACTTGAGTAGTGTTGCGGGGGTAAAAACCAACAACACTTTTTCATTCATACCAAACATCACATATTACAAAGCTAACACACGTTGGTTTGAAGAACCATTCATTCGCTCTACGATACAAGGGGATCCTGATACAACTCACACCTACTTAAGTGCTGGGGTGATACTACTCTTCCGGGTGGATTCTTCGTCTTCACGGGTGATGTGCTTGGTGAGAGACGAGGGAGTTGTCCAAATCCCTGCGGGTTTTGTACATCCTGAAGTCCTGGTGTGCTACATAGGGGTTCATCTCCGTACGTGATGGCATGGTCATCGGTCTTCCCATGGAATCCTGTCTTGGGTAGTAGATGAAGCGAGTGTTCTTGATCTTGTTCTCATTTTGTCCGTACAGACGGAAAATTGCTTCTTGCATAGCTCTGACTAGTCCTTCCTTCCAAGTGTTTCCCGTTACAGAAAACCAGATGGTTTCCCATACCGGGGCTCCAAGATTTATTCGTAGATCAGTAGAAACTTCCCACCGAGGTGGTTCTCTGGAGTGGTTGTTGAGGGGTATTCCGAAGAACTCGGGGTACGGGTGTCCTAGATATTCCACTAGTTGCTTCAAATCCTTTTCGAACCTTAGGTCGCCTCCGGGACCAAGCTGATAGAACTCCCATTGGTACTCCATCTGTGAGCAATGAGGATGAGTAAGTTAATGAAGTGATCAAGTGTGCAAAATTTTAGGTACAATTACAAAGAAAAGTAGAGCATGGATTTATTCTTTTGAAAAGATCTTAAGGTAAGGGTGAGAATAAGTTTTCAGAAATATTCACTTTCTTTGTTTTGGAAACTAAGTTTTTCGGACGTCCATTCTAACTAGGGTCTCCTAAGGTCAAACAATGGCTCCGATACCAACTTGTCAACACCCGGATTTTTAAGTCCGGATGCCTATTATGCCATACATCGCAATCCCGGGAATATTGTTGTTGCGAGACATAATAGTTGAATATCATAGAGTCATCATTTATTACAACACATAATCGCCTTACAAGGGTAGATCACATGATCCAATATTACAATAGTAGTTGATCTATTGATCAACGAACATCACAAATAGCGGAAGCGAAGTAGTAGTGGCTATCTAATCCACAGGCCAACGCTTGACGTCAGGAGCAGTCCTAGTTGTCGTAGACGTCCTGCTGTCCATCTTCCTCGTACTGTTGTTCACCTTCATAGTCTGGCCATTTGAATAGCCAGGGACAACGCCATGAGTACTTTTAAAGTACTCGCAAACTAATACTAGATAAATACTATCAACTATAATAAGGGGGTTCTAAGCTCTAGTTTCATTTGCGTAAAGCCAGTTTTATTTCATAAAAACTTTAATAATCAAAGCCTCTTCATTTGCTTTAACTAACTCAAGTGGGAACATTAGTGTCATTCCCACAACTCAGTTGTGATTCAAAGTCAAAGTCACCTTTCAATTCAAATCATAAGTCACCATTCATATTTTTAGAAAAGTTCTGATGACGGAACAGTATGGCCTTTCCAACTGTCCATAACCGAGGACGCGGCTATTCGAATAGGTTTAACTCTGCAGAGGGTGTACACTTGTGCCACAATAATTGCAATAGCTCGTCAGGGGTAACTGGCCCTGATTTATCGTACGCAGTACGCGAACTACCAATCCTAACCTTTCACTTACACACCCTAGTATAGGCACCTCTCCCCATGAGCTTGGCCTCCCAGTGAAGACGGACGAGTCAGCACGGGAACTACACGGGGCTTGGGCCGGACATTCACCTCATTTCACGTCATTTCACATCATTCCTTTTGTTGTAGAGGCAGCCTCCGAGCATAACCCCGATGACGCTTGTTTCAGAGGGAACCCATACTAAGACACATAAATTTCCAGCTAAGCCTTACCCAGATTCAGGTATTGCGGGGGTACTTGTAAAATTGGAATGGTATCGCATCCGAACCCAACCATCAGTTTTGTAAAATTCCCCAAGTCATCACAAGTCATATTCACCTTCAAAATCTTTCAATAGAATGACTCCTCATTCCAAGGTTTTCAAAGTCATTGATGTTCACAAGTTCCCATCTGTAGTAGTCAACTTTAATTTAGCACTAGCAACTAGGCATAAGGGGTGCTAAGCAACTTGGATTGCTCTAGGCTAAGTTTGATATCCTTGCACTACTCCATAGCTAAACTAAGTAAATCATGAATCAAAAATTACTTTGATAAACAAAATTTAGTAAAGCTTGTAAGGTAAAAACTTGGGATAGGAGCATTAAACATAAAGTAAAAGTAATGGTGCCTTGCTCTTGTAGAGCTTTGCATTATTCTAGTTGTATTGGTAATAGCTTGCCTTGATTGGCGAGGTGATCAAAGTTTTCTTGCTCTTCCTCTTGGTAGAATGCCTCTTCCTCTTGATAGTTTCCGGTACTAGCGTCTATAAACGAATACGAGGATACAATCACCAAACAATACTTACATGCTAGAATAAAATACACCAAAGGGTTCACACAACTTATTCTAACATTACTTCAAGCATGGTATGGTGAATTACTTGGTTTGTTCTTATTTAAGAGAAAAATAATTTCCTCTCATTATAAGTATTTATTTGATTTGTTATTTAAGTCTTTGGAGAAAATAATTTCCTCTCATTAAATCCTATCAAGATTTAATCTACACAAATAATAATAAGATATGAAATATAAGTTGACCAAGGTCAACATTTCAGATCTATTATGAGGGAGTAATAATTTAAATGAGGTGTTACACCTCATATAATTTAAAACTAACATCTAAATGGTTTAAAAATCTCTAAGTAACCAAGCATGAGGCTTATTAGACCAAGGTCAGTACCTCTATTTGAATTACTTAGGATCACACTTTAAATGAGAGAGAAGCTCCCATACTATTTAAATAAGTTTATGTGTATGTGTTAAATGGACTAGAAATGGTTCCATAGCCATTATTTGAATCTAGTCCATGATCATGCAAACAACTATGCTATATTTTTGCATAAACAATTAGATTAGGGTAAATGTGATTTATTAGAGTTGGAATCAACTAAAAATCATTTATAGATAAATTCTAATATTTATTTGAAGTTAGAAAAGGCCCTGCCTTGTTATTTTTATCATTTGAATTTTACCACGAATTTGGACATGAGGCCAGTGGCATTGTGTAGATAATTTCATTAGCTTTATGAATATATAAAATTTGTTCAATTTGGTGAAGTAGATTTCAAACTATTCAATTTTGAACTTGGCAGCAGTATTGGATTTGAACTAAATGGATTTAATCATATTTGAATTATTGGGCCACGCGGGAAAACAGAATGGGCCGAAACAAATTAAACAGAGTAGCACGACCCAGCAACACAGCCCGTGTGCGCGGGCCGCCGACGAGGTGGGGGCCACCCGTCAGCGGCTCATAAACCCGCGAAACGGTACGCGTTATGTGATCCGTTAGATCAGAACGCGATCGAACGGCCGTGGAGCCTCGTCGTCTCCGACGAGATCCCGACGTGCTGGCGGCGTACCTAGGGGGTTGGAGGGCGCTGTAGGTCGCCGGCGGTCGATGGCGAGGTTCGAGGCGACGTTGGCGAGGGTAAAGAGGCTCCGGGTACAGTGGCGGAGCTTGAGGAGGCGTGGATTACTAGCGATGGTCTGCGAGCTCCGGCGGCTCTGAGCTTCCAATTGGGGCGGCTCCGGCGAGGTAAGGTTCAATTGGGTGGTCAGGCAGAGTCAGTGAGGAGAGGGGAGGAGATGGGTGTGAAGGGAGTGTGCTCTGGGTGCCCCTATTTATAGATGGCGAGGTGACCGACGGGTGCTGTGAGAGGGTGTCCATGGCGCGGCCGCTCCGGTGTGCGAAAGGGCGTGGCGAGGACAACATCTTGTAGGCGACGTCTAGGCGAGGCTCTGGGCGTAGCTGTTGCGTCCAGGGCGCGATAGGATTGCTCGGGCGCGTGCGCTTTGTACCACTGTACTCGCGGCGATGCTCAGACGAGGATGACGGCGACGATGCGGGGGCGTGTCTGGAGTATGTCTAGATGCTAGAGGATGGTGAGGGGATGTGTGATGCCGTGGTAGCCTTTGCAGAGGAGAGCTAGGGTGATCGAGTGCAAGATGCCCTGGCGTGCTCCAGGGCGCGGTCACCGCGTGCCTGTCACGCTTCTGGCGCGTCCGGGCGTGCTGGTGCTGGCCAATGCCGTGGCTCGGCGAGCTCGGGCCGTGCACTTGCATGCTTCTGGGGCTGGGTAGGTGCTGGTAGACATGGTAGAGGAGGGAGGAGGGGCTCAGGTTGCTCGAGTGCAAAGGTGGCCGGCATGGTGCACGGTATGGTGCTTTGGTAGCCATCTCTCCACTTTAATCGCCCAAAGCAGGTACTAGGCTTGATGCAGGGGTTGCAGAGGGTGGTGATCATCACGAGTTGAAAGGGGTTTAGGCCAAAATCCTCTGGATAATAGCATGTAACATGAACCAAAGATGCTGCTCGCTGGGTGTTTGATTAAATGGCCGCAAGAACATTTTTGTCGAATTTTGGAATTATTTTTGGTGAGCCTTAATCATATAATTAATGTGAAAGATTGGTGGTGGTGGTGTTTGATACGTCTCCAACGTATCGATAATTTCTTGTGTTCCATGCCACATTATTGATGTTATCTACATGTTTTATGCACACTTTATGTCATATTCGTGCATTTTCTGGAACTAACCTATTAACAAGATGCCGAAGTGCCGCTTCGTTGTTTCGGCTGTTTTTGGTTTCAGAAATCCTAGTAAAGAAATATTCTCGGAATTGGACGAAATAAAAGCCCGGAGGCCTATTTTCTCACGAAGCTTCCGGAAGACCGAAGACGAGACGAAGAGGGGCCACGAGGGGGCCACACCCTAGGGCGGCGCGGCCCTCCCTTGGCCGCGCGGCCCCGTGGTGTGGGGCCCTCGTGCCGCCTCTTGACCTACCCTTCCGCCTACTTAAAGCCTCCGTGACGAAACCCCCGCACCGAGAGCCACGATACGGAAAACCTTACCGAGACGCCGTCACCGCCGATCCCATCTCGGGGGATCCCGGAGATCGCCTCCGGCACCCTCGCCGGAGAGGGGAATCATCTCCCGGAGGACTCTACGCCGCCATGGTCGCCTCCGGAGTGATGAGTGAGTAGTCTACCCCTGGACTATGGGTCCATAGCGAGTAGCTAGATGGTTGTCTTCTCCCCATTGTGCTATCATTGTCGGATCTTGTGAGCTGCCTATCATGATCAAGATCATCTATATGTAATTCTATATGTTGCGTTTGTTGGGATCCGATGAATAGAGAATATTTGTTATGTTGATTATCAAAGTTATGCTTATGTGTTGTTTATGATCTTGCATGCTCTCCGTTATTAGTAGATGCTCCGGCCAAGTAGATGCTTTTAACTCCAAGAGGGAGTACTTATGCTCGATAGTGGGTTCATGCCCGCATTGACACCGGGACAAGTGATGAAAGTTCTAAGGTTGTGTTGTGCCGTTGCCACTAGGGATAAAACATTGATGCTATGTCTAAGGATGTAGTTGTTGATTACATTACGCACCATACTTAATGCAATTGTCCGTTGCTTTGCAACTTAATATTGGAGGGGGTTCGGATGATAACCTGAAGGTGGACTTTTTAGGCATAGATGCAGTTGGATGGCGGTCTATGTACTTTGTCGTAATGCCCAATTAAATCTCACTATACTCATCATAATATGTATGTGCATTGTCATGCTCTCTTTATTTGTCAATTGCCCAACCGTAATTTGTTCACCCAACATGCTCGTTCGTCTTATGGGAGAGACACCTCTAGTGAACTCGTGGACCCCGGTCCAATTCTCTTTACTGAAATACAATCTACTCGCAATACTTGTTTTTACTGTTTTCTCCGCAAACAATCATCTTCCACACAATACGGTTAATCCTTTGTTACAGCAAGCCGGTGAGATTGACAACCTCATCTGCTTCGTTGGGGCAAAGTACTTTGGTTGTGTTGTGCAGGTTCCACGTTGGCGCCGGAATCTCCGGTGTTGCGCCGCACTACATCTCGCCGCCATCAACCTTCAACGTGCTTCTTGGCTCCTCCTGGTTCGATAAACCTTGGTTTCTTTTCGAGGGAAAACTTGCTCGCCGTGCGCATCATACCTTCCTCTTGGGGTTGCCCAACGAACGTGTGAAATACACGCCATCAAGCTCTTTTTCCGGCGCCGTTGCCGGGGAGATCAAGACACGCTCGCAAGGGGAGTCTCCACTTCTCAATCTCTTTACTTTGTTTTTGTCTTGCTTAGTTTTATTTACTACTTTGTTTGCTGCACTAAATCAAAATACAAAAAAATTAGTTGCTAGTTTTACTTTATTTGCTATCTTGTTTGCTATATCGAAAACACAAAAAAATTAGTTACTAGCATTTACTTTACTTATTTCATCATGTTTCCTTTTAATTTTACCACAAAGAACATACCGGTAGGACGTGGGTCTATAGTTGGGAGAAATAATATAGAAGAATTCTTCAACCATGTTAGTACCATTGAAAATTTTGAAGATAGACACTTGATAGACCTTGCGCCTACTTATGAAATTGCTGCTGCGCATTTAGTCCGCTTGTTGGAAACCAAATTTGTTAATCTCAATCCTATAATCCAACACATGTTTTTCACACTTGGTGATATGGAAGAAGGGGAAAAGAAAGATTTTGTTTTAGAAACCCTTCTTAGAGAATTTGGTGGTCTAGCAAGAGAAGCTAGAAAGGTCTTTGCTAAATTTAATATGCTTGGTTCTCCTACTAATTTTGTTAATCTCCTTGAAAAGATGGATATGGATAGAATAAGATACACTAATAATATTGATGATGGTGGGGAGATCAAAGCACCAATACCATGCAAGCTCCTAGCTATGAATGATGCACTAGAAAATAATTATGCTTGGCTTGTTCCTGAAAATTTGTTTGATGAGAGTAGCACGCCTAAGACTAATGAAAAGGGAGATGCTAAAACTTATGTATCTAATATAATATGCCTGGTTGAGAAGAGCCCACACCCCGCCGTAGAAGTACCACCCTTCGATAATACTTGATACACACTTTCTGCGCCTAGCTGAAAGGCGTTAAAGAAAAGCGCTTATGGGAGACAACCCATGTTTTTACCTACAGTACTTTGTTTTTATTTTGTGTCTTGGAAGTTGTTTACTACTGTAGCAACCTCTCCTTATCTTAGTTTTGAGTTTTGTTGTGCCAAGTTAAGCCGTTGATAGAAAAGTAAGTACTAGATTTGGATTACTGCGCAGTTCCAGATTTCTTTGCTGTCACGAATCTGGGTCTATCTCCCTGTAGGTAGCTCAGAAAATTACGCCAATTTACGAGCATGATCCTCAGATATGTACGCAACTTTCATTCAATTTGAGCATTTTCGTTTGAGCAAGTCTGGTGCCATTTTAAAATTCGTCAATACGAACTGTTCTGTTTTGACAGATTCTGCCTTTTATTTCGCATTGCCTCTTTCGCTATGTTGGATGAATTTCTTTGATCCACTAATGTCCAGTAGCATTATGCAATGTCCAGAAGTGTTAAGAATGATTGTGTCACCTCTGAATATGTCAATTTATATTGTGCACTAACCCTCTAATGAGTTGTTTCGAGTTTGGTGTGGAGGAAGTTTTCAAGGGTCAAGAGAGGAGTATGATGCAACATGATCAAGGAGAGTGAAAGCTCTAAGCTTGGGGATGCACCCCGTGGTTCACCCCTGCATATATCAAGAAGACTCAAGCGTCTAAGCTTGGGGATGCCCAAAGCATCCCCTTCTTCATCGACAAATTATCAGGTTCCTCCCCTGAAACTACATTTTTATTCGGCCACATCTTATGTGCTTTTTCTTGGAGCGTCGGTTTGTTTTTGTTTTTGTTTTGTTTGAATAAAATGGATCCTAGCATTCACTTTATGGGAGAGATACACACTCAGCTGTAGCATATGGACAAATATGTCCTTGGTTTCTACTCATAGTATTCATGGCGAAGTTTCTCCTTCGTTAAATTGTTATATGGTTGGAATTGGAAAATGATACATGTAGTAATTGCTAAAAATGTCTTGGGTAATGTGATACTTGGCAATTGTTGTGCTCATGTTTAAGCTCTTGCATCATATGCTTTGCACCCATTAATGAAGAAATACATAGAGCATGCTAAAATTTGGTTTGCATATTTGGTTTCTCTAAGGTCTAGATAATTTCTAGTATTGAGTTTGAACAACAAGGAAGACGGTGTAGAGTCTTATAATGTTTTCAATATGTCTTTTATGTGAGTTTTGCTGCACCGGTTCATCCTTGTGTTTGTTTCAAATAACCTTGCTAGCCTAAACCTTGTATCGAGAGGGAATACTTCTCATGCATCCAAAATACTTGAGCCAACCACTATGCCATTTGTGTCCACCATACCTACCTACTACATGGTATTTTCCCGCCATTCCAAAGTAAATTGCTTGAGTGCTACCTTTAAAATTCCATCATTCACCTTTGCAATATATAGCTCATGGGACAAATAGCTTAAAAACTATTGTGGTATTGAATATGTAATTATGCACTTTATCTCTTATTAAGTTGCTTGTTGTGCGATAACCATGTTTATCGGGGAACGCCATCAACTCATTGTTGAATTTCATGTGAGTTGCTATGCATGTTCGTCTTGTCGGAAGTAAGGGCGATCTACACTGAGTTGAATGGTTTGAGCATGCATATTGTGAGAGAAGAGCATTGGGCCGCTAACTAAAGCCATGATCCATGGTGGAAGTTTCAGTTTTGGACAAACATCCTCAAATCTCTAATGAGAAAAGAATTAATTGTTGTCAAATGCTTAAAGCATTAAAAGAGGAGTCCATTATCCGTTGTCTATGTTGTCCCGGTATGGATGTCTAAGTTGAGAATAATCAAAAGCGAGAAATCCAAATGCGAGCTTTCTCCTTAGACCTTTGTACAGGCGGCATAGAGGTACCCCTTTGTGAAACTTGGTTAAAGCATATGTATTGCGGTGATAATCCAGGTAGTCCAAGCTAATTAGGACAAGGTGCGAGCACTATTAGTACACTATGCATGAGGCCTGCAACTTATAAGATATAATTTACATGATGCATATGCTTTATTACTACCGTTGACAAAATTGTTTCATGTCTTCAAAATCAAAGCTCTAGCACAAATATAGCAATCGATGCTTTTCCTCTATGAGGACCATTCTTTTACTTTCAATGTTGAGTCAGTTCACCTATTTCTATCCACCTCAAGAAGCAAACACTTGTGTGAACTGTGCATTGATTCCTACATACTTGCTTATTGCACTTATTATATTACTCTATGTTGACAATATCCATGAGATATACATGTTACAAGTTGAAAGCAACCGCTGAAACTTAATCTTCTTTTGTGTTGCTTCAATACCTTTACTTTGAATTATTGCTTTATGAGTTAACTCTTATGCAAGACTTATTGATGCTTGTCTTGAAGTGCTATTCATGAAAAGTCTTTGCTTTATGATTCACTTGTTTACTCATGTCATACACATTGTTTTGATCGCTGCATTCTTTACATATGCTTTACAAATAGTATGATCAAGATTATGATGGCATGTCACTCCGAAATTATCTTTGTTATCGTTTTACCTGCTCGGGACGAGCAGAACTAAGCTTGGGGATGCTGATACGTCTCCAACGTATCGATAATTTCTTGTGTTCCATGCCACATTATTGATGTTATCTACATGTTTTATGCACACTTTATGTCATATTCGTGCATTTTCTGGAACTAACCTATTAACAAGATGCCGAAGTGCCAGTCTGTTGTTTTCTGCTGTTTTTGGTTTCGAAATCCTAGTAAAGAAATATTCTCGGAATTGGACGAAATAAAAGCCCGGAGGCCTATTTTCTCACGAAGCTTCCGGAAGACCGAAGACGAGACGAAGAGGGGCCACGGGGGGCCACACCCTAGGGCGGCGCGGCCCCCCTTGGCCGCGCGGCCCTGTGGTGTGGGGCCCTCGTGCCGCCTCTTGACCTACCCTTCCGCCTACTTAAAGCCTCCGTGACGAAACCCCCGAGCACCGAGAGCCACGATACGGAAAACCTTATCGAGACGCCGTCACCGCCGATCCCATCTCGGGGGATCCCGGAGATCGCCTCCGGCACCCCGCCGGAGAGGGGAATCATCTCCCGGAGGACTCTACGCCGCCATGGTCGCCTCCGGAGTGATGAGTGAGTAGTCTACCCCCGGACTATGGGTCCATAGCAGTAGCTAGATGGTTGTCTTCTCCCCATTGTGCTATCATTGTCTGGATCTTGTGAGCTGCCTATCATGATCAAGATCATCTATATGTAATTCTATATGTTGCGTTTGTTGGGATCCGATGAATAGAGAATACTTGTTATGTTGATTATCAAAGTTATGCTTATGTGTTGTTTATGATCTTGCATGCTCTCCGTTATTAGTAGATGCTCTGGCCAAGTAGATGCTTTTAACTCCAAGAGGGAGTACTTATGCTCGATAGTGGGTTCATGCCCGCATTGACACCGGGACAAGTGATGAAAGTTCTAAGGTTGTGTTGTGCTTGTTGCCACTAGGGATAAAACATTGATGCTATGTCTAAGGATGTAGTTGTTGATTACATTACGCACCATACTTAATGCAATTGTCCGTTGCTTTGCAACTTAATACTGGAGGGGTTCGGATGATAACTCTGAAGGTGGACTTTTTAGGCATAGATGCAGTTGGATGGCGGTCTATGTACTTTGTCGTAATGCCCAATTAAATCTCACTATACTCATCATAATATGTATGTGCATTGTCATGCTCTCTTTATTTGTCAATTGCCCAACTGTAATTTGTTCACCCAACATGCTCGTTCGTCTTATGGGAGAGACACCTCTAGTGAACTGTGGACCCCGGTCCAATTCTCTTTACCGAAATACAATCTACTGCAATACTTGTTTTTACTGTTTTCTCCGCAAACAATCATCTTCCACACAATACGGTTAATCCTTTGTTACAGCAAGCCGGTGAGATTGACAACCTCACTGTTTCGTTGGGGCAAAGTACTTTGGTTGTGTTGTGCAGGTTCCACGTTGGCGCCGGAATCTCCGGTGTTGCGCCGCACTACATCTCGCCGCCATCAACCTTCAACGTGCTTCTTGGCTCCTCCTGGTTCGATAAACCTTGGTTTCTTTCTGAGGGAAAACTTGCTGCTGTGCGCATCATACCTTCCTCTTGGGGTTGCCCAACGAACGTGTGAAATACACGCCATCAGTGTTCATTTTGGAGTTGTTTTGCAAAGTTTCAAATTTGGCATGATCTTCTCATAATTTCAAAGTCTCCACTTGTCACCTCTCTACTGGTCAACCTGGTCAACATCAGCACTAATGGTCAACATAAGAGTTGTTCACTTTCATATGGTCTTGGATGACATGGCAACAGTTGACCAAGTTTGGTTGAAGAAAAGTCAAATCCAGAGGGGTAAAGAGGGGATCATGTTAAAAATCACCCAAATGACCATCATCACATGTGAGATGGTTTTGAGATTTCCTTTGATTTGATTCTTGTTTCTTTGATGCAATTGTGTTTGTTTATCATGTATAAGTATTCTACAAGCAATAGATCAAGCATTGGTGGCCTTGGTTGAAGATTTGCAATTTTGGCTAAGTGTATGTGAGTGAATTTTGGGGATTTTCTCCCTATTTGATTTCTCCCCATTTGAGTTGACTTTTGTTGACTCTAATGTGGTTCTTATTAGTTTAGAAACATTTTCCAACCATTGAAACCAATTCAAATGGTCTTGTTCAAAGATTTGCAAAAATGGCCATAACACATAAGAGGTGATGTGTCAATTTTCATTATTCTTGTTAATTGTTCATCTTGCTTTACTTGGACATGGGTTGGGGTCAATTTAGCATTGGATTAGGTTTAGAGAAGGTTTCCCAACATTTGGTCAAGGTTTAAAGTCATAGGTCAAAAATTGGGTATTATGGCTATGTGTCACATATGCCTCTATGCATATGTTGTATTTGAATTTTAATTTGACTTGGCTTGACCCAAATGGTGTTGTTGAGTGTTGAAATGGTATATAGGAGTTATCCCTCCATTCATAACATGTACTAGGGTCAATATTCTTAATTTCCCAAATTTGCAGTTTTCTCTCATATGCCTCGATGGCATTTTTAGTTTTTTATTTTCTTTGGAAACCACTTGGATTTGGTTGGATAAGCCTTAGGTAAGGTGTATGAAGGTTTTCCAAACCTCTAAGCAAAGTAGAAAAGCTTAGGGTAAAGTTTTACAAATATAGCCATAGGCACATATGCATTTTTCTTATTTAATTTCCTTTTATTTTATTTTAACTAAGATGATGAAAAGAGGGGTGAGATTTAGGGTTTAAGATTATTTCCAACTACTATAACAAGCAATCATAGCAATAGCACAAGAATTAAGCAAGATCACTATGTATCCTACTTAATTAATAAATTTTTTTGTTGGTTCCAAAATTTGGAACTAGTGAAATTTATTTGTTTTATTTTGAAATTCTTGGGATGTTACACTTCCCCGCCTAATGTGTCGTTCAGAAGAAGTCTCATTGGCCCTAGACAAGCATCGTTGAATGCTTTGTTACATCATCTGGATTTGGTCCACTTGACACAGGGTTTTGATGTATTTCGTTGGAATCTTATTGTGAATGGCATATTCTCGGTGACTTCCTTCTATAATGCTTTAATCCAACCTGATGTTCCAGTTGATAATAATAAGGAAATTTGAAAGATCAAGATCCCGCTTAAAACTAAAGTGTTTGCATGGTATCTTTGTCGAGGGGTAATTTTTACCAAAGATAACCTTACGAAACGCAATTGGCACGGAAATAAAACATGTGTCTTCCGTCACATGACAAGACTAGAAAAGACTTATTCTTCCAGTGCAAAATTTTAGATCTATATGGTCAGCCATCCATATAGGTTCTACCTTATATCCACCTCGTAGCATTGCGAATTAATCGGAAACTGACTCAATGGTGTGGATCCTAGGTTTAAACTACTTATTAGGATGGGAGCGGTTGCCGTTATTACGTTGCTTTCGCTATGTAGAAATAACAAGATTTTTTAATAATAAAAATGTTTCTCTTATGCAGGTTATCTACCGGTGCACGGCTACACTCCGTTTGTATTCGACTCATGTGGAGCATCGAGACCTCTTTACAGAGGTATCTACATGATTGGCGGATACGGCGAGGATATTTTTTCCTAACATGAATGGCAGATTGATCTGCGGATTGGCCCTGCTTAGCCTTAGTTTATTTCTGCTTTATTCATTGTCGGGAACCTCTTTTTTTTTACTTTTGTTTCAAACTTGTGGGTTGGTACGGTTGTGTGCCGCTTAACTATGCAGATGCCAGCTTGGTTCTAAGTAATGAAGCACTTGCTATCGAAAAAACCGAATTGCTTGGGACAAGATTTGTCTAGATGAAAAATAGAGCACACCAATATATAAAACTATAAAGATGGCCTACTTTTTATAGAAATAATTCCACGTATCATTTTCTAAGGTTATTGATTTTTTATGAAAAAAACAACTAACCGCATGAGCCACCCACTCCAGTGAGGTGGAGGAATCTAATATCGATGAACAAACTATTTTTCCATAAAGGGCGCTTCATTACTTAAAAAAATTTAAGCATTACACCCAGCCTCTGCATAACTAAGATGCACACAGCTGTTCGAGTATCAAGTCTGAAACAAATGGTACATATAAAGAAGACAAAGAGAGATAACTAGATAAAGCTTCATTGGCTTCAATCCGCCGATTATGCAGCCACCCATGTTGGGAAATAAACTCATAGGCCGTATTCTCCAACCGTGTAGACACCTCCGTAAAGAGATCTCGGTCCTCCAATCGTTGAAGTGGCGATCATGAACAGAGCACAGCCGTACATCGGTAGATGACCTACACAAGAGAAGAATTTTCATCATTAAAAAACCTTGTCATTTCTACATAGCCAAAGCAAGCACACCACAACAATCGCGCCCACTCTGATAAGCGCTTTATACCTAAGATCCACCCCATTTAGCCAATTGCCAAAAATATTTGCAATGCTACGAGGTGGGTATAAGGTAGAACCCATCTAAATGATTGACCATATAGATCTAGCAACCCGACAATACGTTGAAGAAAAGGTGTTTTATTGTCTCATCTTCATGAAAAAAAGCACATTTCTTACAGCCTGCCAATTGCGTTTTACAATGTTGTCTTTAGTTAGAATCACACCCCGATGAAGATACCACACAAAGAATTTTGTTTTCAGAGGTATCTTCATTTTCCAGATGGATTTATTGTTGACAGTTGGTTGACTGGGAATAGTAAGAGCTTTATACATGGAGCTAACCGAGAAAACACCTTTCTTGGTGAGGCTCCATCGGAATTCATCAGTCCTCTGAACCAGTTGTATTGAAGCTAATCTCTATAGCAATTCATTCCAACTAGTTAGACGGGGGCCAATAAGATCACGCCTGAACATCATAGAGGGCGGCGTAGTTTTCATGACCTTCTGCAAGGTATCTCCCTTATGACGAACAATATTGTACAAGGCTAGATATTGTTCACGAAGCGTGGTTGATCCCAACCATCTATCCTCCCAAACCTAATCTTTGCCCCATTCTTGATGGAGAAAGAACCATATGGTAAAAAATGTTTCGTAGTCACCATAATGCCAGCCCAAGAGTGTGAATCCTGTAAGGGTATATTGCCCCTATGTGTGGTTTTGGTAATTAATGACAACCCCTATGGACTAATGTTTTCATTGAGTTTATATGAAGGAATATTCCATAGGTACTACTTGCATTCCATGTGTTGGATTCAAGTATGGATGCCATGAAGATAAAGATACACCTTGTGTATTGGCATCAAGATCATCGATCAAGATAGTATGATAGAGCATGAGAAGATACAAGGTTGACCAATACAAAGAGTGAAGAAAAGATTCAAGTTTGGTCAACACATGAAGCATGAAGAACGTGTCACGTGAAGTCACATGGTATCTTTCCATGGACATGCATGGGCATGCATCAAAACTGAGATCTCATATAGCCCATGAGAGGATGATGGCAAGTGGGGATCGTCATCAAGGTTGAGTTGGGCAAATTCAAGTTGAGCATCTCGAGAGGATCATATGCTTGAAGCTTGCCGTTCATTTGATGATAATGGACATGTGAAGATGTACAACCATGGAGCTTTCCCATCATAGTGTATGGGGGAGCATTTGTGAGTCTTCACGAAGTAACAATGATCAAGTAAGGCATTCCGGCTTGAGTGGAGCTTGAAGAGCTATCATCAAGATCAAGCGGGATGCGCAAGGCAAAGGTATGGCCTTGACCAGGTTTTCCTTTTATCGGTCTTAAGGTGGTTGTTGGGAGACCGGATTATAGGATAGATAGCCCCACTATCAAGAGGGGCTTTCGGTTGGGTAACTTGATCACATCGTATTAGGGAGCTCAATCCTTTACATACTTTGCATATCCCTATTGCTTCTTGGTGTTTCTCTATGATAGGTTCTTGAGCTTGTTACTAGCTTTACAACAAGCCCAAGTTCATCGAAAACGGAATTCGTATGACTCTTCTATGATATTTTCAAGATTGGGTGATTTTACCAGTTATTCATGATATAAGGTTCTACCTTTTATATTCATGATAAAATCCCCTCCTACAGATTCTTGTGTTTTTCACTTTCTATAGGATAGCATTTGTTGTTATCTTTCAAACAAAATTGGTTTCATTCAATTCGGAGTTCGGGAGCATTTGTTATTAAAGAAAAAGAAAAAAGGAAGGGAGTGGCCTGCCGCCGACCGGCCTGACCGGCCCAGCCACCGGCCCACCCGGCCTGCGCCGGATCTGGCGCCTGTGCCAGCCGGGCCGCCTCCAGTGGGGCTGTCCGGCCTGGTCCGGCCAAGGGTCCGGCTGCCGACCGGCCTGCCCGGCGTGCGCCTCGGCCCGACCGGACGCTGCCCATGCTGGGCCGCCGCTCTCGGCCTGCTCGCCCCTATCCGGCTCGGCCTTTCTCCACCGCGCGGCCCGCATCACCCCGGCTGGGCCGGACTGCCGGCCGGCCTCCCCAGCGCAGGATCCGGTCGGCCGGCCTGTGCACCGGCTGGGCTGTTTCCTGCGCATTTTTTAGTGTCTTTTTCTTCCCAACGGCTATTTCTTCTCCCTAGCTATAAATAGCTTTCTTCCACCTTGAGCTTAGCCAGTTCTTCCCCTTTCTTCACCTCCATTGTTGCTATTCGAAGAACTTGCTTCCCCTCTTGATTCCTCCTATGATTCTTGCCCATTCTTGAGGATTTGAGAGAGGAGATCTAGATCTACAATCCCCACCAATCAATTTCTCCTCTAAGTGAGGGGAACCCATTGGATCTAGATCTTGGAGTCTTTTGTTGACTTTCCCCATTGTTCTTCCTCTCTAATCTCATCCTAGCATTTGTTGCTTGGGTGGGATTTGAGTGTGACGGACTTGAACACCTCTAGTGTTCTTGCTTTGCATCATTGCATAGTGTTAAGCTCTCTGATACGTCTCAAACGTATCTATAATTTCTTATGTTCCATGCTAGTTATATGACAATACTCACATGTTTTATATACACTTTACATCATTTTGATGCATTTTCCGGCACAAACCTATTAACAAGATGCCGAAGCGCCGGTTCTGTTTTCTGCTGTTTTTGGTTTCAGAAATCCTACACAGGAAATATTCTCGGAATTGGACGAAACAAAAGCCCACGGTCCTATTTTCCACGGAGCCTTCCAGAAGTCCGAAGAGGAGACGAAGAGGTGCCAAGGGGGCCCCACACCACCTGGCGGCGCGGCCAAGAGGGGGGCGCGCCGGCCTATGGGGTGGGCCCCTCGAGCGCCTCCCGACTCTGCCCCTTCGCCTATTTATTCTCTCCGTCGCGAAAGCCCTAGTACCGAGAGCCACGATACGAGAAAAGTTCCAGAGAAGCCGCCGCCAATCCCATCTCGGGGGATTCAGGAGATCGCCTCCGGCACCCTGCCGGAGAGGGGAATCATCACCGGAGGGCTCTACATCATCATGCCCGCCTCCGGATTGATGCGTGAGTAGTTCATCCTTGGACTATGGGTCCATAGCAGTAGCTAGATGGTTATCTTCTCCTCTTGTGCTATCATGTTTAGATCTTGTGATCTGCCTATCATGATCAAGATCGTCTATTTGTAATGCTACATGTTGTGTTTGTTGGGATCCGATGAATATGGAATACTATGTCAAGTTGATTAATTGATCTATCATATATGTGTTGTTTATGATCTTGCATGATCTCCGTTGCTAGTAGAGGCTCTAGCCAAGTTGATACTTGTGACACCAAGAGGGAGTATTTATGCTCGATAGTGGGTTCATGCCTCCATTTAATCTGGGACAGTGACAGAAAATTCTAAGGTTGTGGATGTGTTGTTGCCACTAGGATAAAACATCAATGCTTTGTCTAAGGATATTTGCGTTGATTACATTACGCATCATACTTAATGCAATTGTCTGTTGTTTGCAACTTAATACTGGAAGGGGTGCGGATGCTAACCCGAAGGTGGACTTTTTAGGTATAGATGTATGCTGGATAGCGGTCTATGTACTTTGTCGTAATGCCCTAAGTAAATCTCGTAGTAGTCATCATGATATGTATGTGCATTGTAATGCCCTCTCTATTTGTCAATCGCCCAACTGTAATTTGTTCACCCAACATGCTATTTATCTTATTGGAGAGACACCACTAGTGAACTGTGGACCCCGGTCCATTCTTTTACATCTGAAATACAATCTACTGCAAACTCTGTTCTCTGTTGTTCTTTGCAAACAAACATCATTCTCCACACCATACGTTTAATCCTTTGCTTACAGCAAGCCGGTGAGATTGACAACTGTTAAGTTGGGGCAAAGTATTGTGATTGTGTTGTGCAGGTTCCACGTTGGCGCCGGAATCCCTTGTGTTGCACCGCACTACACTCCTTCACCAACAACCTTCACGTGGCCTTCATCTCCTACTGGTTCGATAACCTTGGTTTCTTTCTGAGGGAAAACTTGCTGCTATGCGCATCACACCTTCCTCTTGGGGTTCCCAACGGACGTGTGCTTCACGCGCCATCAAGACTGTTTTCTCGCGCCGTTGCCGGGGAGATCAAGACACGCTGCAAGGGGAGTCTTCCACATGCAATCTCTTTACTTTGTTTATTGTCTTGCTTTACTTTATTTTTTGTCTTGTTTGCTTTATTTATATCAAAAACACAAAAAAATATTTACTTGCATTTACTTTATTTAATTCAGTTTGCTTATTTTATTTTTATTACTGTTAAAATGAATACTCCTGAGAACACTAAGTTGTGTGATTTCACAGCACTGATGGCGCGTGAAGCACACGTTTGTTGCGAACCCCAAGAGGAAGGTGTGATGCGCACAGCAGCAAGTTTTCCCTCAGAAAGAAACCAAGGTTACAGTAGGAGATGAATACCACGTGAAGGTTGTTGGTGGAGGAGTGTAGTGCGGCGCAACACCAGGGATTCCGGCGCCAACGTGGAACCTGCACAACACAACCAAAATACTTTGCCCCAACTTAACAGTGAAGTTGTCAATCTCACCGGCTTGCTGTAAACAAAGGATTAAATGTATGGTGTGGAGAATGATGTTTGTTTGTGAAGAACAACAGAGAACAGAGTTTGCAGTAGATTGTATTTCAGATGTAAAAGAATGGACCGGGGTCCATAGTTCACTAGTGGTGTCTCTCCAATAAGATAAATAGCATGTTGGGTGAACAAATTACAGTTTTGCAATTGACAAATAGAGAGGGCATAACAATGCACATACATATCATGATGACTACTATGAGATTTACTTAGGGCATTACGGCAAAGTACATAGACCGCTATCCAGCATGCATCTATGCCTAAAAGTCCACCTTCGGGTTAGCATCCGCACCCCTTCCAGTATTAAGTTGCAAACAACATACAATTGCATTAAGTATGGTGCGTAATGTAATCAACACAAATATCCTTAGACAAAGCATTGATGTTTTATCCCTAGTGGGAACATCACATCCACAACCTTAAAACTTTCTGTCACTGTCCCAGATTCAATGGAGGCATGAACCCACTATCGAGCATAAATACTCCCTCTTGGAGTCACAAGTATCAACTTGGCCAGAGCCTCTACTAGCAACGGAGAGCATGCAAGATCATAAACAACACATATATGATAGATCAATTAATCAACTTGACATAGTATTCCATATTCATCGGATCCCAACAAACACAACATGTAGCATTACAAATAGACGATCTTGATCATGATAGGCAGCTCACAAGATCTAAACATGATAGCACAAGAGGATAAGACAACCATCTAGTTACTGCTATGCACCCATAGTCTAAGGATGGACTACTCACGCATCAATTTGGAGGCGGGCATGATGATGTAGATGTTGGAGATATGCCCTAGAGGCAATAATAAAGTGGTTATTATTTATATCTTTATGTTTATGATAAATGTTTATATATCATGCTATAATTGTATTAACCGAAACATTAGTACATGTGTGATATGTATACAAACAAAGAGTCCCTAGTATGCCTCTTAACTAGCTTGTTGATTAATGTATGATTACACCAAACGCCACTGCGTAAATGGGTGGTTATAAAGGTGGGATTAAGTATCCGGAAAGTATGAGTTGAGGCATATGGATCAACAGTGGGATTTGTCCATCCCGATGACGGATAGATATACTCCGGGCCCTCTCGGTGGAATGTCGTCTAATGTCTTGCAAGCATATGAATAAGTTCATAAGAGACCACATACCATGGTACGAGTAAAGAGTACTTGTCGGAGACGAGGTTGAACAAGGTATAGAGTGATACCTGATGATCAAACCTCGGACAAGTAAAATATCGCGTGACAAAGGGA
Organism: Lolium rigidum; assembly: GCF_022539505.1. Lineage (NCBI taxonomy): Eukaryota > Viridiplantae > Streptophyta > Magnoliopsida > Poales > Poaceae > Lolium > Lolium rigidum. Next base: position 145,827,088 of record NC_061510.1, read on the forward strand.
ATTGGTATCGTATGTGAATGGTTCATTCGATCACTAAAGTCATCGTTGAATATGTGGGAGCCATTATGGATCTCCGGATACCGCTATTGGTTATTGGTCGGAGTGAGTACTCAACCATGTCCGCATAGTTCGCGAACCGTAGGGTGACACACTTAAAGTTGGATGTTGAAATGGTAGAACTTGAATATGGAATGGAGTTCGAATATTTGTTCGGAGTCCCGGATGAGATCACGGACATCACGAGGAGTTCGGAATGGTCCGGAGAATAAGATTCATATATAGGAAGTCATATTCCAAGTTTGGAAATGATCCAGGTGCAATTATGGCGAGGTTCTAGAAGGTTCTAGAAAAGTCCGGAAAATGGCACTATGGAAGGTGGAGTCCCGGAGGGACTCCACTAGCATGGCCGGCCAAACCCTAAAGGGGAGGAGTCCAAGGTGGACTCCACCTTGGTGGCCGGCCAGCCCCACCTCAAGGAAAGGTGGGAGTCCCACCTTGAGTAGGACTCCCCCCTTGAGTAGGTTTCCCACTTTTGGGAGGTTTTGTTGTTGGGGTCTTATTCGAAGACTTGGACTACAACTCTTGGGGCTTCCACCTATATAATGAGGGACAAGGGGAGGGTGGCCAGCCACTCTTGCCTCCAACCTTGGCTGCCCCCCTTTGTGGCCGGCGCCCAAGGCACCCCCTCTCCCCAAACCCTAGCACCCCTCCTCCACTACTTCTCCCGCATATGCTTAGCGAAGCTCCGCCGGAGATCTCCATCGACACCGACACCACGCCGTCGTGCTGCCGGATTCAAGAGGAGCTACTACTTCCGCTGCCCGCCGGAACGGGGAGGTGGACGTCGTCTTCATCAACAACCGAACGTGTGACCGAGTACGGAGGTGCTGCCCGTTCGTGGCGCCGTGATCAAGATCTTCTACGCGCTTTTGCAAGCGGCAAGTGAATGTCTACCGCAGCAACAAGAGCCTCATCTTGTAGGCTTTGGAATCTCTTCAAGGGTGAGACTCGATAATCCCCTCGTTGCTACCATCTTCTAGATTGCATCTTGGCTTGGATTGCGTGTTTGCGGTAGGAAAATTTTTGTTTTCTATGCAACGTATCCCTACAGTGGTATCAGAGCCGTGTCTATGCATAGATGGTTGCACGAGTAGAACACAATGGTTTTGTGGGCGTTGATGCTCTTGTTATCTTTAGTTGAGTAGAACACAATGGGATGAAGCGGCTCGGACTAACTTTACATGACCGCGTTCATGAGACTTGTTCCTCGTTCGACATGCAACTTGTATTGCATAAGAGGCTTTGCGGGTGTCTGTCTCTCCTACTATAGTAAAGATTCAATTTACTCTTCTATTGAAAACATTAGTATCAACGTTGTGGTTCATGTTCGTAGGTAGATTAGATCTCTATCGAAAACCCTAAACCACGTAAAATATGCAAACCAATTAGAGGCGTCTAACTTGTTTTTGCAGGGTTTGGTGATGTGATATGGCCATAATGTGATGATGAATATGTATGAGATGATCATTATTGTATTGTGGCAACCGGCAGGAGCCTTATGGTTGTCTTTATATTTCATGTTGAGTAGTATTTTAAAGTAGTTGTAATAGTTGCTACATGAGATGAACAACCATGAAGACGGCGCCATGGACCTTGACGCTACGCCGACGATGATGGAGATCATGCCCGTTGATGATGGAGATCATGTCCGTGCTTTGGATATGAAGATCGAAGGCGCAAAGATTAAAGGGCCATATCATATCACATATGAATTGTATGTGATGTTAATCCTTTATGCATCTTATTTTGCTTAGATCGCGACGGTAGCATTATAAGATGATCCCTCACATTAATATCAAGATAATAAAGTGTTCTCCCCTCGTATGCACCGTTGCACAGTTCGTCGTTTCAAAGCATCTCGTGATGATCGGATGTGATAGACTCAACGTTCACATACAACGGGTGTAAGCCATGTTGCACACGCGGAATACTAGGGTTTGCTTGACGAGCCTAGCATGTACAGACATGGTCTCGGGACAACGGAAACCGAAAGGTTGAACACGAGTCATATGGATGATATGATCAACATGTTGATGTTCACCATTGAAGCTACATCATCTCACGTGATGATCGGTTTTGGTGTAGTGGATGTGGATCGTGTACCACTTAACAACTATGAGGGATGTTGTATTAAGTGGGAGTTCATTAGTAATTAGATTAAAACATGAACTAATTATCATGAACATAGTCCGAGTAGTATTTTGAATTAATTTTGTAGTATTGGCATCCGTTTTTCTACCATGCGCTAGTCTTGTTATTGAGATAGAAATACTGTTAAAATCTAACAAGTAACTTTACGGATTGGTACCGTATTGTTAAAGAATCAAGAAATGATTAAGTCCTATTGCAAACTTTTAGTAAACCTCACATTGTTGATTTAGAGAGCTATGGTTTCAATTAGTACCTAAAGTTATCTTGTCTCCGTGAAACTTGAAGTTCAAATCTGTTTGAAAAGTAAGGAGCTGAAAATTTAGTTTTCCGAAATAATCAAGGTATGAGATATATATGATATCTAAGACCTTATTGCAAGATGATAGAATATAATTTGGTGAGACTACATAAACTCATAAGTTTTATGGGAATGTACGAAGGTTGAAGATGCAAGGCGTCCCAATCCTCCAACTATTGGGGCACTAATAATATTCGCATATCCATGAAGTTATCATCCTTAGTATGCACCGTTGCTAAGACTCGTCGTTTCGAAGCATCACGTGATGATCGGGTGTGATAGATTCTACGTGTGCATACAACGGGTGCAAGCCAAATTTGCACATGCGAATACCAAGGTTAAAACTTTACGAGCCTAGCATGTACAGACATGGTCTCGGAAAGTCGTCATGATATAATGGATAAAATTATGAGTGAAATTGTTCATCATATTACAAAGTTACTAATAGTGAAATCTGAAACACTTGTCATATGATGATCAACTTAAAGTAAGAACCTCAAGGTTATTGGTATTTGACCAATAAACCTAGAAGTTAATAATGTTAAAGTGTTTTTCTGAATAATGAGGAAAGCTAAAAGAGAAACTGCAAAAGATATTTTGGCAAAAAGAAAAGACTAGAAAGTCTAGCTCGGGTGTATATAAATGATATACATGTTATGGTTGTATTCCTAGTTAAGTCACACTATGAAATTCTTGGGTATAAGTACTATATTGGTTGGTATGAAGTGTCATACAAAAACAACGCAATACAAGAATACTATGGCCTAAGTGACTGATAAGGAATATGGTAATAATGCACGTCTGGAACATAATAAAGTGTTATTATTGGAATTCTACCTAACCCTTAGAATTTATAATAAAGAGCTTAATAAATTGTTATTTTGCTCTGGTCAAATAAAAACAATGAGTTGTTCAAATTATGACATTACTCCATGTACGATGGATAAGTTATTATAAATCTTAATGGTGAAACACACACACATAATATCGACGCTAAAATGCCATAAGGCAAATGATTTGAATTCCACTTATTTGTGGAACCGCCATTTAGGTCATGTTAGAAAGGAACGCATGAAGGAACTCCATGCAAATGGATTTTTGGAGTCATTTGATTTTTTGAATCGTTTGGCGCTTGCAAAATCTTTTCTAAAAAGTAATGACTGAAATACCGTTCATAGGCCGAGAGTTGAACGGGCAACTAACTTAGTGAAAACATACATAATGATATATGTGGTTCACTGGGCATAGTTGTGTGCGGGAGATTCTTCTACTTCATGAAAACTTCCAACAATAAATTGAGTATATATGTGGATATATTCAATAAGGAAGAAGTTTGAAACATTTGAATGGATTCAAATAAATTTCAGCATGAAATGGAAATCATCGTAATAGAAAAATCAAATATCTATGATTGGATCATGGTGGAAATATTTGAATTACGAGTTTTAGCGAACATCTAAGAGAGTTATGAAATTGTTCTACAACTCACGTTTCTTGGAGTATCATAGTGATGATGAAGTATCCAAGAGATGTATCCAAACCTTGTTGGATCAATGATGAGATAAGATATTGACGCCATTATATTTTTGTGGATTATGCTTTAGTGACTACCGCTTTTACACTGAATAGAGCATCATCATGATCCGTTGAAATGACACCATACGAGTTATGGCATGGGTATGAACCCTGATAGTCTTTTCTTAAATTTTGGTATGCATAGCATAAGTAAATAAGTTTACAACCAAAATCAGATGAATGTCTTTGTTGATTATCCCAGAGATTTGATTGGGAATTCTTCCCACGAGACAAAGACAAAAGTGTTTGTCAATGTTTCTTATTTCCGAGAAATTGTTTCTAATGAAGTATTTGAGTGGGAGGACAATATAATTTGATAAAGTTTATGAACCTGAGCATAATGATCAGAGTAGCGCAGCATCGGAAATTGGTTCCGGAAGCGACCACGACGATCATGGCTCCCATGACTACAAAATGTTTTAGCCATGGAGATCAAAATACATATTGAACCTTGTAGGTATGGTTAACTTTGTGATCAAATAAATGATTTGTGGACAAAGGATTGATTGTGAACAATGATAAACCAACTGCAAACAAAGAAGTTATGATGGGCCCTGACTCCGTTAAAATGGCTATACGCCATGAAATCCAAGATAGATGAATACTTTTTGAAAGTAAATAGATCTATAAAATTGATGGACTTGGATGAAATATCCTTGAAGAAGCTTGACTTGTCGAAAAGTTGTTTACGACAAAGTTCAAAGAATTGACTACGACAAGATTAGATCTTCCGTAGCAATTCTTAAAGTCTATATGGGTTATTCTAGTAATCACTACATATTTCCTTTATGAGATATGTTAGTAGGATGGCAAAATACATTACTTATCAGAAGTGTGTATTAAAGGGGTATACAAGATACAACCAAGAGTTTTGCTGGTCCGTATAATACTAGATAGGTATACGAACTTCAATTGGATGAAGTAAGTATCACGGAGTTGGAATCTTCACCGGATGAAATAGTCAAAGAGTTTTTGATTTCATCAGAGACGATGAAGAGGCTTGCATTTGCAAGAAATTAAGTGGGAGCGCTAAGACACATTTATAATACTTTATGTAGGTGACATATAGTTGGTTATAAATGATGTAATTATATAATTGATTAAAAGGTTTCATTGAGAAATTAATTTCAATGAAAGGATATGGACTGAAACATATCTAGTGTCAAGATCTATGAAGATAGATTGAAACACAAAATAAGTTTAAGTCAAAGTACATAGAATAGATATTGAAATAGTTCAATATAGAAATATTAAGAAAATGTTCTTGTCATGTGAAGTTTTAACAAGACTTGAGTGTATCCGATACTCAATGAGTAAAAACACATGAGTGATTATGAATCACGAATAATATGTACACAATCAGATGTCCTATGCTCTAAAAGTGTTATGAGCATGTACCAGAATGATTCATGTGATGATCATTAAAAAAACAGTAAGAATATTCTTGGGTACTTAAGAAGAACCAAGTATATATATATATAATTTTGTATGGAGAAATGACAAACAAATCGCTGTAAGGTGTTACACCGATATTGGTTTTGTCACATATAAAATATAATTTCAATCTCAAATTTGACTAAGTGTTGTTTAAAAGGTAGCACAATGAGCTAGAAGTTGTCTATGCTAGATTTAGAAGAGTTCTAAATATTGTGACGGATTCTACAAAAGAAGGCAGAGTATGTCATTGTTTTGACAATGACAAAGGATGTTAAGTCAAAAGGGTTATTTGAGAACTTGGTGTAGTTACGACGAGTCGAACTTTGAAGCTATATTGTATGTGACAATATTAGTGACATATTTCAGACCGCGGAATTAAGGTTCCACCGGAAGACCAAACATATTTAATGCCGACTCATTTGAAAATGAGTGATGCGTTGAGACGCAAATGAATTACAAAATACATACGTTTACGAGCGTGTCGATCCGTTGACTAAAACCTCTCCCGTGAGTAATACATGATAAAGCACCGGAAGGCCAAGGTGTTATATCTTTACAAATGTAAACTAGATTATTGACTCTAGTGCAAGTGGGAGACTGTTGGAGATATGCCCTAGAGGCAATAATAAAGTGGTTATTATTTATATCTTTATGTTTATGATAAATGTTTATATATCATGCTATAATTGTATTAACCGAAACATTAGTACATGTGTGATATGTATACAAACAAAGAGTCCCTAGTATGCCTCTTAACTAGCTTGTTGATTAATGGATGATTAGTTTCATAATCATGAACATTGGATGTTATTAATAACAAGGTTATGTCATTGTATGAATGATGTAATGGACACACCCAATTAAGCGTAGCATAAGATCTCGTCATTAAGTTATTTGCTATAAGCTTTCGATACATAGTTACCTAGTCCTTATGACCATGAGATCATGTAAATCACTTATACCGGAAAGGTACTTTGACTACACCAAACACCACTGCGTAAATGGGTGGTTATAAAGGTTGGATTAAGTATCCGGAAAGTATGAGTTGAGGCATATGGATCAACAGTGGGATTTGTCCATCCCGATGACGGATAGATATACTCTGGGCCCTCTCGGTGGAATGTCGTCTAATGTCTTGCAAGCATATGAATAAGTTCATAAGAGACCACATACCATGGTACGAGTAAAGAGTACTTGTCGGGAGACAAGGTTGAACAAGGTATAGAGTGATACCGATGATCAAACCTCGGACAAGTAAAATATCGCGTGACAAAGGGAATTGGTATCGTATGTGAATGGTTCATTCGATCACTAAAGTCATCGTTGAATATGTGGGAGCCATTATGGATCTCCGGATCCCGCTATTGGTTATTGGTCGGAGTGAGTACTCAACCATGTCCGCATAGTTCGCGAACCGTAGGGTGACACACTTAAAGTTGGATGTTGAAATGGTAGAACTTGAATATGGAATGGAGTTCGAATATTTGTTCGGAGTCCCGGATGAGATCACGGACATCACGAGGAGTTCCGGAATGGTCCGGAGAATAAGATTCATATATAGGAAGTCATATTCCAAGTTTGGAAATGATCCGGTGCAATTATGGCAGGTTCTAGAAGGTTCAAGAAAAGTCCGGAAAAATGGCACTATGGAAGGTGGAGTCCCGGAGGGACTCCACTAGCATGGCCGGCCAAACCCTAAAGGGGAGGAGTCCAAGGTGGACTCCACCTTGGTGGCCGGCCAGCCCCACCTCAAGGAAAGATGGGAGTCCCACCTTGAGTAGGACTCCCCCCTTGAGTAGGTTTCCCACTTTTGGGAGGTTTTGTTGTTGGGGTCTTATTCGAAGACTTGGACTACAACTCTTGGGGCTTCCACCTATATAATGAGGGACAAGGGGAGGGTGGCCAGCCACTCTTGCCTCCAACCTTGGCTGCCCCCCTTTGTGGCCGGCGCCCAAGGCACCCCTTCTCCCCAAACCCTAGCACCCCTCCTCCACTACTTCTCCCGCATATGCTTAGCGAAGCTCCGCCGGAGATCTCCATCGACACCGACACCACGCCGTCGTGCTGCCGGATTCAAGAGGAGCTACTACTTCCGCTGCCCGCTGGAACGGGGAGGTGGACGTCGTCTTCATCAACAACCGAACAGAGTACGGAGGTGCTGCCCGTTCGTGGCGCCGTGATCAAGATCTTCTACGCGCTTTTGCAGGCGGCAAGTGAACGTCTACCGAAGCAACAATTTTTGTTTTCTATGCAACGTATCCCTACAGTAGAGTCCTCCGGTGATGATTGCCCTCTCCGGCAGGGTGCCGGAGGCGATCTCCTGAATCCCCCGAGATGGGATTGGCGGCGGCGACGTCTCTGGAACTTTTCTCGTATCGTGGCTCTCGGTACTAGGGCTTTCGCGACGGAGAGAATAAATAGGCGAAGGGGAAGAGTCAGGAGGCGCTCGAGGGCCCACCCCATAGGCCGGCGCGCCCCCCCTCTTGGCCGCGCCGCCAGGTGGTGTGGGGCCCCCTTGGCCCCTCTTCGTCTCCTCTTCGGACTTCTGGAAGGCTCCGTGGAAAATAGGACCGTGGGTTTTTGTTTCGTCCAATTCCGAGAATATTTCCTGTGTAGGGTTTCTGAAATCAAAAACAGCAGAAAACTGGAACTGGCGCTTCGGCATCTTGTTAATAGGTTAGTGCCAGAAAATGCATCAAAATGATGTAAAGTGTATATAAAATATGTGAGTATTGTCATATAACTAGCATGGAACATAAGAAATTATAGATACGTTTGAGACGTATCAAGCATCCCCAAGCTTAGTTCCTACTCGCCCTCGAGTAGGTAAACAATAACAAGGATAATTCTGAAGTGACATGCTACTATCATAATCTTGATCAATACTATTGTAAAGCATATGAGATGAATGAAGTGATTCAAAGCAATGGTAAAGATAATGACTAAACAACTGAATCATATAGCAAAGACTTTTCATGAATAGTACTTTCAAGACAAGCATCAATAAGTCTTGCATAAGAGTTAACTCATAAAGCAATAGATTCTTAATAGAAGGTTTTGAAGCAACACAAAGGAAGATATAAGTTTCAGCAGTTGCTTTCAACTTCAACATGTATATCTCATGGATAATTGTCAGTACAAAGTAATATGATGAATGCAAATAAACAAGTATGTGAGAATCAATGCACACAGTTGACACAAGTGTTTGCTTCTAAGATGGAAAGAAGTAGGTAAACTGACTCAACATAAAGTAAAAGAAAGGCCCTTCGCAGAGGGAAGCGAGGATTACTCATGTGCTAGAGCTTTTTATTTTGAAAACATGGAAACAATTTTGTCAACGGTAGTAATAATTCATATGTGTTATGCATAAAACATCCTATAAGTTGCAAGCCTCATGCATCGAATACCAATAGTGCTCGCACCTTGTCCTAATTAGCTCGGATTTCCATGGATTATCATTGCATTACATATGTTTCAACCAAGTGTCACAAAGGGGTACCTCTATGTCACCTGTACAAAGGTCCAAGGAGATAGATCGCATTTGATTTCTCAATTTTGATAAATCTCATCTTGAGGACATCCATACCGGGACAACATAGAAAACAAATAATGGACTCCTCTTTAATGCTTAAGCATTCAACAACAGATAATATACTCATAAGAGATTGAGGATTAATGTCCAAACTGAAACTTCCACCATGATACATGGCTTTGGTTGGCGGCCCAATGTTCTTCTCTAACAATATGCATACTCAAACCATTTAATCATGATAAATCACCCTTACTTCAGACAAGACGAACATGCATAGCAACTCACATGATATTCAACAAAGGTGTAACAGTTGATGGCGTCCCCGTAAACATGGTTACCGCTCAACAAGCAACTTATAAGAAATAAGATACATAAGCGACACATTCATCACCACAATAGTTTTTTAGGCTACTTTCCCATGAGCTATGTATTGCAAAGACAAGGAATGCAATTTTAAAGGTAGCACGCAAGCAATTTACTTTGGAATGGCACAGAAATACCACATAGTAGGTAGATATGGTGGACACAAATGGCATGGGTTTTGGCTCAAGGTTTTGGATGCACGAGAAGCATTCCCTCTCAGTACAAGGCTTTGGCTAGCAAGGTTGTTTGAAGCAAACACAAGTATGAACCGGTACAGCAAAACTTACATAAGAACATATTGCAAGCATTATAAGACTCTACACTGTCTCCTTGTTGCTCAAACACTTTTACCAGAAAATATCTAGACTTTAGAGAGACCAATCATGCAAACCAAATTTCAACAAGCTCTATGGTAGTTCTTCATTAATAGGTTTAAACTACATGATGCAAGAGCTTAAACATGATCTACTTGAGAACTCAAAACAATTGCCAAGTATCAAATTATTCAAGACCATATACCAATTACCACATGAAGCATTTTCTGTTTCCAACCAAATAGCAATGAACGAAGCAGTTTTCAATCTTCGCCATGAACATTAAAAGTAAATCTAAGAACACCAGTGTTCATATGAAACCGCGGAGCGTGTCTTTCTCCCACACAAGGAATGCTAGGATCCGAATTTATTCAAACACAAACGAAAATAAAAACATACAGTCGCTCCAAGTAAAGCACATAAGATGTGACGGAATAAAAATATAGTTTCACTAGAGGTGACCTGATAAGTTGTCGATGAAGAAGGGGATGCCCCCGCTTAGATGCTTGAGTCTTCTTGAAATATGCAGGGATGAACCACGGGGGCATCCCCAAGCTTAGACTTTTCACTTTTCTTGATCATATTATATCATCCTCCTCTCTTGACCCTTGAAAACTTCCTCCACACCAAACTCAAAACAAACTCATTAGAGGGTTAGTGCATAATCAAAAATTCACATGTTCAGAGAGGACACAATCATTCTTAACACTTTTGGACATTCCTCAAAGCTACTGAAAGTTAATGGAACAAAGAAATCCATTCAACATAGTAAAAGAGGCAATGTGAAATAAAAGGCAGAATCTGTCAAAACAGAATAGTCCGTAAAGACGAATTTTTTTTAGGCACTTAACATGCTCAGATGAAGAAGCTCAAATTGAATGAAAGTTGCGTACATATCTGAGGATTACTCATGAATTTTCGCAGTGCTACTGGCTTGTTTGGGACAAACCTTGATCAGATGATAATGAAGCATTTCGCAATGCAAAAATACGTAGAGGGCCATGTTTCAAATTTCTTATATAAATAATTTGACAAGCCGTTTTCATTACAAAAGTGATTTGTTCTAAAAATTCCACTTCTTACAACATTTGTAAGCTAAAATTCTTAACTCCATAACTGCCAAGATTGTTTGTTTTTGAAAGAGGACAAAAGCTTTGCCCTATTCATTCATTAAGGAGAAGATTTAGTTCGTTACAAGCCGAGGCAATCTCGGTAACAAAAGAATCACTCTTGCGGTATTAGTGAACCCAAATGTTTGGCTCCCGCCAAGCTTCAAAGAATCGCCTAACTATTAATTTTGGAAAGGACAATATGAGACATAGTCGTGACATTGCGGAACATCCTATCGTTGCGCACATTCCATATCTCCCACGAGGTAAGCATGATGAGTGAGACAAAGGATTTTCTTCTGTTGCCGTTGGGATTGATGAAGCTCAACCACCATTGCTTCACCAAGTCGTTGTTTTCCCAAGAGGAGACATCCACCGTGGGGAGACCAAGCCAATTGATGATGAAGTTTCAAATCCTCAAGGAGTAACGGCACTTGAAGAGAAGGTGATTGTAGAGACTTTAGCTGCTCAATACAACTTGTTGCCGTTGTGCAGACAGACAGAGAGTAGGTGCCCCTAGGCAAGTAGTCGCGGTGTCATGTTAGTAAGGCTGCACGGGGCCTTATACGGAAGTCATCATAGATAACAGGTGGAGGGTGCGACCTACTCCTACTCCATGGGAATTGACTTGATTTATTCAAAAGTCAAAGTTACATGTGCCATGGATATTCCGCTTGTTATATCAGTTTTAAACCCAAACTTATACTCCCCCACTGCCTTACAACGTAGAGACTTTAGCTGATAAATACAACTGTTACAAGCAAGATGATTTGTTGACATTTGACCAGACATTGCTTTGAAATATTCAGACTAGCAGGCAACATAAACGATGCAAGAAGTGTGTCTGTCACACCATTTTGGTACAGAAATGAACAGTTTGGTTGGAAGGCGACAGGGATGATTGCTAGTTGTTAGTTGGTATGCCTATGTTACTTGTTCCTTGGATCCAGACTAAATCTCAAATGATTAATTGGGGTCCAAATGACACCATCACAGGTGCATGTGGCCTCCTGTGGGGACAGCAAATACTGCTTCTATATACTGCTTGCAGTACTTGCTTCAGCAATTCCTCATTCTTTAGTTGCTGATGACGGAGCCAAGCCTCGATCCCGGCTATCAGGTCTCGACAGATGTTCGTCCGAAAAATGGCGACATGTATTTTAGAATGATTCTTCATAGTACTCTTTGTTAATTGGTGGTACCCCAAATAATTAGTGATCGGAAAGTTAGAAATTAAATCGCTTTCTTCTGAGTTTGTTATGCCATTGGAAGTACATTTGGAGAATGAAAACTGCAATTATTTTTAGCAACATGCAAGTTGCAAAACGAGCTTGAATGCAAATTGCAATTTCTTAACATTTATGCAAGTGAAAACGATCTTGAACGTCTCAAGTAACTCCTGTGCAGCTGGAGAGGTGACAGAGTGACTCTTTCAGTGTTATCAAAAGGTATGAGATTCCAGTAAGAAGCACAAATATCAGTGAGTACGGAGTAGTCAAAATTATAGCTTCCTTCCACATAGTACCACTGATTATTTTTTATACAATAGTGAAATTATGCAGATGGTGATGGTAAAATTGTTTTTTACGAGCATGAAGACGGTAAAATTGTCATCAGAGATACACACAAGCTGTGTTTTCAGTACTGTTTAGACGGCAGTATGTCTTTTATATTGTTGGATCGTAATCATATCTTACTGCAGTCCATCAGCCCTTTGTTTTTAACACAAGATACTATACTGTAAGACAGGTACTTATTTTGTTGTATTTTGATGTGCACAATGATGCCTAATATTACTCAAAGTGAGCAGTTTTATCCGTAGGCATCACGCCAATTTCCTTGTAATCATGAACACAGTCTTTTCACTTATGTTGATTAACTAACTTCAAGAGATGCCATGTCCAAATATGTTACTAGCATGTGGAATCATTTATTCATTTTTTTTCCTTTTGAAACGAGATAAGAGTCATTTCTGTGACAAGGCAGCATTTACGCTAGAGAATAGTTGTAAGCTCTGTGTAGCTTTCAGTGGCTTCGCTTCTTTCATTTATTTCATTATAAGCTCCTACTTGGAGGTACCGTGTAAACATCCAATTGCGATCTGATTAATTAGCTACTCCAATCTACTACTCACACCCCTCGTGCGTTTCGAAAGGTTTCTGTGATTCCAATTTCCAGAGTGTCTGTCTCTAAAATCTGAATGCAATGCCTTTATTATGCAATTGCAAGTAGACAAATATTTTTTTTCGAAATGGGAGCATCCGCCCCAGCCTCTGCATCGAAACGACGCACACACCTTTATATTATTGCAAAGTTCAAGATTTCTGCAAGTAGCCAAGTAGTACTATCAAAACAAAATTCAACTAGTGTGTAAAAAAAATGAGTTGGCTGAGTCATGTTTTGGGCTGCAGGAATCTAATACAGATTCTGGCAACTCCATGTCATAGTTGCACATTTTTTTAATCTAGCTGATTGCAGTTAATTAGCCGAGTGATAGTGATACCTTTGACAATTGAGCCTTGAAGATCATTCCAGTAACACTCTATTTTCCTAGAAATGGATTTCAGTAACGGGCTGAAGTACTTAAATCTTTCATGCAGTCATTGTCTGACTAACCCTCTGGTGTGGAAGGTATGTTATCTTAACTATACACTGTGCTTTACGTGAATCTGTCTTTACCATGTTCTGTTCCTGTCATATCCTGATGAGTTTTCGCACTATCGAAAAATGTGAGCAAAATAAGACGAACCTGCCATACCTTTTCAATAGATGCATATGGCACATCGCTTGGAGGAGCAAACACCTGTGACATGACATGGTTTCTTCAGGTCCAAAGTGGAGCGAAGGAATTCACACGCTATCATTATTCATGATGGCTCCATGGTTAAACAAATCACACATCTGTATCTCAAAAAAAAAATCACACATCTGTCCATATCTTAAGCATTCAGACAACATCACAGAAATAAATTAGTGCTGCAGGTACAAGCGTCAGTGCTTTGCATTTTCCTCCACTCTGCAAAAAAAAAAAGAGCTTTGGAAAACCATTCCATCTATGATCATAACTTTATAGATAATTGAATCTATGAATAAATTCTAAAAATCCAGCACATCTCTGAAAACTAATCAGAAGTAAGCTCATAATGTAATGGTCATGTTGCGTGAGACCAATGCGTGGCTGGCACATCAGGCATTAGATCAAGGTAAGCAACAAAGCATCAGGCATAAACTATCGGAGATTCTCGCCGGTGACGTAGAGGCGCCGGTATATACCCCAATCAGATCCATTCCTGCGCGCATAATAAACAAGGGGATATGGTGCCAGACGTCGATGCAGAAATTTATACTCACTTGTTGACGCCGCTGATGCGGATGCGCACGTTGTTTATGCAGGCCCACTCCGTGAGCTTCTGCCCTGAAAGAGGAATGAGCTGCTACTTTCCCGGTAAATCAACATGACTTGTTCTGAAATACTCCAGGTCACAGCAATTGTCGCAACCCCCGACATGTAGCGAGTTCATCTGGTAGTACAGCTCTCCAGGCCTGAGGGCAGTACAGTTCGAATACAGGGAGCTTTTGCACCGATGGATCTGGAACAATCCTGTAATCAGCACATACTGATTGGTTTTTCATGTGGTTACAGAAGATTTCCTGAACAATTCAACAGGGAACATCAAAAGTACAGAGCCGTCCTCACAATTCACACCGTATTGGTTCTGGAATTGGATACTACGCAATGTGCTTTTTCTTGCTGATGGGAGGCATTAGTTCTTTTTTGCTAGGGATGGGAAGGATGAGTTGACATGAGATTAACTTGGGCCGGTGACCAGCGAAGCTGACGGGAATGGATGTTAAACCCCATGGGATCGATGGTGATGACAGGAAGACCAGTCAGACCAATCCAGCTGGATGAGTGCATGAAGGCAAAGCTGTCGGCATAGTTCCCACCCAGAGCATCGCATGACTTTGTAAACATTTTCGGTGCTTCTTTCTTGATGACCAATTAGCTATGTAGTAGCTTGCCGTTCAGCTATTAATCAACGCTATTTGCTGATGATCCTTTGCGCAAGCAGTAATGTAACTTGTGGTATTGGTCAATAACAGAGTGGGGTACCTACGGATGCATGCACGCATCATCAAGACATGTCATTTTCGGCATAGCATCTTTGCCGGTCATTGTCCTGACCCCTAAACAAATGATGAGGCACTGGTTAGTCTAATCATACTTGCAGCTCTGTGCCATGTAAGCAATTAAGCATTGCCATCGATGTCAACTCGAAATCAAATCGTTCAGCGAGCCCCGTTTCTTTGCTGAATTCATCTTTTGTTCCAAAATCATTTAGCTAGCGGTAGTTACATCATATGGTGTGATGGTTGAGGAATAACTATACAAAAACAAGTGGTTCCTTTTAGGTAGCCATGCCATCTTGGGTCCTTTAGAGATGATATGAGGTGTACATAGCACACTTTTCGCAATAGGATCAACTTCAGATTTAGGCATGGTAGATGCAACAATATTCTTATGAACCCAAATAGCATTCTTGTGCACACGGGCCGGATGACCAAGATAGTTGGAATAAACATATGCCCCTTCCTATCCTTTACAGAGAGTGTAGAATGGATCCATACCAGGTTCACGAGGAACGTTATCATTAGGAGCTTTGTTCCCTTCGAAGAAGAGAGAACCCTCGTTCTTGTAGCTTTCCTTTGAAAACTTAGTCTTGGGGGATACCCATCTTGTACCATCACTATTGTACTGTCAGGAAAAGCTAACACCTTATTTTCGACAGTGAGGCATTAATACTCCCTTGAGCTTCCTGCTCCCTTTGTGGAATGTACGGATGGCATGCTCCGATGGTTCTTTCAACCTAGAATTTTCTCCCTCAAGCGAAATATTGAGGCTGGCATCATTGATAACAACACGAACACTTGCAAGATGTTAAAGTGGAAGCCTTACAGTTGATACGATAGATGAAAGCATCTCAAGCATGGAGTTAAGGATTCTTAATTTACTGGTGCTGTCTTGCAAAGGCATGAAGATATTTGGCAATAAGATGATTTTTCTCACTCTGAAGATCACCATAGGAACACTTGAGTGGATCATGTTCTTCCTTCCTCTTGAGATAATCAAGAGTTAGATCCCCATGTTCACTCACTAGTTAGCTATGTCTTTCCAAGAGATCGAGGTGTATTGACTTGAGTTTCTCAAGCTCATGAGTCAAAGTCTCACACTTCACCTCACTGACAAACAATATCTCTTGATTGTGACAGAGCAGCCCTCCCGACCTCCCGTCCTCCTCCCGAGCCGCCCCCGCGTGGCAGCCGGGGGGAACTCTACCCCGCCGTCGCCGCCTCCCCCCTCTTCCCCTCCCCTCCCTCGCTGCCTCCAGGGGGCGTGGTCTGGAAAAGGCCCGCTGGTGCCGCCGGCGGCGGGGATTCTTCGTCATCTCGCGCGCGGAGGTCGAGAGTGGGTCGTCTTCCTCGGGCCGGAGCGCGGCCCTTTCGTCGGGGACCTCGATGGCAGCGTCAGGCCTTGGCTCGGGGACACCATGACGGACGACGAGGTGGTGGAGTGCCCTCTCGGTGGCCGGCGGTGGAGGGATAGCTTTCGGTTGTGGCGGTGCCCAGGCGTGTGCGGAGTCTTCGGACTACGCGATCTGCTTGGTGTCTCCGGCGGCAACCATGGCCAACCTGGGATGGTCGCCGGTGTGGGGGCCCGACCTAAATAAAGGTGGCGGTCCTAGGGTCTCTCTTGGGCGAAGATGAAGACCTGCCGGAGGCCTGCCCTTCATGATCTGGCCGGAGTGTTGAGTTCCGGAAGGCACCGCCGGCGAATGTAACAGTGCTTCTATTGCCTGGAGTTTGCTGGATCGGTGGTATTCGGTCGTGCGAGCCCATGATTTTATTCCGACCGTTTGGTTTTGGAGGGTGTTGCGTGAAGCTCTTTTCTGTGTTGACACCAAGTGACAACTGATCCATGGTGAAGTCAGAAGAAGAGAATATCATGAAGGCCGAATTTGGAGGACTAGCTAATGGAGGTTCAAGTCTTTGCGCTGTTGAGGGGCTTGCTTGGTGTTCCTGACTTCGCAACGGTGGTATGAAAGTGGGGGCGACAACACATGTGAAGTTCGGAGTCTTACCTTCCAGGGTGAAAACCCAAGATCTGACCTTAACTGGTTGTGTCTGACAATGTCTTTGTTGAAGGTATTGTTTTAAGAGTGGAGACTATCTTCAGTGTGAAAATCTAAGATATTTGATCGGGAGACGACAGTGTTGGCGCACTGTTCCCTTCTTGGAGGCGTTGCTTTTGAAGAGTCTGAATTTCAGGTGTTGTATTGGTGGTGGATGTATTATTGTTGCTAGAGCTAGGATACTGTAGCGGAACTTTTATTTCTTAGTTTTCTTTTTCTCTTTTTGGATGTGTGCATCCGTAATGTTATTAGGACATTGCATTGTTGCAGAGGCTGGATGTAATAGTATTTCTTGATATTAATATATTCCCTTTATCGAAAAATCTCTTGATTGTGACAAACATTAGCAAGTACATCATATGAGAGAAAGTCATCTTACATTTCTCGCAAAGAAGGTCATCATCACTATCATCATGCTTGGAAGTTTACCTTGGATCCCTTGAAAATCCAGTATGTTGCCATGCAGGGGTGTACCTAGTTGGCTTAGACCATGATCGCCACAGGAGACCATTCGTTTCTCCTCCTATATGTATGACATATCGGCCACGGCCAAAGGTACACTAAAACCGAGTTAAGGTTTTTTTCTCCCCACGCTGCTTTGTTGGCATTACTCCATCCTAAACGGTTGATGAGAGAGCTGACACTGTTAGAGATAGAGGTGTTGCTAGTTCATTCCTATACCGATAGAAGTTCAGATATGTGCCGATAGAAGTCCTAGATACATACGATGTATTACTTGCACAACAATGTACCTCCCCTATATATTAATGAGATCTGAGACTCGGTGATTATCCGAGTAGACGCATAATTTTACCTGATCGTTAGTTTTTATATGGTATCAGGCCGGCTCTTCCGCCGACAAAACTGATCGCCGAAACTCCTTCCCCATCGCCGCCTCCTTCCGATCTGGCCATGGCGTCCACCTCTGCGGTGCCGATCAACCTTGGTCAGCCTCCGTCCGACAAGCTCAATCGGGCGAACTATACTGGATGGCGTGCTCAGGTCTTGCCCCCGATCCGCGGTGCACGCTTGTTCGGCCTCCTGGATGGCTCCGACGCTGCCCTGCCGGAAACGATCGTGGCGCCACTTGCTGACAAAGACAAAGATCAAACCCCCACAACCCTGCCGAATCCTGCCTACGACTCGTGGATCTCCCGCGACCAGATCATACTCGGCTACCTCCTTCAGTCGATCGGCCCTGAGGTCCTTCCTCATGTCCAACGGATCGAGACTGCTACCGGTGTCTGGAAAGCAGTTGAGGAGATGTTCGCCACACAATGCCAGACCAAGGTCACGAACCTGCGGATCCAGCTGGTGACATAGGCATCCCAAATGGGCCTGCCGAAGATAGTACCCGGGGTTTACTGAAGGCCCATTATCCGAAGAATAAGAAGATTCGGGAGCCCAAGATATATTAAGGAAAGTTAGAGTTGTAATAAGAAGTGCTATTTGTAATCTGGCGGGATGAGTTAGAAACCGTCCCGGACTCTGTAACTTGTACGAAACGAAACTCTCGGCTCCACCTCCTATATAAAGGGGGAGTCGAGGGACGAAGAGATCATCGAATCATTGTCTGCAGACCCTAGTTTTCATAATCGTCGAGTACTTTTCGGCTGAAACCTTCGAGATCTACTTGCCCTCTACTTCCAACTAAACCCTAGCCTACAATCCATAGGCATTGATAAGTTGATACCTTGTCAATTGGCGCCGTCTGTGGGAATTAGAGGCGTAAGGATCTGATCTCGATGGCACGTTCAAGATCTTCAACATCGTCAACCGCAAGCAACTCAATGGATCGAGGTAAACAGATCGCTGCTGGTCCTGTCGATTTTGTTCCTCACCCACCCTCCCGTTTGGATGCATATGCGTATCTGGCGGAGCCCATGGAGATGACGTTCGGAAGGTTTCACTTTCGCATCGAGAAGCAAGGATCGTATCGTGTCGAAATTCCGATTTCGTCGGGATCGTCGGCGGTCGATTCCGATTTTTCAAGCTATACATCGTCAACCGAGTCAGAAGAAGAAGAAACTTCGGCAACACGCTACGTCAGCACCAGAGCAAGAGATAAACTCGCCAAGATCTTCAGCGACATGTCGTTTGAGTCATCCGCGGACTCATATATAAGCGATGGCTCAAGCGATGTCGACGGTTACGACTTCATCGACAAATCTATCACAGTGGGCAAGGTCTTCATCAATTTCGACGATGATGTCACCAAACCCAACATAGATCTGAGTACAAAATATCATCAGATTTATGCCATTGAGGATCAAGAGGAAACATCTGAGGCTTTCGACGATCTGGGAAATCCATACGTCGACCCCTCCAATCTGCGACAAGGGCTAGGCAACAAATACGTCGGGCCAGAGCCGCGAGATAGAGTTCAACTTTCACAAGCAGCGTGGGACAGAGCCGCGAGAGCTATGAACGGTACAGAACCAATGGCTACCACAGCCACACCAGAGGAATTACAAGCATATCAATATAGGCTCGCACGAGCTGCCAGAGAAATAGAAAAACAGACAGCTGAGTTGAACAGGAGAAAGGAGGCAGCTTCTGCATCCAGCAGGAGAAGGGCAGATCTAAGTCGACAATCTAGAGTTTCGGGTGATAGCCACAGGGAAGCTCGGAATAGAGGAAGATCAAGGTTACAACACATACCCGAAGCAGAAAGAGAGCACTTGGTTCAAAACCTCGACATGTCCTTTATGTCGATAGATACAAGAGGAAACATTATCCCTAAGACACCAGAAGCTGGGTATATGGCGACACAAGCTTTTATCCTCGCATCTAAACCACCCCCGGGTGATCCAAGGGAAACATTATACAATATGGCGATAGCAGGGGTTGGAGCTATGGGGACAGCGTTTGTATCAACGCCTCCCGAAGGAGCGGCAAGGCAAAATAGTCCACGACCTGCAGCAGCAACGGCGGCAGCCCCTGAAGGACCAAGTGGAGCAAGAGACACAGCAGCACAAGCAAGGGTCGATAGAGCGCGGCAAAGCAGAAGGGATCATCGGCAATCTCCGGAGCTTAACGACGAAGATATGTGCGGCTTACCATGCTTCACGAGGAGAGTCCGAAAAACTCGAGTCCCCCCAGGATTCAAGTTACCCGATCATTTCAAAAAATTCGACGGCCTGCAAGATCCAGAGGATTGGTTAGTCGATTACCTCGAGACGGTGAAGTTAACTGGAGGGACTAGGGCAACAGCCATGCAAAGTATTCAGGTGCACTTGAGTGGAGCCGCACGATCTTGGATAAAGAAACTTACTCCAGGATCTATCGACAGCTGGGAGAGTTTCGAGGACGTATTCGTCAAGAACTTCAGATCCACGTGCAAAAAACCTGCGTCATTAGAAGAGTTGAGAGCATGTCGACAAAAGCCAGATGAGCCAATGAGAAAGTACATCCAAAGATGGAACATCATCAAAAACTCGGCAGAAAATATATCTGACGAGAGAGCAATAGATGCGTTTGTCGCAGGAATCAGGCGTGGAGATTTTGTCGAGGACTTGGGAAGGACCAATCCAAAGACAGTATCCGCGTTAATGGAGATAGCAAACAGATGGGCAGATGGAGAAGATGCGGTCCACAACAAACGGCACAGGTCGCCAGAGGAGGACCGTGGTCGAAATTACCAACCGAGGCGACGATTTCCTCGGCAGTACTCGAACTATGACGCCCCAGGGCAAATTTCGGCAGGTTTTCGGGCAAACACAGGAGGAAACAATAGAGATGATTATCAGAGAAGCAGTGAGCAGCGAGGCGATAACAGGCAAAATAGCGGGCCTAGGTTCCCAAGGCCTTTCGTGTCCCCCGAAGAAATGATGAACGGACCGTGCCAGATGCATTTTTTCCTCGACAGCAACGGAAAAAGACAGTCAGGGCACCTGCAGAAAGACTGTCGAAATTTTCAGGCAATGTTAAGGTATGCAGAGCACGCTAACGCTCGAGCAGCACAGAGAAATCCTCGGGAGCCCAGGAGCGAGATTCACCTGCCACCACCTCCCGCAATTACAGATGACAATCGGCATCAGCTCAGAATAGCGGCAGCACCTCCACCACCACCTTATGTCGATCCTAACTCAAACGGAGCGGTGTCGATGATTCAGAAAGGAAGGCCGTCCAATAGAGCTCAGAAAGTAATCTCACGACAGGTGTTTATGGCAGAGAAAATGCCTCCACCAACAGTTGAGTATCTTAATTGGTCAGGACAAGACATTGGCTTCACCATAGCAGATCATCCGCAGCAAGTTCCTCGACCAGGGCAGTCAGCACTTATTCTGCCAGCAGTCATTGCGGGATTTGATGTTTCTCGAGTGTTCATAGATGGCGGCAGCAGCTTAAACCTTATGTATGCAGATACATTGAGGAAGATGAACATATCCTTAGCAAACTTGAAGCCGACAGATACAAGGTTCCACGGCATCACACCGGAGAAACCAAGTTATCCATTGGGGAAGATCAATCTCGGTGTTCAGTTTGGAACCCGAGAAAATTATAGGATCGAGAAGCTGGAATTTGAAGTCGTGGATTTTCCATCACAGTACCACGCTTTGTTGGGATGACCAGCATACGCTAGATTTATGGCGGTACCACACTATACATACCTGTTGTGGAGATTGCCAGGACCAAAGGGACCAATCACAGTCAAAGGAAGCTTCGCCTTAGCCGATAAGTGCGACAAGGATTTTTATCGGTTATCAGAAACTTTCGGGATGCAAGCTGAGTATTTGGCGTCAAAAAGTATGACTGATTACGACGTACTGCCAGACGTTGGAAGGCCAAATAAAGAATCAACCTTCAATACCGAGAAAAATTCTAAGGAGGTGCAGATTCACCCGACAGACCCGAAAAAGACGACATCTATCGCAAACGACATGGATATCGCATAGGAAAGCGCGCTCGTCGAGTTCCTCCGTGAGAACTGGAAAATCTTCGCATGGTGTCCAGCTGACATGCCAGGAGTACCCAGGGAACTTGCCGAGCACCACCTAAACTTGGATCCATTAGCGAGACCAATCAAACAACCTTTGCGACTTTTTTCGGAACCAAACCGCAAAGCGATGCTATCAGAAATTGATCGACTCAGAGAAGTCTGGTTTCATCAAAGAGATATCCACCGAAGCCACTTGGGTAGCTAACCCAGTGATGGTGCCAAAAAAGAACACTAAAGTCCTTCGCATGTGTGTCGACTTTACGTGTCTCAATAAACATTGTCCAAAGGATCACTTTCCCCTCCCAAGGATCGATCAGATTATTGACTCCACGGCAGGATGCGAACGTCTTTCCTTTTTGGACGCATACTCTGGTTATAACCAGATCAGATTAAGAGAAGACGACGAAGCCAAAACAGCATTCATCACACCATACGGCGTATTTTGTTATAAAACAATGCCCTTCGGGTTGAAAAACATGGGAGCAACATATCAGAGGATGATGCAGAAGTGTTTGGCGACACAGATTGGAAAGAATGTACAAGTATACATTGACGATGTCGTCATAACGTCAAAAAAGGGGACAACACTGATCGAGGATCTCAAGGAAACTTTTGACAACCTTAACAAATTCTGCCTGAAGTTGAACCCGACGAAGTGTTCCTTTGGCGTCCCAGCGAGAGAACTTCGGGGTTTCTAGTCTCAGCAAGAGGGATTGAAGCAAATCCCGATAAAATACAAGCTATCGTAACAATGAGAAAGCCAACAAAGTTGAAAGAAATACAACAGCTTAACTGGGCGAGTCGCAACATTAAGTAGATTCGTCGCCAGGCTGGGAGAAAAAGCACTACCGTTCTACGCTTTGATAAAGCAAGGGGAAAAATTCCGGTGGAACGAAGAAGCAGATAGAGCTTTCGAAGATTTGAAGCGCACAATCTCGACACCACCAATTTTGGTAGCGCCGAAGGAAAAGGAACCTCTCCTGCTATATATCGCAGCCACGCCCCAAGTGGTGAGCACGGTGCTAGTTGTCGAAAGAGAAGAAGAAGGAAAACTCCACGGAGTACGAGAGGCCGCATACTTCGTCAGCGAAGTTTTATCACCATCAAAACAACGGTACCCTCAGTACCAAAAGCTAGCATATGGAGTGTTCACAACAGCACGAAAATTGCGCCACTATTTTTCGGCACACCCGATCATAGTGGTCAATGAAGCTCCCTTGTCAAATATACTAAACAATCCAGAAGCTACGGGTCGTGTCTCTCTTTGGGGAATAGAACTTTCCCTCGGGACATCACGTATGAAAAAAGAAAAGCAATCAAGTCGCAAGTTCTGCCAGACTTCATCGCAGAGTGGTTGGAGCTGCAAAACACATGACCCCCGGACTTGTCGAGAACCTGGACCATGAATTTCGACGGGTCCAAGAGAGTAGAAGGAGCTGGCGCAGGAGTAGTACTTATATCACCTGAAGGCGACAAATTGAAGTATATCCTTCGGATGACGTTCCCTAACGCATCTAACAATGAAGCAGAATATGAAGCCCTCATACACGGGATGAAAATGGCGAAAGCTTGCGGTGCAACTCAATTAAAAATCTTTGGCGACTCACAGTTGGTGGCTCAGCAAGTTATGAACCAATGTAACGCAGTCAATGATAGCATGGTAGCATACAAGGAGGTGTACAATGAACTCGAGAAGCTATTTGATGGATGCAAGGTAAATCACATCAGTAGATTGAGCAACGATGAAGCTGACGTCCTCGCAAACATCGGGTCGCAATGCCTTCCAATCCCGCCAGGAGTATTTTGGGAAGAAATAGCGGAGAGATCTACGAAGCCAAAAAAGGTGCAGAAAAAAGAAAAAGCAAAAGAAGAGAAAACTTCGACATCCCTCACAGAAACCACGGAGGATGAAGAGGAACAAGAGCTTGTGATGATGGTACAGGTTCCTTGGATGCAAGTATATATATCATACATCCTCAGGAAAGAAATACCCGATGATCCAGTTGAGGCAAGGCGAGTAATCCGACGCTCTAAAGCTTTCACGGTGATCAAAGGAGAATTGTACAAGCGAAGTATTTCAGGCGTCCTGCGGTGTGTCACACCCGAAGAAGGAAGAATAATCCTGAAGGACGTACACGAAGGAATATGCGGCCACCACGCGAGTAGTCGAGCTATTGCAGCCAAGGTTTTTCGGGCAGGATTCTACTGGTTGACAGCAATCGAGGACGCCAAAGAAATAGTAAGGACTTGCGATGCGTGTCAAAGGTTTGCCGCAAAACCTCACTCTCCAGCAGCAGAACTAACACCAATACCATTGTCATGGCCCTTTGCACAATGGGGACTCGATATGGTGGGCAAGTTACACAAATCATGGCCAGGAGGAAAGGAATACATGCTACTAGCTGTCGACAAATTTACAAAATGGATAGAAGCGAAGCCAATAAATTCACCAGACGGAGCATCCGCAGTAAAATTCATAAAAGGCCTCGTCTTCAGATTTGGAGTGCCCCACAGCATCGTCACGGACAATGGCAGTAACTTCACATCCCACGAATTCAAAGATTATTGCGAAGAAGTGGGTATCAAGTTGCACTTTGCGTCAGTTGCACATCCTCAAACCAATGGCATCATCTGCAATGGCATCAAGAAACGCCTGTTAGGACCACTGGAAAAAGCTCGACATACCTGGCCAGAAGAACTACCAAGTGTGTTGTGGAGCATCCGTACAAAACCAAATACAGCGACACAGGAGACCCCGTTTTTTCTGGTCCATGGAGCAGAGGCAGTACTACCAATAGAAATAGAGCACAACTCTCCCAGAGTCACAAAGTATAATGAAGAAACTTCCAGGATAGCATTGGAAGACGACGTAGATGCACTCGACGAAGCTCGAGACGAAGTATTATCAAGGGTAACCAAATACCAACAGGACTTGAAGAATTACCACAGTCGACGTTTGCGGCCAAGATCTTTTCGGGTGGGAGACCTAGTTCTTCGGCTCACGCAAAAAAGTCATGAAAAACTCGAGTCACCATGGCTTGGCCCTTACATTGTCACGGAAGTAATCGGAGGAGGAGCATACAGGATAAAGGACAAGAAGACAGGGGTGGAGGAGCAAAACCCCTGGAACGTGGCGCAACTCAGGCGGTTCTACGCCTAGAGCTAAAATATAGTCCTTGTAAAACTTCAATGTACTGAAACGCCCGCGAGTTTTCAGACGCACTCTTTTCCTTTTTCGGGGCACCGAGTGGGGCTAGGAAAGGTTTTTAATGAGGCGGGATCGCGGTGCTGCAATATAATAAAGATAGTGTCAATATAACTTTTCTTTATCGACATGCTCAAAAACTCCAACCCGACGAAATTCAATATAGTTCCTCGCAAAAAGAAAAGCCTCGCCTTGGTATTAAAATACCTCGTGAGTCAATCAAAAAACAAAATAGTACTCAATAAAGAAGCTCGGGGGCTGATATTCGCCAAAACTACATATTGAATAAATGCCTTGGTTCAAAACCTCGCATTATACAAATACAGTGAATAGCCACCGAAAACACTCGGGGGCTAGACAAATATAGAAATATGATGTTTTCTTTACAATCATGATTCACAAGAAAGAATTATATATCAAAGGAAAATAATTAGTCATGATTCAATATATCATCAAGGGTAACTCTGTTTTCTTCAGGAGCAGCGCCAAGAAAATCAGCATAGTGACCATCTGCAAAAAAGTCGGCATCCATCCGAAGAAGGTCTTCAATCATTTCTTCAGCTATAGGCGAAACCTTCGTGTCAATACGATCAACACCAACTCTTCGACGCCGTACCTTCTCGTGAACTTTCGCAACAACTTGGGTCAGGTCAAGCTTTGAGTGGCAGATCTGAAGCATGATAAGGGCAAATCTGGCGCCAGCTACTAGTTGAGCTTTGACAAAGTCATGAATCCTGTGGGCATCCTTAAGTTTCTCCATTAACTCGGGAAGAGTTTTTGGTTGAACGTTCCGAGGAAACATGGAGTTATAAACCATAGACAGGGTCTTGGTACAGAAGTCAAGGAAGTCGCGAGTTTGAGAGGCGCGATCCCGAAATCCGACAATCCGGCGGGTCCTCTCCGGGGTAGCCCAAAACGAGAGAACCATGATCAAGGGAAAGGTTAACAAGGAGGTTTGTCCTAGTATTTACCCTCTCCTCTTCGGCAACAGCATCAGTAAAGGAACCTATTAAAACAAAGGAGCAGAAAACTTTAAGAGAAGAAGCGTGAATACGGAAGATATTGAAGATGAAACAAGCATACCCGACATATCCGCACTGGCTTCATTCATTAACTCGAGCATGAAATTTTCTCGAGTAGTCGCCTTTTCAGCTTCGGAAGTAGCAATTTCCCTAGCAGCAACGGCCTCGCGAGCTTGCTGAAGTGCAATTTTTTCGGCTTCAGATGACTTACGAGACTTTTCCATCATCACAAGTGTTTGCTTTTTCGCACACTGAAGTTGCTGCCGAAGTTCATCCAATTCTTGCGGCAAGGAATCTTCGTCAGGTGTCGTATCAGCAAGAGCTCTCCTTGAGCGAGAAGAAGGCGAAATATTGGAAGGACCAGGAGCTGGCGTATAATTGTCAAAAATTAACTGGAAAAAAGAAATATTTCGACATCAATCACTGAGTAAAGATAGATTTCCATTCATTCCCATAATATATACATGTCTATTATAAAAGAAGGACCTTCTAGAGACCTACTGAAGCAGTTATCGCCAAGAACACTACGGCGACAACGCCAAAAGAAAGAGGTACGCTAAAAAGAAAAAGCAAAGAGGCATTCAACTAGACCTCCGGCCTTGATGAGCTAGGAGTTGAAGACGGCTTGATCCCGAGATAGGCCAGGATTTTCTTCGTGTTGGGCTTAGCTGCCTTGATCAACGACTTCCACCTCGATTGTTCTATCTCGCTCAGTGTCGCCAACTTTCGCCCAGTCGATAGTTTGCTGGCTATCGGCAACCAAGGCAACAGTGTTCTCAACGGCGACCTTCATATTCTCATGACGCACCTTCAGCCCAAGATCTTCTGGTGGATTAAAGCACTTGGCCAGGTTAAGGAAAGTTGCGGGTTCCTCTTTCTTTGGGAAGAAATAGGGAAAGAGCCGCGACAGCCCTGCTTTAGCTTGATCAATGCCTTCGCGTGCCTCTGACCCATGAAACTCAAGGAATGAAAGGGCGTCAAGAAGAGGATCATTGTCGGGATCTTCAAGTTCAAACTCTTGAGCTGTTCTATCTGTCAAGGAAGAAACTTATTGAGCAACAAACGAGTGCAGAGAAGAAAATACAAAGGATATGAAGTGGTTCAGATACTTACTGATAAAGCGGCGACTTTGCGTCCTTATACACTTAAGGATCGTTTCCTCGCGAGCAGATTGTGCAGCTATATGCTCGCTCAGCAAAGTCTCGGCAGTGTGAAGTCTCTTCCTAAGATCTTCGATACCAGCAGCGTCAGTCTTGGCCTTGTCAGCCTCTGCTCTAGCTTGAACAGCGTCTAATTCGGCCTTCTTACGAGCCTCTTCACTTTGCTCTAATTTTTGAGCAAGTGCATTGACACGCTCGTTGACAGCCGCAAGTTTTTCTGCCAAGAAAGATTAAACCTCGTTAAAATATCGACAACAACGGAGTAACAGAGTAATGGTAAAAAAAAGAAAGCAGCAAGGCATCACCTTCAGTTTTGTTGGCATATTCCCGATACCCAATGAATTGAGCACCGATGCGAATAAGGTCTTTAATCGTGGGCTGTCAAGAAAAGAAAGAGAAAAAGAAAGAAAATTTCGGTATGAGGAAAATATAATGGTATACAGAAGCAAACAGAGAAAGTACAGACAGTGACAAGAGTATTGAGAACTTACATCATCCAAGAGAGGGTTAGAAGAGCTACTCAATTGGAGACTCGGCTCCGGAATTGCTTCAGTCCTTGCCCTTTTTGGCGAAGGGACAAGGGGGCTTGAAGGAGGAGTAGACGCGCCGACGTTTTGTTGAGGAGGCGAGGATTCTTCTCCTTCAACTGGCGGCTCCGAAATAACTAGAGTATGTGATGTACTCGTTCGAGCAGCCACATCTAAAGTTGGTGTTTCTTCATCATCATCACTGTGGTAAAAGGGTGACAGCACAAAAAGCAAGACAGACAAAAATTCTTCGAGTAGAAAAAATAAAAAGCGAGACAGGGAACTCACGAACTGATGAGACTCTCGAGATATGGATCATAAGCTGCCTTTCACGGTGAAGGAGAAGTTTCTTCGGGTTTGGAGGTCCCGGAATCTTCGACATCACTCCTTTTCCTTTTGTTCTTTGGAGAAACAGCAGGAGGAGGAGATTGTGCTGATGTAGTACCTTCAGAGGCAGCATCCTTTTCAATAGATCCCGCAGATTTTCGAGAATCGCGGGTTCATTCACAAAAGAGGGGGCCTCCTGGTTGTCATCGGCAATAACGGCCCTTTCCTCGACATCTCCACCCTCAGGAAGAGGAGGAAGAGAAGCCATAGTAGGATGGTTCTGCAGAAAAATAGCGACAAAAGAAAAACTAGAGGGATATCAATACAATGAAATGCAGGGAAAGTTTGGAACAAGATAAAAATTCGAGAAGACAAAATACCTCGGGGAGAGGATTGGCGGAGCTGTATG
Organism: Lolium rigidum; assembly: GCF_022539505.1. Lineage (NCBI taxonomy): Eukaryota > Viridiplantae > Streptophyta > Magnoliopsida > Poales > Poaceae > Lolium > Lolium rigidum. The sequence continues at coordinate 145,855,710 of NC_061510.1, forward strand.
GTTCCACGCGGCAAGAGGAGGGAATAGGATCCCTCTTGTTCAGCGAGGAAATTCTTCGAATCAGCTTCTCCAAGTCCTTCACAGAAAGATCATTGGAGAGCCTATTGGCGTCATTTTCACCAGCATACGTCCAAAGGGGATTTTTGTGAGCCTGAAGAGGCTGCACTCTAATCCTAAGAAAGTAGGCAGTGATTTGAACACCAGACAGCTCTTTGCCTCGAGTATTTTGAAGCTGATGAATACGAGACATAAGTGCTTCTGTCGCCTTTTTCTCTTCTTCGGAAGCTTCAGCATCCCAGGAGCGGCGGCGTTGAATTTTGGCACTTCCATCGAAAGGGATTATGTTGTGTTCCACAGAATTGGCACTTTCTTCGTGTATGTAGAGCCACCTTTTGCGCCATCCTTGGACAGAATCAGGAAATTTGACGTCGAAGTAATCAACATCAGTTCGGACACAGATAACAACGCCGCCTATGTTATAGGTGCCGTTGTGGGAGCCATTGCGGCGGAGGCAGAAAATGCGTTTCCACAGAACCCAGTTAGGAGGGATTCCAAGGAAGCATTCGCACAGCGTGATAAAAATGGAAATATGGAGGATGGAATTGGGGGTCAACTGGTGCAGTTGAATCCAATAAACAAAAAGAAGGCCGCGGAGGAAATCGTGAATTGGGGCAGAAAGGCCGCGGATGAGGTGATCAACGAAACTAACCCGGTACTCCATTGGAGGGTTTGGGTAGCTTTCTTCGTTGGGAAAGCGGATGGCGTCCTCTTTCTTCATCAGGCCAAGCCTCTTCAGCATGTTGACGTCTTGGTTGGAGATCTTAGATCTCTCCCACTCAAGATCTTCAGCGGCCATCTTGGACTCTGGAGTACTGTGGCGAGTGAGTCGCGTGCGCGGTGGCATCAACGGCGCTGGAAAAGCAACGTTTGTGCGTGCGGAAGATCAAAGAGAATTGGGCGCAGGGGAAGTTTTTGCAAAGAGGAACAGATGTGCGGCGGAGGTGAAGGAGTGAACCGAGGTTGAAGAAAGGTTTATATAAGAATCGGGCGAAGCAATGCACCATTGGATGAAGAAATCGTGTGGTGAAAAATAAAAGGATAAAAAGGTATTTTTACTGAGATGGAATAGAACAGGCGTTACCGTACGTGCGCCAGGAAAAGCGGAGGACGTGTGTCCCCCACTTGCACGACGTGTCAACGTGGTGGAAACAATGGACCCACAAAGGAGAAAAATCCCGACTATTAATAGAGATGAAGTGAATTTGACTAAGGGAAGCGTGTCGACAAGAAAAATAAAAGAAGATTGGCGACGGAAGAAGTTATTTGAATACTTCGAGAGCCTTTGGTCAAATACAAGTTTTTGCCCAAATGCTCGGGGGCTACTTCGATAAAAGTAAAATTTCGAGTATGGCAATATAGAAATTGTGGGAGCCTACAACCAAGCACAAGTTCTTGGCTGTAGCCTCGGGGGCTACTCCCATCGGGAGCGCTGTTCGCGCACCCGAGAGATAAAAAGAGGATCATATCGGGAAATAATGACAATATAGCGACAAGGTGGACTAAAATGTTGAGCCTACAACCAAGCACAAGTTCTTGGCTGTAGCCTCGGGGGCTACTCCCATCGGGAACGCTGTTCGCGTGCCCGATGAAATTAAAAAAGAAAAAAGATAGAAAAACAAGAGAGTATATTTCGAGTTATAATTAACTCTACATATACTCCCATCGGGAGAGCAATATAAGTCATATTTGACTCGATAAAATGTGCTATTCCAACAGCCGGAAAAGCACTCGACAATATATTCTCAGAACGCCAAAGTTGCGATCAATTTCTGAATGCCGCAAATTTGCGAAGGTAAGACCCCGGATCCGTTCTCGCTGGGCGTGGCATCGCCAAAGACTGCGCTCGCTACTTTTATCCGTATCAACAGATACGAAGAAAAATCCTAACGGACGCGTTAGGTACTCGATAAATTTGACCGGGACTCGACGGAATGGTAAGACCTTAAGCGGCACTCCGTCGAAGTTTGCACCAGTATCCCGAGATCATGTCCAGGGACGTGATCTTGAAGTAGGTTTTTGCGGATTGCCACTAGAGCAGTTAACTAGTACCCGATCCGTCAGATGAACTAGCCCCAATTACCATTATCCCTGTACAATATAGAATTTTATATGAAGAAATATAAAAAAGTTAAAGCTCTCGAATAAAAATAAACAGTGGAGATTTTCCCTGACTCTACGATTCAAGCAAAATCTCGGGGGCTACTGACATAGGCATCCCAAATGGGCCTGCTGAAGATAGTACCCGGGGTTTACTGAAGGCCCATTATCCGAAGAATAAGAAGATTCGGGAGCCCAAGATATATTAAGGAAAGTTAGAGTTGTAATAAGAAGTGCTATTTGTAATCTGGCGGGATGAGTTAGAAACCGTCCCGGACTATGTAACTTGTACGAAACGAAACCCTCGGCTCCACCTCCTATATAAAGGGGGAGTCGAGGGACGAAGAGATCATCGAATCATTGTCTGCAGACCCTAGTTTTCATAATCGTTGAGTACTTTTCGGCTGAAACCTTCGAGATCTACTTGCCCTCTACTTCCAACTAAACCCTAGCCTACAATCCATAGGCATTGATAAGTTGATACCTTGTCAGCTGGCGAACACCAAAAAGATGCAGATGTCCACCTCTGCCTTCCTTACCAAGATGCAAAGTATTGTTGATGAATTAGCTGCGGCCGGCGAGATGATTTCGGCACGGGAGCATGTCTCCTTTATCCTTGCTGGACTTGGCGCGCCCTACAACGCGCTGGTTGCTGCGCTCGGTGCTGTGACGACGCCGCCCACTCTGGCCTCTCTCTACGCTCAACTCCACGCGTACGACCAACGCCAAGAGATCCTCGGTGGCAGTCCCACAATGGACTTTGAATCGTCTGCAAACAGCCCTCAGCGCCAGGGCCATGGACGATTCTCTGATCGTGCACGCGGTGATCGCGGTCACCGCGGTAACCGCGTCGACTATGACCGGCGTGACAATCGCAAAGACGATCGCCGTGAAGACCGCCAGCCTCGTCAAGGTCATGGCGGAGGACGGGCACCCCCTGGTGGAGGACATGGCCGCGGACGTGGCCTCCGTCGCACAACGCCTTGGGTTGATGTAACCTGTCAAATCTGCGGCAAAGAAGGTCACCCTGCTCGAGACTATTGGTGGCGCTTCCAAGAGGATGAGGATGACTCCGATGACAAAGAAGCTCATGTTGCCTCATACGGTGTCGACACAAATTGGTACCAGGACAGCGGTGCTACACATCACATCACCGGGGAGCTCAATAACTTGACTGTTCGTGATAAGTACCGCGGCAACGACAGGGTCAACACAGCAGGAGGTCATGGTATGATTATTTCACATGTTGGTCATTCTACTGTTCGTACCCCTGCACATAATTTTCATCTTAGTGATGTTCTTCATGTTCCACATGCATCTAAAAATCTCCTTTCCGTACACAAATTCACATATGATAATCGTGTTTTCATTGAGTTACATCCGTTCTTCTTTTTGATCCACGACCAGGTCACGAGGAAAATCATTCATAGAGGGAGATGCGTTGGGGGGGCTCTATCCTCTTATATCTTCATTGGTCTCTTCATCAAAGTCTCTCAAGCATGCATGGGTTGCCGCCAAGCCCTCTCAAGCAAGGTGGCACAGTCGTCTAGGTCATCCATCCTCAGTCATTGTTAGACAAATCATTAGTAAAAATAAACTTCTCTCCTTAAGAGATTCTAGCCTAGAGTCAGTATGTGATTCATGTCAGCGAGCTAAAAGTCATCAGCTTCCATACCCTATATCTACTAGTGTCTCTACTGCCCCTCTTCAGTTAATCTTTTCTGATGTATGGGGTCCTGCTCCTACCTCTGTAGGTCGTCATGATTACTATGTAAGCTTTATTGATGATTATAGCAAGTTTACTTGGATCTATTTGCTCAAAAGGAAGTCTGATGCTTATTCTGCCTTTGTTAACTTTCAAAAACTCGTTGAGCGAAAATTTGATACTAAGATTCGTACTGTTCAGTCAGATTGGGGAGGTGAGTATGAGATATTAAACTCACTTTTCCAATCACAGGGAATAGCACACCATGTTTCTTGTCCTCATGCTCACCAACAAAATGGGTCTGCTGAAAGAAAACATCGACACATTGTAGAAGTTGGTCTAGCTCTTCTTTCTCATGCTCATATGCCTCTAAAATTTTGGGATGAAGCCTTCTTAACTGCTACCTATCTCATCAATATGCTCCCTAGCAAAGTCATTAACAATGATACTCCTGTTCATCGTCTCTTAGGAACTCAACCATCATATAGTTCCCTTCGTGTTTTTGGGTGTGCATGTTGGCCCAACCTTCGCCCATACAATAAACACAAACTTGCCTTTCGCTCAACACAATGTGTCTTCCTAGGGTATAGCCCTCGTCACAAAGGAGTTAAATGTCTCGAGGTATCCACTGACCGTGTCTATATTTCTCGAGATGTTGTTTTTGATGAAGATGTTTTTCCCTTCAAAAATCTGCATCCTAATGCTGGAGCCTTACTTCGCAAAGAAATTCTATTGCTTGATCCATCACTTCATGATTTTGTGTCAGGGGATGTTCAGAATAGTGATCATCATGATGATAATAGTCATGCTACTAACCCTGCTGTGAGTACTCCTTTTGTTGTTTCCCAGGGTTCTACACCTCATGAGCAACCTGCAGGACAAAATCTGACTGAAAACGGTGATCAAATGAGTCAAAACAGCTCACATGCGATTACAGAAGAAGAAGACAGCGCCACATGACACGAGGAGGATTCCCTGCCGACATTCTCCTCGGGATTGATACGTCTCCAACGTACCTATAATTTCTGATGTTCCATGCTTGTTTTATGACAATACTTACATGTTTTGCTTGCACTTTATAATGTTTTTAAGCATTTTATGGAACTAACCTATTAACAAGATGCCGAAGGGCCAGTTGCTGTTTTCTGTTGTTTTTGGTTCCAGAAAGGCTGTTCGGGCAATATTCTCGGAATTCGACGAAATCAACGCCCAGAACCTTATTTTTCCCGGAACCTTCCAGAAAGTCAGATGGGGACTAGAGGGGTGCCCCACACGTGGTGGCGGCGCGGCCCAAGAGGCGGGCGCGCCACCCTAGTGTGAGGAGGCCCCGTGGCCCCTCCTGCGCCGCCTCTTCGCCTATAAGACCCCTTTCGCCCTAAAAACGCGATACCAATTGAAGAAACTCCAGAAAGACTCCAGGGGCGCCGCCACCATCGCGAAACTCCAATTCGGGGGACAGAAGTCTCTGTTCCGGCACCCTGCCGGGACGGGGAATGTCAACACCCGGATTTTTAAGTCCGGATGCCTATTATGTCATACATCGCAATCCCAGGAATATTGTTGTTGCGAGGCATAATAGTTAAGTATCACAGTCATCATTCATTACATACCATAAGTCTTACAATTTGGAATCACATCATCCATATTACACGAATAGTTGATCTATCGATCAACGAACGAACACAAGTTCACAGTTCAACATAGCGGAAGCGTAAGATACAAGGACTCTCTAGTCCACAGGCCAACGCTTGACGTCGGAAGGCGCTTAGTTGTCGTAGGCGTCCTGCTGGTCATCTCCTTGTTCCTCTTCATACTCTGGCCATTTGAATAGCCAGGGACAAAGCCGTGAGTACTTTAAGTACTCGCAAACTAATACTAAAGTAAGTGCTAGACATTCTAGTATGGTTTGCTAAGCTCTAGTTTATTTGCATAAAGCTAGTTTTAGTTCGCAAAGTTTGAGAAAAAGCTTATTCCAGTGCTAACTAGCTCAAAGGGGAACATTAGTGTCATTCCCACCATTCAAGTGGTGATTTCAATTCAATTCACCACAAGTCATTTCACCATCACCTTTCAACATCATTTTCAAAAAAAATATGACATCGGAAACTGTATGGCCTTTCCAACCGTCCGTAACCGTGGACGCGGCTATTCGAATAGGTTTACACTCTGCAGAGGTTGCACACTTGCGCCACAACATTTGATTTCATCCGTCGGGATTTCCCCGAATCATCGTAACACAGTACGCGGATCATCAACCATAACCTTTCACTTACGAATCCTAGTATGAGCACCTCTCCCCATGAGCTTGGCCTCCCGAGTGAAGACCAAGCTGTCGGCCGGGAACCGCACGGGGCTTGGGCCGGACATTCACCTCGTTTCGCATCATATCATATCATTTCTTTTGTGGTAGAGGCAGCTTTCGGCATAACCCCGATGACGCTTGTTTAGAGGGAACCCATACTAAGACACATAAACTTCCAGTTAAGCCCTACCCATAATCAGGTATTGTGGGGGTACTTGATAATTGGAAAGGTATCGCATTCAAACCAACATCATTGTTTTATCAAAAAACACCATCTTCTCTTGTTCATATTCACCTTCCAAAGTCATTCAATGGAATGCATCATCATTCCAAGGTTTCAAATTCATTTCAAATTCACATTGTTCCCATCTAGAGTAGTCAGGTTTTAATTCATTAGCACTAGCTCTAATCCATGAGGGGTGCTATCTTGCTTTGCTTGTTAGAACTACTTCACTACTCTAGTAACCAACTTGTACTTTGACCAAAGTTAACTATAAAATTAACTTATTGAGAAAACAAGTAAAAGCTTGTAAAGTAAAAACTTGGGATAGGCTTATGTAAGAAAAGGTAAGAGTCCTGGTGCCTTGCCCCAAGGGGCTTTGCACTTTGCAAGAATATTAGCTTGCCTTGGTAGTTCTCAAACTGTTCCTCCTCCTCCTCCTGGTAGTATCCTTCTTCTTCGGCGTACTCTCCGGTGCTACCGTCTAAATTTGAATACGAGTATAATTACTCACTAATTCAATGGCTATTCCATACATCACATATAACACACAAACTACTCTATGCACACACATAAAATAACTAGAGTGCATGGGTTGTGGGGTTTAAATGGAATTCACTTCTTTGTATTTTATATGTAAATGATAGTTTCCATAGGGTTCTTGAGAAATAAATTCCTCTCATTGAAATCTTCTTAAGATTTAATTTCTCAAACAATTATACATGAAATGGGTATTGACCTAGATCAACCATTCATCATCAGTATTTGAGAAAATGACTTAAATGAGGTAGATCACCTCATACCATTTTAATACTACTACAAATGATTTAAATCTCAAGCCATTCATATAAGAGAGTTTGGTCCAGAGGTACAAACATCCCATGAATGCATGTGAGACGAGTTTAAATGAAGTATAAGACTTCACACAATTTACTTTAATAGTTTTGGACAATATCAACTAGTTAAACTAGTCAAATTATCCATTCATTAAACCATGGCATGATCATGCAAAGTGACCACACCATTTTCTTGCATAAATAATTAGTGTAAGTCAAATGTGAGCTATTAGAGTTGGAATTAACTTAATAACTATTTTGGTTGATTTTTAAGAATTATTTGAATAGGGAAAAGTCCCTGTCTTGTTATTTTTATCACATTTATTCTACAAAGAATCTGACCATGAGGCCAGTAGCATTGGCTAGATAATTTAAGTAGCTTTCCAACCATATAAAGTTCACTAAATTTGGTTTAGCCAATTTGAAACTATTGAATTTCAAAGTTTGGGCAGTATTCAACTTCATTTGAATTAATTAAACTAAGTTTGAATTTAAGGGGCCGGCGGGAAACGAAACTGGGCCGAAACGGTTTTGAAAAAGGAAAAACGGCCCAGCAACGCATCCAGCGCGCGTGGGCCTGCTGACAGGGTGGGGGCCACCCGTCAGTCTCTCTTAAAACCCGAAACGGTATGGAGACGAGTGGTGCGTTGGATTAGAATTAGATCGGACGGCCCAGGGCCATCGTCATCTCCGGCGAGAGAGGGTTCACTGGCACGGCGGCGCTAGGGGTTCGGAGGGCTAACCGGTGGTCCAGCGAGGGATGGCAGTATGCTCGATGAAGTGGTGGACGACGGCGAGTCGACTGGTACCGGCGGCAACTCCTGGATCGGCTTCAATCGGCGGCGAGCTTCCGCGGCGTCCATCGGCAGTGAGGTGGCGATTGGGTGACTACGGCGGCGAATGTCGATGGTGGAGTGGCTCAGGCGGTCGAGTGAGAAGAGGTGAGGCGGCTGGTGTGAAGAAATCGACGAGGCGAGGCCTCCTTTTATAGGCGCGCGAGTGACCGTGGAGGCTGCGGCGAGGTTGACATGCTCGCGGCGATTCCGGCGAGCGGTTGGGCTAGGCGAGGGTGCTGTCGGGTTCTCCTCGTCCAGGCGAAGCTAGGGGAGGTGTTGGCTTGGTCGGGGGAGGCTTGGTTGGGTCGGGTTGCTTCCAGGCAGGTCGCGGCAGTGGCGGGATCTTCTTCCCCGTTCATGGCGGCGGCGGTCCAGGGTCTGGTCGTGGCCATGTCTGGCGGCGTCGTGGTGGCGTGGTGATGCTCAACGGCTAGCAAGCGAGGCCAGGGAGTGAGCGAGGTGGTGGCGCGGCGCGTGTACTGGGCGTGTCCGCGTCGTGCATGCGTGCGACGTGAGCGGCGTCCAGGGCGTGTGCTGGCGCGCATCGTCCGGGCGTTGTCGTCGTCCTCGTCGACCAGGGTGGTGCTAGGCGGCGCTAGGGTGGCGTGGTGGTGAGCTTGGGCACCGGGGCCAGTGAGGGAGGTGAAGGAGAGGAGGGGTGGCTCGGCATGGTGGCGCCATGGCCGGCATGCCATGTCCATGTGGGCTAGCCACTCCTCATTAGGGTTACTATGTGCCATTTATGGTTAGAGGGAACCAGGGGGCAAGGTAGGTTAGAGTTGGGGTAGATTAGATGTGTAGAATCACTATTTGCAATAGTTGCAAATAGTGCCCGAAATTGCAAATTCCAAAAATATCCAAATTTGAAATAATTCAAATGGTGAATGTTTTTGAAATGTGAGTGTTGAATTAAGTTGTATTTTACCAGAGGTGATTTGAGGTGGTGGTGGAAAAATTTGACTTCAAAAATTTCAAGAAATTGACAAGTGTGAGATTGTTCCACTTGTTGCAATGTTGCAACTTTGGATGAGCATAGCTAATGATGAAAGATGAATTTGGCAGGGTGATCTTTATCAAAGTGGTTCATCTTGATGTTGACTTTGAAATGGTGCAAAGAGTTAGCAAGAATTGGTTTGGGAAGATTGAATTGCAGGGGCTCAAAGTGGTGACCAGACTATAAATTTCAGTTTTGACCATTATCATATGTGAGTGGGAATTGTCTTTGAATTTCATTTGAATTGTGAAACCTTGATTCCAAAAGTTGTGATAAGTGTTTAAGAACATTCTCCAACTAATGGTGAAGACCAAATAGGTCTAGGGTCAAGATTTATAAAAATGCCATAGGGCATATGTGAGGGTTTTTAGGGTTTTCCAATTATTGGATTTTCTTCCTCTTTGATTTATTTGGTTGGTGATCTTCATATGATCACCCTAGGGTTTTAGAGCATATCAAATACAAGTAATAAAAATCATCATGGCATATCACTCAAATGCACAAGTCCTATGCATGGTACTATATGCAAAAAGAAAAGTTTTTGTTGGTTTGGAATTTTGCTTTCTGGAATTCTCTAACTTTCTTTTTATTGAAAAATTGGGGTGTTACAGGGAAGTGCCCCCGGAAGCCATCTCCATTGATGCCACCGCCTCCATCATGCTCCGTGAGTAGTTCCCCCATGGACTACGGGCTCTAGCTGTAGCTAGTTGGTATTCTCTCCCCCATGTACTTCAATAAAATGATCTCATGAGCTGCCTTACATGATTGAGATTCATCTGATGTAATCGGTGTTGTGTTTGTTGGGATCCGATGGATTGTTACATTATGATTAGTCTATCTATAAAGTTTGTGAAGTTATTGTTGCTTGCAATCTTGTTGTGTTTAATGCTTGTCACTAGGGCCCGAGTGGCATGATCTTAGATTTAAGCTCTATAATTATTGCTTAGATTGTATCTACAAGTTGTATGCACATGTCTATGTTCGGAACCAAAGGCCCCAAAGTGACAGAAATTGGGACAACTGGAGGGGAAGGCTTAGATATGAGGATCACATGTTTTCACGGAGTGTTAATTCTTTGCTCCGGTGCTCTATTAAAAGGAGTACCGTAATTTCCAGTAGATTCCCTAGAGGCCCGGCTGCCACCGGCTGGTATGACAAAAGATGTTGTACAAGTTTCTCATTGCGAGGTATATGGGAAACATGCCTACATGATTAATAATCTTGATGTTCTGTCTTAATGCTATTTCAATCCTATCAATTGCCCAACTGTAATTTGTTCACCCAACACTTGTTATTGGAGAGTTACCACTAGTGTAGATAGCTGGGAACCCCGGTCCATCTCTCATCATCATATACTCGGTTCTACATGACATTGGAAGTACTATCAACTATTTTCTGGTGCCATTGCTCTCATATTACTGTTACTGCTGTTGTGTTACTGTTACTACTGCTCTCATATTACTGCTGCTTTCACATCACCCCTGTTACTAGTGCTTTTCCAGGTGCAGTTGAATTGACAACTCAGTTGTTAAGGCTTATAAGTATTCTTTACCTCCCCTTGTGTCGAATCAATAAATTTGGGTTTTACTTCCCTCGAAGACTGTTGCGATCCCCTATACTTGTGGGTCATCAAGACTATTTTCTGGCGCCGTTGCCGGGGAGGCATAGCTCTACTCATAAGTTCACATGGGGAGTACACTCCACCTCTCTCTCTATTTTATTTTATTTTGTTTTGCTTAGTTTACTTTTGTCTAGTTTATTTGTTCTTAGTTTATTTCTGTCTAGTATTATTTTGCCTAGTTTACTTTTGTTTAGTTTGTTTTTGTTTTGTTTTATTTTTCTCATATACCCAAAAATCCATAAAAATTTGAAAAACCGAAAAATTAAAAATTGTTGCTATGGGAGAACCTACAACCTATTTGTAGCTTATTGAATTATATAATAATTATAGAGAATCAAGAACGGGGAAAGTAATGAGTGCTGTGATAGAAAAATTGAATACAATTGCTAAAATCTTGCTTAAACGCCATGATATAAACTGTTGCTCTAAACAAGATACTAAACATCTGAAATTTCAATGTGGCTTTAGTGAGGAAGTTTTAATTAAGAACTATAACTGGAATAACTATATTCATTTTGGGTTTGAAGAGGTAGAACAATTTGTCATATTTATGGGAGCCTCTAAGATAGAATCCTTCATTGCTAAAAATTATGAAACTTGTGTTGTTTGTAAGGACCTTAAAGATTATGTCTCTTCTATCCTTAATTTTTGCATAGAAAGCTACAGTGATAATCCTTATATCATTGGTTATAAAGAGAGACTCATTAATGCACAAGAATGCACTCACAATTTGCAGGAACCTGTGGAAGAAGAAATTGATGAACCTGAAAGCTCATTGGATGAAAAAGAGGAGGAAATTGATGAACCTGAAAGCTCATTGGGTGAAAAAGAAGAGGAGAGTGATGAACAAAAGGAGGAAGAATGGATTAGCTACCCATGCCAACCTTCTAATGAGAGTAACTCTTTATCTCTTACACTATTTGATTGTCCTCCATGCTTACCAAAGGAGGATGAATGTTATGTTCCTGTGGATTCTCTTGAAATATTCCCTATGAGTAAAACTTGTGAGAATAATTATGCTACTGTTATCTATGATAATCCATGCTACTTTGATAAATTTTATTATAATGCTTTGTTTATGCCTGTTGTCGAAATGCATGGTACTAAAGAGTTTTGCTTGGCAAATGTTTATGATAAATCTCTAGATGATGGTCCTATGTTACTTGATACTATTAATTGTGCTACTAATGAAAATGGGATTGGAGAGTTCTTAACTTTATCTATGAGTCCCATATCTTTTGAGATTGATCAATCATCTTGTTATATTATTGATAAAAGTGAGTTTGAAAGTTTTGATCCTATTATTTCTGAGCTTGATAAAAATTATGTGTTTATGGATCATGAAAAGCATGCTTTATGTGATAGTTATGTTGTTGAGTTTATCCATGAAGCTACTGAAAATTATTATGAGAGAGGAAAATATGGTTGTAGAAATTTGCATGGTACTAAAACACCTCTCTATATGCTGAAAATTTTGAAGTTACTCTTGTTTTATCTTCTTATGCTTGTCACTTTGTTCTTCATGAATTTATTTGTGTACAAGATTCCTATGCATAGGAAGATGGTTAGACTTAAATGTGTTTTGAACTTGATTTTTGACGCTCTCCTTTGCTTCAACTCTTATTTCTTGCGAGTGCATCATTAAAATTGCTGAGCCCATCTTAATGGCTATAAAGAAATAACTTCTTGGGAGATAACCCATGTTTTTATTTTGCTACTGTTTTGTTGTGTCTTGGAAGTTGTTACTACTGTAGCAAACTCTACTTATCTTTATTTTATTGCATTGTTGTGCCAAGTGAAGTCTCTAATAGAATGTTGATACTAGATTTGGATTTCTGCGCAGAAACAGATTTCTATCTGTCACGAATCTGGGCAGGGCTCTCTGTAGTTAACTCAGAAAAATCTGCCAATTTACGTGCGTGTTCCTCAGATATGTACGCAATTTTCATTAGTTTTGAGTTTTCTGATTTGAGCAACGGAAGTACCTCTTAAAAATTCGTGTTTACTGGCTGTTCTGTTTTGATAGATTCTGTCTCTGTTTTTTGCATTGTCTCTTGTGGACTTTAAGCAAGGCTTTCTAGACGTGGAGAGCTGTAGCTAATGTTTTATTGAGTTCTTGCAATGTGTCACTACAGGGCTAAAGTGGATTAAAGTTTTTTGAGTACTAACCTTTCTAATGAAGTTTATGAGAAGTTTGGTGTGAAGGAAGTTTTCAAGGGTCAAGAGAGGAGGATGATATATGATCAAGAAGAGTGAAAAGCCTAAGCTTGGGGATGCCCCCGTGGTCCATCCCTGCATATTTCAAGAAGACTTAAGCGTCTAAGCTTGGGGATGCCCAAGGCATCCCCTTCTTCATCAACTTATCAGGTTTCTTCTATTGAAACTATATTTTTATTCGGTCACATCATATGTGCTTTACTTGGAGCGTCTGTGTGTTTTTATTTTTGTTTGTGTTTGAATAAATTCGGATCCTAGCAATCCTTGTGTGGGAGAGAGACAAGCTCCGCTTTTTCATATGAACACTTGTGTTCTTCGCTCTTACTTTTAATGTTCAATGGTAAAAGTTGGAAGCTATTGCACTTATTGATATTTGGTTGGAAACATAAAATGCTTCCTATTGTCTTGAATAATTTGATACTTGGCAATTTTTTTGAGCTCTCAAGTAGGTCATGATTAAGCTCTTGCATCATGTAGTTTAAACTTATTAGTGGAGAACTACCGTAGAGCTTGTTGAAATTGGTTTGCATGATTGGTCTCTCTAAGGTCTAGATATTTTCTGGTAAAAGTGTTTGAGCAACAAGGAAGACAGTGTAGAGTCTTATTATGCTTGCAATATGTTCTTATGTAAGTTTTGCTATACCGCTTCATACTTGTGTTTGCTTCAAACAACCTTGCTAGCCCAAGCCTTGTACTGAGAGGAAATGCTTCTCGTGCATCCAAAACCTTGAGCCAAAACCTATGCCATTTGTGTCCACCATATCTACCTACTATGTGGTATTTCCTGCCATTCCAAGCAAATACTTCATGTGCTACCTTTAAACAATTCAAAAGCTATTATCTCTTATTTGTGTCAATGTTTTATAGCTCATGAGGAAGTATGTGGTGTTTATCTTTCGATCTTGTCATTTACTTCGGACAGACTTTCAGAATGGACTAGTGGCTTCATCCTCTTATCCAATAATTTTGCAAAAAGAGCTGGCGCGGGGTTCCCAGCCCCCAATTAATCAACCTTCATTAATAATTCTCTTCACATGTTTTGCTCTGATTCATCAATAAGCAACTTAATTTTGCAAATAGACACTCCTTCATGGTATGTGAATGTTGGAAGGCACCCGAGGATTCGGTTAGCCATGGCTTGTGTAAGCAAAAGGTTGGGAGGAGTGTCATCCATAAATAATGAAACTAAAATACATGTGTAAACAAAAGAGAAGAGGGATGATCTACCTTGCTGGTAGAGATAAAGTCCTTCATGGGAGCCGCTCTTGAAAGTCTGGTTGATGAGGTAGTTAGAGTGCCCACTACCATTCGTTGACAACAACAAACACCTCTCAAAACTTTACTTGTATACTCTCTATATGATTTCAAAACTTGAAAAGCTCTAGCACATGATTTAATCCTCGCTTCCCTCTCGCGAAGGGCCTTTCTTTTACTTTTATGTTGAGTCAGTTTACCTACTTCCTTCCATCTTAGAAGCAAACACTTGTGTCAACTCGTGCATTGATTCTTACATACTTGCTTATTTGCATTCATCATATTACTTTGTGTTGACAATTATCCATGAGATATGCATGTTGAAAGTTGAAAGCAATTGCTGAAACTTAAATCTTCCTCTGTGTTGCTTCAATGCCTTTACTTTGAATTTATTGCTTTATGAGTTAACTCTTATGAGAGACTTTTGATGCTTGTCTTGAAAGTACTATTCATGAAAAGTTTGGCTATATGTTATCTATTTGTTAGCAACTATAGATCATTGCCTTGAGTCACTGCATTCATCTCATATGCTTTATAATAGGATGATCAAGATTATGTAAGTAGCATGTCACTACAGAAATTACTCTTTTTTATCGTTTACCTACTCGAGGGTGAGCAGGAACTAAGCTTGGGGATGCTTGACAAGGTATCAACTTATCAATGCCTATGGATTGTAGGCTAGGGTTTAGTTGGAAGTAGAGGGCAAGTAGATCTCGAAGGTTTCAGCCGAAAAGTACTCGACGATTATGAAAACTAGGGTTTGCAGACAATGATTCGATGATCTCTTCGTCCCTCGACTCCCCTTTATATAGGAGGCGGAGCCGAGGGTTTCGTTTCGTACAAGTTACGCAGTCCGGGACGGTTTCTAACTCATCCCGTCATATTACAAATAGCATTTCCTATTACAACTCTAACTTTCCTTAATATATCTTGGGCTCCCGAATCTTCTTATTCTTCGGGTAATGGGCCTTCAGTAAACCCCGGGTACTATCTTCGGCAGGCCCATTTGGGATGCCTATGTCAGTAGCCCCCGAGATTTTGCTTGAATCGTAGAGTCAGGGAAAATCTCCACTGTTTATTTTTATTCGAGAGCTTTAACTTTTTTATATTTCTTCATATAAAATTCTATATTGTACAGGGATAATGGTAATTGGGGCTAGTTCATCTGACGGATCAGGTACTAGTTAACTGCTCTAGTGGCAATCCGCAAAAACCTACTTCAAGATCACGTCCCCGGACATGATCTCGGGATACTTGTGCAAACTTCGACAGGTGCCGCTTAAGGTCTTACCATTCTGTCTAGTCCCAGTCAAATTTATCGAGTACCTAACGCGTCCGTTAGGATTTTTCTTCGTATCAGTTGATACGGATAAAAGTAGCGTAGCGCAGTCTTCGGCGATGCCACGCCCGGCAGAACGGATCCGGGGTCTTACCTTCGCAAATTTGCGGCATTCAGAAATTGATCGCAACTTTGGCGTTCGAGAATATATTGTCGAGTGCTTTTCCGGCTGTTGGAATAGCACATTTCATCGAGTCAAATATGACTTATATTGCTCTCTCGATGGGAGTATATGTAGAGTTAATTATAACTCGAAATATACTCTCTTGCTTTTCTATCTTTTTCTTTTTTAATTTCATCGGGCACGCGAACAGCGTTCCCGATGGGAGTATCCCCCGAGGCTACAACCAAGAACTTGTGCTTGGTTGTAGGCTCAACATTTTAGTCCACCTTGTCGCTATATTGTCATTATTTCCCGATATGATCTTCTTTTCATCTCTCGGGTGCGCGAACGAGCGCTCCCGATGGGAGTAGCCCCCGAGGCTACAGCCAAGAACTTGTGCTTGGTTGTAGGCTCCCACAATTTCTATATTGCCATACTCGAAATTTTACTTTTATCGAAGTAGCCCCCGAGCATTTGGGCAAAAACTTGTATTTGACCAAAGGCTCCCGAAGTATTCAAATAACTTCTTCTGTCGCCAATCTTCTTTTATTTTTCTTGTCGACACGCTTCCCTTAGTCAAATTCACTTCATCTCTATTAATAGTCGGGATTTTTCTGCTTTGTGGGTCCATTGTTTCCACCACGTTGACACGTCGTGCAAGTGGGGGACACACATCCTCTGCTTTTCCTGGCGCACGTACGGTAACGCCTGTTCTATTCCATCTCAGTAAAAATACCTTTTTATCCTTTTATCTACAAGATCATTTTTCACCACACAATTTCTTCATCCAACGGTGCATTGCTTCGCTCGATTCCTATATAAACCTTTCTTCAACCTCGGTTCACTCCTTCGCTTGCGCCGCACATCTGTTCCTCTTTGCAAAAACTTCCCCTGCGCCCAACTCTCCTTGATCTTCCGCACGCACGAACGTTGCTTTTCCAGTGCCGTTGATGCCACCGCGCACGCGACTCACTCGCCACAGTACTCCAGAGTCCAAGATGGCCACTGAAGATCCTGAGTGGGAGAGATCTAAAATCTCCAACCAAGACGTCAACATGCTGAAAAGGCTTGGTCTGATGAAGAAAGAGGACGCCATCCGCTTTCCCAGCGAAGAAAGCTACCCAAACCCTCCAATGGAGTACCGGGTTAGTTTCGTTGATCACCTCATCCGCGGCCTTTCCGCCCCAATTCACGATTTCCTCCGCGGCCTTCTTTTTGTTTATGGGATTCAACTGCACCAGTTGACCCCCAATTCCATCCTCCATATTTCCATTTTTATCACGCTGTGCGAATGCTTCCTTGGAATCCCTCCTAACTGGGTTCCGTGGAAACGCATTTTCTGCCTCCGCCGCAATGGCTCCCACAACGCCACCTATAACATAGGCGGCATTGTTATTCAGTGTCCGAACCGACGTTGATTACTTCGACGTCAAATTTCCTGATTCCGTCCAAGGATGGCGCAAAAGGTGGCTCTACATACACGAAGAAAGTGCCAATTCCGTGGAACACAACATAATCCCTTTCGACGGAAGTGCCAAAATTCAACGCCGCCGCTCCCGGGATGCTCGAGGCTTCCGAAGAAGAGAAAAAGGCGACAGAAGCACTTATGTCTCGTATTCATCAACTTCAAAATACTCGAGGCAAAGAGCTGTCTGGTGTTCAAATCACTGCCTACTTTCTTAGGATTAGAGTGCAGCCTCTTCAGGCTTGCAAAAATCCCCTTTGGACGTATGCTGGTGAAAATGACGCCAATAGGCTCTCCAATGATCTTTCTGTGAAGGACTTGGAGAGGCTGATTCGAAGAATTTCCTCGCTGAACAAGAGGGATCCTATTCCCTCCTCTTGCCGCGTGGAACCATACAGCTCCGCCAATCCTCTCCCAAGGTATTTTGTCTTCTCGAATTTTTATCTTGTTCCAAACTTTCCCTGCATCTCATTGTATTGATATCTCTCTAATTTTTATTTTGTCGCTATTTTTCTGCAGAACCATCCTACTATGGCTTCCCTTCCTCCTCTTCCCGAGGGTGGAGATGTCGAGGAAAGGGTCGTTATTGCCGATGACAACTAGGAGGCCCCTCTTTTGTGAATGAACCCGCAGATTCTCGAAAATCTGCGGGATCTATTCAAAAGGATGCTGCCTCTGAAGGTACTACATCAGCACAATCTCCTCCTCCTGCTGTTTCTCCAAAGAATAAAAGGAAAAAGAGTGATGTCGAAGATTTCGGGACCTCCAAACCCGAAGAAACTGCTCCTTCACCGCGAAAGGCAGCTTATGATCCATATCTCGAGAGTCTCATTAGTTCGTGAGTTCCCTGTCTCTCTTTATTTGTTTACTCGAAGAATTTTGTTTGTCTTACTTTTTATGCTGCCACCCTTTTTCCACAGTGATGATGATGAAGAAACACCAACTTTGGATGTGGCTGCTCGAACGAGTACGTCACATACTCTAGTTATTTTGGAACCGCCAGTTGAAGGAGAAGAATCCTCGCCTCCTCAACAAAACGTCGGCGCGTCTACTCCTCCTTCAAGCCCCCTTGTCCCTTCGCCAAAAAGGGCAAGGACTGAAGCAATTCCGGAGCCGAGTCTCCAATTGAGTAGCTCTTCTAACCTTCTCTTGGATGATGTAAGTTCTCAATACTCTTGTCACTGTCTCTACTTTCTCTGTTTGCCTCTGTATGCCATTATATTTTCCTCATACCGAAATTTTCTTTCTTTTTCCCTTTCTTTTCTTGACAACCCATGATTAAAGAGCTTATTCGCATCGGTGCTGAATTCATTGGGTATCGTGAATATGCCAAAAAAACTGAAGGTGATGCCTTGCTGCTTTCTTTTTTTTACCATTACTCTGTTACTCCGTTGTTGTCGATATTTTAACGAAATTTAATCTTTCTTGGTTGAAAAACTGGCGGCTGTCAATGATCGTGCCAATGCACTTGCTCAAAAATTAGAGCAAAGTGAAGAGGCTCGTAAGAAGGCCGAATTAGATGCTGTTCAAGCTAGAGCAGAGGCTGACAAGGCCAAGACTGACGCTGCTGGTGTCGAAGATCTTAGGAAGAGACTTCACACTGCCGAGATCTTCGCCGAGCGAGCATATAGCTGCACAATCTGCTCGCAAGGAAGCGATCCTTAAGCGTGTAAGGACGCAAAATCACCGCTTTGTCAGTAAGTATCTGAACCACTTCATATCCTTTGTATTTTCTTCTCTGCACTCGTTTGTTGCTCAATAAGTTTTTTCCTTGACAGATAGAACAGCTCAAGAGTTTGAACTTGAAGATCCCGACAATGATCCTCTTCTTGACGCCGTTTCATTCCTCGAGTTTCATGGGTCAGAGGCATGCGAGGGCATTGATCAGGCTAAAGCCGGGCTGTCGCGGCTCTTTCCCTATTTCTTCCCAAAGAAAGAGGAACCCGCAACTTTCCTTAACCTGGCCAAGTGCTTTAATCCACCAGAAGATCTTGGGCTGAAGGTGCGTCATGAGAATATGAAGGTCGCCGTTGAAAACACTCGTTGCCTTGGTTGCCGATAGCCAGCAAACTATCGACTGGGCGAAGGTTGGCGACACTGAGCAGATAGAACAATCAAGGTGGAAGTCGTTGATCAAGGCAGCTAAGCCCAACACGAAGAAAATCCTGGCCTATCTCGGGATCAAGCCGTCTTCAACTCCTAGCTCATCAAGGCCGGAGGTCTAGTTGAATTCCTCTTTGCTTTTTCTTTTTAGCGTACCTCTTTCTTTTGGCATTGTCGCCGTAGTGTTCTTGGCGATAACTGCTTCAGTAGGTCTCTAGAAGGTCCTTCTTTTGTAATAGACATGTATATATTATGGGAATGCATGGAAATCTATCTTTACTCCGTGATTGATGTCGAAATATTTCTTTTTTCCAGTTAATTTTTGACAATTATACGCCAGCTCCTGGTCCTTCCAATATTTCGCCTTCTTCTTCTCGCTCAAGGAGAGCTCTTGCTGATACTACACTCGTCGAAGATTCCTTGCCGCAAGAATTGGATGAACTTCGGCAGCAACTTCAGTATGCGAAGAAGCAAACACTTGTGATGATGGAAAAGTCTCGTAAGTCATCTGAAGACGAAAAAATTGCACTTCAGCAAGCTCGCGAGGCCGTTGCTGCTAGGGAAATTGCTGCTTCCGAGGCTAAAAAGGCGACTACTTGAGAAAATTTCATGCTCGAGTTAATGACTGAAGCCAGTGCGGATATGTCGGGTATGCTTGTTTCATCCTCAATATCTTCCGTTTTCATGCTACTTCTCTTAAGGTTTTCTGCTCCTTTGTTTTAATAGGTTCCTTTACTGATGTCGTTGCCGAAGAGGAGAGGGTAAATACTAGGACAAACCTCCTTGTTAACCTTGCCCTTGATCATGGTTCTCTGTTTTGGGCTACCCCAGAGAGGACCCGCCAGATTGTCAGATTTCAGGATCGCGCCTCTCAAACTCGCGACTTACTTGACTTCTGTACCAAGACCCTGTCTATGGTTTATAACTCCATGTTTCCTCGGAACGTTCAACCAAAAACTCTTCCTAAGTTAATGGAGAAATTTAAGGATGCCCACAGGATTCATGACTTTGTCAGAGCTCAACTGGTAGCTGGCGCCAGATTTGCCCTTATCATGCTTCAAATCTGCCACTCAAAGCTTGACCTGACCCAAGTTGTTGCGAAAGTTCACGAGAAGGTACGGCGTCGAAGAGTTGGTGTTGATCGTATTAACACGAAGGTTTCGCCTATAGCTGAAGAAATGATTGAAGACCTTCTTCGGATGGATGCCGACTTTTTTGCAGATGGTCATTATGCTGATTTTCTTGGCGCCTGCTCCCGAAGAAAACAGAATTACCCTTGATGATATATTGAATCATGACTAATTATTTTCCTTTGGTAGATAATTCTTCCTTGTGAATCATGATTGTGATTATATTGTGAAGAAAACATCATATTTCTATATTTGTCTAGCCCCGAGTGTTTTCGGTGGCTATTCACTGTATTTGTATAATGCGAGGTTTTGAACCAAGGCATTTATTCAATATGTAGTTTTGGCGAATATCAGCCCCCGAGCTTCTTTGTTGAGTACTATTTTGTATTTTTATTGACTCACGAGGTATTTTAATACCAAGGCGAGGCTTTTCTTTTTGCGAGGAACTATATTGAAATTCGTCGGGTTGGGGATTTCGAGCATGTCGATAAAGAAGAGTTATATTGACACTATCTTTATTATATTGCAGCACCGCGAGCCCGCCTCATTAAAAACCTTTCCCGGCCCCACTCGGTGCCCCGAAAAAGGAAAAGAGTGCGTCTGAAAACTCGCGGGCGTTTCAGTACATTGAAGTTTTACAAGGACTATATTTTAGCTCTAGGCGTAGAACCGCCTGAGTTGCGCCACGTTCCAGGGGTTTTGCTCCTCCACCCCTGTCTTCTTGTCCTTTATTCTGTATGCTCCCCCTCCGATTACTTCCGTGACAATGTAAGGGCCAAGCCATGGTGACTCGAGTTTTTCATGACTTTTTTGCGTGAGCCGAAGAACTAGGTCTCCCACCTGAAAAGATCTTGGCCACAAACGTCGACTGTGGTAATTCTTCAAGTCCTGTTGGTATTTGGTTACCCTTGATAATACTTCGTCTCGAGCTTCGTCGAGTGCGTCTACGTCGTCTTCCAATGCTATCCTGGAAGTTTCTTCATTATCCTCTCGTGACTGCGGGGAGTCGTGCTCTATTTCTATTGGTAGTACTCGCCTCTGCTCCATGGACCAGGAAAAACGGGGTCTCCTGTGTCGTTGTATTTGGTGTTGTTCGGATGCTCCACAACACACTTGGTAGTTCTTCTGGCCAGGTATGTCGAGCTTTTTCCAGTGGTCCTAACAGGCGTTTCTTGATGCCATTGCAGATGATGTCATTGGCTTTCTCGACTTGCCCATTGGTTTGAGGATGTGCAACTGACGCAAAGTGCAACTTGATACCCACTTCTTCGCAATAATCTTTGAATTCGTGGGATGTGAAATTACTGCCATTGTCCGTGACGATGCTATGGGGCACTCCAAATCTGAAGACGAGGCCTTTTATGAATTTTACTGCGGATGCTCCGTCTGGTGAATTTATCGGCTTCGCTTCTATCCACTTTGTAAATTTGTCGACGACTACTAGCATGTATTCTTTTCCTCCTGGCCATGATTTGTGTAACTTGCCCACCATATCGAGTCCCCATTGTGCAAAGGGCCACGACAATGGTATTGGTGTTAGTTCTGCTGCCGGAGAGTGAGGTTTTGCGGCAAACCTTTGACACGCATCGCAAGTCCTTACTATTTCTTTGGCGTCCTCGATTGCTGTCAACCAGTAGAATCCTGCCCGAAAAACCTTGGCTGCAATAGCTCGACTACTCGTGTGGTGGCCGCATATTCCTTCGTGTACATCCTTCGAATTATTCTTCCTTCTTCGGGTGTGACACACCTTTGCAGGACGCCTGAAATACTTCGCTTGTACAATTCTCCTTTGATCACCGTGAAAGCTTTAGAGCGTCGAATTACTCGCCTTGCCTCAACTGGATCATCGGGTATTTCTTTCCTGAGGATGTATGATATATATACTTGCATCCAAGGAACCTGTACCATCATCACAAGCTCTGGTTCCTCTTCATCCTCCGTGGTTTCTCTGAGGGATGTCGAAGTTTTCTCTTCTTTTGCTTTTTTCGCACCTTTTTTGGCTTCGTAGATCTCTCCGCTATTTCTTCCCAAAATACTCCTGGCGGGATTGGGAGGCATTGCGACCCGATGTTTGCGAGGACGTCGGCTTCATCGTTGCTCAATCTACCGATGTGATTTACCTCGCATCCATCAAATAGCTTCTCGAGTTCATTATACACCTCCTTGTATGCTACCATGCTATCATTGACTGCGTCACATTGGTTCATAACTTGCTGAGCCACCAACTGTGAGTCGCCAAAGATTTTTAGTCGAGTTGCACCGCAAGATTTCGCCATCTTCATCCCGTGTATGAGGGCTTCATATTCTGCTTCATTGTTAGATGCGTTAGGGAACGTCATCCGAAGGATATACTTCAATTTGTCGCCTTCAGGTGATATAAGTACTACTCTCGCGCCAGCTCCTTCTACTCTTTTGGACCCGTCGAAATTCATGGTCCGGGTTCTCGACAAGTCCGGGGGTCCTGTGTTTTGCGGCTCCATCCACTCGCGATGAAGTCTGGCAGAACTTGCGACTTGATTGCTTTTCTTTTTTCGTACGTGATGTCCCGAGGGGAAAGTTCTATTCCCCAAAGGGAGACACGACCCGTAGCTTCTGGATTGTTTAGTATATTTGACAAGGGAGCTTCATTGACCACTATGATCGGGTGTGCCGAAAAATAGTGGCACAATTTTCGTCGTCGTTGTGAACACTCCGTATGCTAGATTTTGGTACTGAGGGTACCTTTGTTTTGATGGCGACAAAACTTCGCTGACGAAGTATACTGGCCTCTGTACTCCGTGGAGTTTTCCGTCTTCTTCTCTTTCGACAACTAGCACCGTGCTCACCACTTGGGGCGTGGCTGCGATATATAGCAGGAGAGGTTCCTTTTCCTTCGGCACCACCAAAATTGGTGGTGTCGAGATTGTGCGCTTCAAATCTTCGAAAGCTCTATCTGCTTCTTCGTTCCACTGGAATTTCTCCCCTTGCTTTATCAAAGTGTAGAACGGTAGTGCTTTTTCTCCCAGCCTGGCGACGAATCTACTTAATGCTGCGACTCGCCCGATTAACTCGTTGTATTTCTTTCAACTTTGTTGGCTTTCTCATTGTTACGATAGCTTGTATTTTATCGGGATTTGCTTCAATCCCTCTTGCTGAGACTAGAAACCCCAGAAGTTCTCCTGCTGGGACGCCAAAGGAACACTACGTCGGGTTCAACTTCAGGCAGAATTTGTTAAGGTTGTCAAAAGTTTCCTTGAGATCCTCGATCAGTGTTGTCCCCTTTTTTGACGTTATGACGACATCGTCGATATATACTTGCACGTTTTTCCCAATCTGTGTTGCCAAACACTTCTGCATCATCCTCTGATATGTTGCTCCCGCATTTTTTAGACCAAAGGGCATTGTTCTGTAGCAAAACACACCGTAAGGTGTAATAAACGCGGTCTTTACTTCATCTTCTTCTTTCAATCTGATCTGGTTATAACCAGAATATGCGTCCAGGAAGGAAAGATGTTCACATCCAGCCGTGGAGTCGATAATTTGATCGATCCTCGGGAGGGAAAGTGATCCTTTGGACAATGTTTATTGAGACACGTAAAGTCGACACACATGCGAAGGACTTTAGTGTTCTTCTTTGGCACCATCACTGGGTTAGCTACCCAAGTGGCTTCGGTGGATATCTCTTTGATGAAACCAGCTTCTCTGAGTCGATCAATTTCTGATAGCATCGCTTTGCGGTTTGGTTCCTAAAAACGTCGCAAAGGTTGTTTGATTGGTCTCGCTAATGGATCCAAGTTTAGGTGGTGCTCGGCAAGTTCCCTAGGTACTCCTGGCATGTCAGCTGGACACCATGCGAAGATTTTCCAGTTCTCACGGAGGAACTCGACGAGCGCGCTTTCCTATGCGATATCCATGTTGTTTGCGATAGATGTCGTCTTTTTCGGGTCTGTCGGGTGAATCTGCACCTCCTTAGAATTTTTCTCGGTATTGAAAGTTGATTCTTTATTTGGCCTTCCAACGTCTGGCAGTACGTCGTAATCAGTCATACTTTTTGACGCCAAATACTCAGCTTGCATCCCGAAAGTTTCTGATAACCGATGAAAATCCTTGTCGCACTTATCAGCTAAGGCGAAGCTTCCTTTGATTGTGATTGGTCCCTTTGGTCCGGGCAATCTCCACAACAGGTATGTATAGTGTGGTACCGCCATAAATCTAGCATATGCTGGTCGTCCCAACAAAGCGTGGTACTGTGATGGAAAATCCACGACTTCAAATTCCAGCTTCTCGATCCTATAATTTTCTCGGGTTCCAAACTGAACGTCGAGATTGATCTTCCCCAATGGATAACTTGGTTTCTCCGGTGTGATGCCGTGGAACCTTGTATCTGTCGGCTTCAAGTTTGCTAAGGATATGTTCATCTTCCTCAGTGTATCTGCATACATAAGGTTTAGCTGCTGCCGCCATCTATGAACACTCGAGAAACATCAAATCCCGCAATGACTGCTGGCGAGAATAAGTGCTGACTGCCCTGGTCGAGGAACTTGCTCGCGGATGATCCGCTATGGTGAAGCCAATGTCTTGTCTCGACCAATTAAGATACTCAACCGTTGGTGGAGGCATTTTCTCCGCCATAAACACCTGTCGTGAGATTACTTTCCGAGCTCTATTGGACGGCCTTCCCTTCGAATCATCGACACCGCTCCGTTGGAGTTAGGATCGACATAAGGTGGTGGTGGAGGTGCTGCCGCTATTCCGAGCCGATGCCGATTATCGTCACGTAATCGCGGGAGGTGGTGGCAGGTGAATCTCGCTCCCGGGCTCCCGAGGATTTCTCTCGTGCTGCTCGAGCGTTAGCGTGCTCGCATACCTGAACATTGCCTGAAAATTTCGACGGTCTTTCCGCAGGTGCCCCGACTGTCTTTTTCGTTGTCGTCGAGGAAAAAATGCATCCGGCATGGTCCGTTCATCATTTCTTCGGGGATACGAAAGGCCTTGGGAACCTGGGCCCGCTATTTTGCCTGTTGCGAGAGTCATCCCTGTTATCGCCTCGCTGCTCACTGCTTCCTTGATAATCATCTCTATTGTTTCCCCCTGTGTTTGCCCGAAAACCTGCCGAAATTTGCCCTGGGGCGTCATAGTTCGGGTACTGCCGAGGAAATCGTCGCCTTGGTTGGTAATTTCGACCACGGTCCTCTTCTGGCGACCTGTGCCGTTTGTTGTGGACAACATCTTCTCCATCTGCCCATTTGTTTGCTATCTCCATTAACGCGGATACTATCTTTGGATTGGTCCTTCCCAAGTCCTCGACAAAATCTCCACGCCTGATTCCTGCGACAAACGCATCTATTGCTCTCTCGTCAGATATATTTTCTGCCGAGTTTTTGATGATGTTCCACCTTTGGATGTACTTTCTCATTGACTCATCTGGCTTTTGTCGACATGCTCTCAATTCTTCTAACGATGCAGATTTTTTGCACGTGGATCTGAAGTTCTTGACGAATACGTCCTCGAAACTTTCCCAGCTGTCGATAGATCCTGGAGTGAGTTTCTTTATCCAAGATCGTGCGGCTCCACTCAAATGCACCTGGATGCTTTGCATAGCTGTTGCCCTGGTTCCTCCCGTGAGCTTCACTGTCTCGAGATAATCGACTAGCCAATCCTCTGGATCTTGAAGGCCGTCAAACTTCTTGAAGTTGTCGGGTAACTTGAATCCTGAGGGGACTCGAGTTTTTCGGAGTCTCCTCGTGAAGCATGGTAAGCCGCACATATCTTCGTCGTTATGCTCCGGAGATTGCCGATGATCCCTTCTGCTTTGCCGCGCTCTATCGACCCTTGCTTGTGCTGCTGTGTCTCTTGCTCCGCTTGGTCCTTCAGGGGCTGCCGCCGTTGCTGCTGCGGGTCGTGGACTATTTTGCCTTGCCGCTCCTTCGGGAGGCGTTGATACAAACAGCTGTCCCCATAGCTCCAACCCCTGCTATCGCCATATTGTATAGTGTTTCCCTTGGATCACCTGGAGGTGGCTTAGACGCGAGGATAAAAGCTTGTGTCGCCATATACCCAGCTTCTGGTGTCTTAGGGATAATGTTTCCTCTTGTATCTATCGACATAAAGGACATGTCGAGGTTTTGAACCAAGTGCTCTCTTTCGCTTCGGGTATGTGTTGTAACCTTGATCTTCCTCTCGTTCCGAGCCTCCCTGTGGCTATCACCCGAAATTCTAGATTGTCGACTTAGATCTGCCCTTCTCCTGCTGGATGCAGAAGCTGCCTCCTTTCTCCTGTTCAACTCAGCTGTCTGTTTTTCTATTTCTCTGGCAGCTCGCGCGAGCCTATATTGATATGCTTGTAATTCCTCTGGTGTGGCTGTGGTAGCCATTGGTTCTGTACCGTTCATAGCTCTCGCGGCTCGTCCCACGCTGCTTGTGAAAGTTGAACTCGTCTCGCGGCTACGGCCCGACGTATTTGTTGCCCGACCCTTGTCGCAGATTGGAGGGATCGACGTATGGATTTCCCAGATCGTCGAAGGCCTCAGATGTTTCCTCTTGATCCTCAATGGCATAAATCTGATGATATTTTGTACTCAGATCTATGTTGGGTTTGGTGACATCATCGTCGAAATTGATGAAGACCTTGCCCACTGTGATAGATTTGTCGATGAAGTCGTAATCTGTCGACATCGCTTGAGCCATCGCTTATATATGAGTCCGCGGATGACTCAAACGACATGTCGCTGAAGATCTTGGCGAGTTTATCTCTTGCTCTGGTGCTGACGTAGCGTGTTGCCGAAGTTTCTTCTTCTCCTGACTCGGTTGACGATGTATAGCTTGAAAAATCGGAATCGACCGCCGACGATCCCGACGAAATCGGAATTTCGACACGATACGATCCTTCCTTCTCGACGCGAAAGTGAAACCTTCCGAACGTCATCTCCATGGGCTCCGCCGGATACGCATATGCATCCAAACGGGAGGGTGGGTGAGGAACAAAATCGACAGGACCAGCAGCGATCTGTTTACCTCGATCCATTGCGTTGCTTGCGGTTGACGATGTCGAAGATCTTGAACGTGCCATCGAGATCAGATCCTTACGCCTCTAGTTCCCACAGACGGCGCCAATTGACAAGGTATCAACTTATCAATGCCTATGGATTGTAGGCTAGGGTTTAGTTGGAAGTAGAGGGCAAGTAGATCTCGAAGGTTTCAGTCGAAAAGTACTCGACGATTATGAAAACTAGGGTTTGCAGACAATGATTCGATGATCTCTTCGTCCCTCGACTCCCCATTTATATAGGAGGCGGAGCCGAGGGTTTCGTTTCGTACAAGTTACAGAGTCCGGGACGGTTTCTAACTCATCCCGTCATATTACAAATAGCATTTCCTATTACAACTCTAACTTTCCTTAATATATCTTGGGCTCCCGAATCTTCTTATTCTTCGGGTAATGGGCCTTCAGTAAACCCCGGGTACTATCTTCGGCAGGCCCATTTGGGATGCCTATGTCAATGCTTGATACGTCTCCAACGTACCTATAATTTCTGATGTTCCATGCTTGTTTTATGACAATACTTACATGTTTTGCTTGCACTTTATAATGTTTTTAAGCATTTTATGGAACTAACCTATTAACGAGATGTCGAAGGGCCAGTTGCTGTTTTCTGTTGTTTTTGGTTCTAGAAAGGCTGTTCGGACAATATTCTCGGAATTCGACAAAATCAACGCCCAGAACCTTATTTCTCCCGAAACCTTCCAGAAAGTCAGAGGGGGACCAGAGGGGTGCCCTGGGGGCCCCACACGTGGTGGCGGCACGGCCCAAGAGGGGGGAGCGCCACCCTAGTGTGAGGAGGCCCCGTGGCCCCTCCTGCGCCGCCTCTTCGCCTAGAAGACCCCGTTCGACCTAAAAACGCGATACCAATTGACGAAACTCCAGAAAGACTCCAGGGGCGCCGCCACCATCGCGAAACTCCAATTCGGGGGACAGAAGTCTCTGTTCCGGCACCCTGCCGGGACGGGGAAGTGCCCCCGGAAGCCATCTCCATTGATGCCACCGCCTCCATCATGCTCCGTGAGTAGTTCCCCCAGGGACTACGGGTTCTAGCTGTAGCTAGTTGGTATTCTCTCCCCCATGTACTTCAATACAATGATCTCATGAGCTGCCTTACATGATTGAGATTCATCTGATGTAATCGGTGTTGTGTTTGTTGGGATCCGATGGATTGTTACATTATGATTAGTCTATCTATAAAGT
The DNA here is from genome assembly GCF_022539505.1 of Lolium rigidum. Classification (NCBI taxonomy): domain Eukaryota; kingdom Viridiplantae; phylum Streptophyta; class Magnoliopsida; order Poales; family Poaceae; genus Lolium; species Lolium rigidum. The sequence continues at coordinate 145,884,213 of NC_061510.1, forward strand.
TTGTGAAGTTATTGTTGCTGCAATCTTGTTGTGTTTAATGCTTGTCACTAGGGCCCGAGTGGCATGATCTCTCTATAATTATTGCTTAGATTGTATCTACAAGTTGTATGCACATGTCTATGTCCGGAACCAAAGGCCCCAAAGTGACGAAATTGGGACAAGCTGGAGGGAAGGCTTAGATATGAGGATCACATGTTTTCACGGAGTGTTAATGCTTTGCTCCGGTGCTCTATTAAAAGGAGTACCATAATTTCCAGTAGATTCCCTAGAGGCCCGGCTGCCACCGGCTGGTAGGACAAAAGATGTTGTACAAGTTTCTCATTGCGAGCACGTATGACTATATATGGGAAACATACCTACATGATTAATAATCTTGATGTTCTGTCTTAATGCTATTTCAATCCTATCAATTGCCCAACTGTAATTTGTTCACCCAACACTTGTTATTGGAGAGTTACCACTGTGTAGATAGCTTGAAACCCCGGTCCATCTCTCATCATCATATACTCGGTTCTACATGACATTGGAAGTAGTATCAACTATTTTCTGGTCCCATTGCTCTCATATTACTGTTACTGCTGCTGTGTTACTGTTACTACTGCTCTCATATTACTGCTGCTTTCACATCACCCCTGTTACTAGTGCTTTTCCAGGTGCAGCTGAATTGAAAACTCAGTGTTAAGGCTTATAAGTATTCTTTACCTCCCCTTGTGTCGAATCAATAAATTTGGGTTTTACTTCCCTCGAAGACTGTTGCGATCCCATATACTTGTGGGTCATCAGGGATCGCCGCGCTCAGCATCGGGATCGCGCACATCCGCCTCGGATCGTGCAGCGGCGAATCCCGCGCGGCCTGCTCGCCCGCCTGGCACCCTGACGCCGTCTGCCGCGTCTGGACGAGAATCAGACCGGTCCCCTGGCTCGACGGGATCTTCTGCATCAGCTCGCGGCCACACAGCTTCTGCCGACGCCACACAATCGCCTACAGGATCTTCTGCACGGAATCATTCTGAATCTGCTGCTCCGAACTCCGGATCTGCTATGTCTGCCTCCTCTGTGCCCCAACCTGTACCACCCTCACCTCCGGCTACGCGTGCATCTCGCGGCATTCGCAAGCCCAAACAATACACGGATGGTACTGTCCGTTGGGGTATGTCTGATCTGTCTGAAGAACCGACTAGTCTGCCTCTTGCCTTGCAAGATTCAAATTGGAAAGCTGCTATGGATGAAGAGATAGGTGCTCTTGCCAAAAATAAAACCTGGCATCTTGTTCCTGCACATCGAGGCAAAAATATCATTGATTGTCGATGGATCTACAAATTCAAGCGCAAAGCCGACGGGTCTATTGATCGCTACAAGGCACGTCTTGTGGGTAAAGGCTTCAAACAGCGATATGGCACTGACTATGAAGATACTTTCAGTCCAGTGGTGAAAATAGCAACAGTTCGGGTTGTCTTGTCTATTTCAGTATCCAGGGGATGGAGTTTGCGACAGTTGGATGTCAACAACGCGTTTCTTCATGGTGTTCTAGAAGAGGAAGTTTATATGCGACAACCACCTGGCTATGAAGATCCAAGGTATAGGAATTATGTATGTAAATTGGACAAGGCGCTATATGGGTTGTAACAGGCCCCTCGTGCATGGTATTCTCGTCTGAGTTCTCAATTGGTCAAATATGGTTTTGTTGCCTCTAAATCAGACACTTCCTTGTTCATCTATTGACACAACAAGGTTACCATGTTCATGCTTATATATGTTGATGATATCATAGTGGCTAGTTCTTCTCAAGTTGCGACTGACAACTTGCTTCGAGTTCTTGGTAAAGCATTTGCTCTTAAGGACCTTGGTGACCTTCATTATTTCTTGGGTCTTGAAGTACACAAAGTACATAATGGTATTGTCCTTAATCAAGCCAAGTATGCCCAAGATGTTCTGGCCCGTGTTGGCATGACTCATTGCTCTGGATTGCCTACACCTCTCTCGTGTTCTGAGAAGATCACTGCAAGGGAGGGAGATATGCTAGGTCCTGAAGATAGTACCAAATACAGAAGTATGGTAGGTGCGTTGCAGTATCTTACTCTCACAAGACCTGATATTTTCTATGCAGTCAACAAAGTATGTCAGTATTTACATGCTCCTACTATTGTTCATTGGACTGCTGCAAAACGAATTCTGAGATATATCAAGCATACGATGAGTTTTGGTTTGACTTTTCTCAAGTCGAATTCCACACTAGTGAGTGCTTTCTCTGATGCTGACTGGGCTGGTTGTGTTGATGACCGTCGCTCAACTGGTGGCTTTGCTGTGTTCTTTGGGCCAAATATCATTTCCTGGAGTGCCAAGAAACAAGCCACTGTATCCAGGTCAAACACTGAAGCAGAGTACAAGTCAGTTGCAAATGCTACAGCTGAAGTCATTTGGGTACAATCCTTGCTTAAGGAACTTGGAGTCAAGTTGAAGCAACCGTCATGTTTGTGGTGTGATAATTTAGGAGCCACATATTTGTCAGCAAATCCAGTGTTTCATGCCGAGCCAAACACATTGAGATAGATTTTCACTTCGTCGGAGAACGAGTTCGAAGAAACAATTGGAAATTCTTTTCATTCCTTCTAAGGATCAAGTTGTCGATGGTTTTACAAAACCACTACCTGTAAGGAGTTTTGAAGAATTCAGAGTTAATCTCAACTTGTCAAAGTTGTGATTAAGGGAGGGTGTTAGAGATAGAGGTGTCGGTAGTTCAGTCCTATACCGATAGAAGTTCAGATATGTGCCGATAGAAGTCCTAGATACATACGATGTATTACTTGCACAACAATGTACCTCCCCTATATATTAATGAGATCTGAGACTCGGTGATTATCCGAGTAGACGCATAATTCTACCTGATCGTTAGTTTTTACAGACACAACTAGGAAACGCTTATAGATAGAAACAGATTATGTAGCACATTTAAAAAGGCATGCTCAGTAAAAGTATTTTATATGGGGCATAAAAAATATGCTCTACAGAATTGTTGGAATTCTGTGACGCATAAAAAAATATGCGTCACGGAAATGCGTATTTCGATGTGGTGTATGCGTCACAGAAATACACAATTATGTGGCGCATATTATATACACATTTATGTGGCCCATATTGATATGCGCCACATAGAGCCTCAATTTTGTGGCGCATCTTGCTATATGCGGCACATAAGTTTTTGTTTGGATTTTCAAATTCTAGTTTTTTAATTTTAGATTTATTGAAATTTTAGAAATTTTTGGATTCGTTTCCAATTTTTGAACTTCTAGTTTTTTAATTAGTGTTTTAAAATTACTAAAAAGTTAGTTTTTTCAATATTTTTTATTTTCTAGATTCTTTTGATATTTTTGAATTTTAAAGTTTTAGATTTTTTTGAAATTTTTGAAAATTTTAGATTCTTTTCTAATTTCTGAACTTTAAGGACTTTTTTGACATTTTTGAAAAAAAAACAATTTAAAATTTCTAAAGAATTATAATTTCTAGATTTTTTGTTTGAATTTATAAGAATATTTCATTTTTTATTTTTTTAAAAATTTCTGAAATTTTCATTTTTTTTGGATTTTTTGAATTTCCTTTCGAAATTTTTGGTTTAAGAGGGTTGACATGATAATAATATTAATAAGAACTTTAGTACCCTAAAGGTAGCATAAGGGAGTAATTAGAGGATGGATGATCTAGTGGGAAGTCATCATTTCAGTATCATTTGAGATATGTTCGCACTGTTTTCAGATGTTCAAAAAATTCAAATATTTGGGTTTTTTTCAGATTATTTTATTTTTTATTTTTCCTGATTTTTTTTGAACTGTTGATTTTTTCGAGAATTATGTGGCGCATATCGCGTGGATGCGTTACAGAAATGTGAAAATTTTATGGTACATGTAGATATGCGCCACCAAAATAAAATTTAGTGGCATGCTCCATAGAAAGTTAAAAGCGTGCGCCACTGATCTGCAATTTTCTACTAGTGTGGTATCCACAACCTTTCCCTCCTTTTGGAGCGCGAACTAGGTAGGAATGCCACCTACCTTTTTTTAACACCTTTACCGTGGGGTGTAATTTTATATTAATATGGAAGAAAAAGTACAACAATAGATCAAAGGACTCTGCTACCCGGCGGCGCCGCACGGAAGCAAGACATGTGCGGCGGTTCTTTGCACTGGATGCATGCAGTGACTTATATGGTGACGCTCCTTTAGAATCTCATTAACGATTAAACTAAAAAAGCTTTATCTCTCAAACCGCTAATCCGATTGAAAATTTGTTTTCGCCGTTGGCTTAGTTACGACAAGATCTTTAAAACTAGATCCCATGTTGGTATGTTTTGAGAAACTTTTTTTTCCGTTAGTAATTGCCAGATTGTTATCACTCACCTACCAGATTATTCACTACTTAGTTGTGTGATTGTAAATAACTAGATTGATAGGCTTATGTATGTTACTACACATCAATGTAAATCTCCATGATAAATTTGTCTGGAATGATATCATCATTCAGGTCTTACAAACACGTGAATATACGTTCATTATTTGCATCTATCACTGCAATATCTACAAACGTGTAAAATTTATCCAACAATTATATACAATTATCGTAGTAATTATTGGTTGCTAATCTGGAAACCACATTACTATAACCTGGAAAATTGTGTGATGAAAAACAATAAGATCGCACCCTGCAATGTCTTAAAAACATGAGAAAACTTATCTGGTAACCATGTATAATTATTGTGATAGTTGTTCCATATTAATCTGGCAACTAGTACGGTGAAAAAAAAGTCATCAAAATATAGCAGCGAGGGATCTAGTTTTGAAGCTCTCGTCGATACGAACTTAACGGTATAAACAGATCGATAATCGGAATAACGGTTTTGAAGATAAATCATTTTGAAAATTCAAATTTGGTAATTAATGCGATGATGTCACATAGCTGCTGCTCTCTCCTATAGGCAGCGCATGCAAAAAAGCTACCGCCGCACAAGAAGATTAGTGGTGCGGCGCTTTCACTTAGATTTTCCCTAGATCAAAAGGCCAGGTTACATCAAGGAGGAAGAAAGTATCTTAGAAACCACTGAAGGACTAAACAAAAATTGAAATCAGCCATTCGATAAGCGTTAAATACGAGCCTCCTTAAGTTTCTATTTATGCAGCAACTTTGCAAGCCCACTTTCCATCTGCTGAAAGAAACATGCATACACTTGACCATAAAATCATTGTGAGTTCTCCAAATGTTCCAAGTAGAACAAGCGAAAATCTCCACTTCGCATACACTTGACCATAAAATCATTGTGAGTTCTCCAAATGTTCCAAGTTGGAGGCGCCAATCCGAAGGAGCGCGACGCCGATGCTGAGCCTGAGGAGGAGGAGGTGGACGCCATGCGAAGTGGCATCCACGAGCTCCCGTTGCGCCAGGAGACATACGGCACCCTCGGCGACATGTGCAGGACCGGCAAGTTCCCGGCCTGGATGTGCTCTAGGAGGGCCAGGAGGGTTCGCCCCGACGCGCTCCACCAACGGCGTCGAACAGCCCGTGTTGTTGCGCAAGGGCGCCGACGGCGGGCCGTCGTACGACACGAGCTCGTAGTTGTGCCGGTCGCGCAAGAACCGCGTCCACACCCCGTAGTTGTCGGGTTAGCGCTCGGGGTTGGCGTGCTCCTCGTCTGTCATATGTTGGCGAGGGTGGCCTGGATCGCGTTGTCCAGAGCGTCGCCGGGCGGGGTCGCGATGGGCATGCCTCCAACGTTGAGGCGCCAGCCCGGTGTCCCGTGGAAATCCGGCGGCGCCGGATAGCTCGCCTCGTACAGGAACAGTGGCTGAAGCCGTTGGCCACCGCACCATCGCCGAGGTACCTCTCGGCCATTTGCTCGTGCTCTGAAGGGGAGATTTTGGGGAGATTTCGGCGAGGAGGAAGCGAACAAGGATGAAGAAGGGAAAATCTCGGGGGGGGGGGGGGCTAAATAGGTTGGGCGCGAGCGCGATGTAGCTGGCAGGTTCTGGCGCCATTACTTCGCTGTGTGGAGATTCACCTGAAAAGTTGCAGCTCCGGCCAGTTATGGCGCATGGAAGTCGAGACGATGAGGACGAGCGCCGTATGTCGCTGGCGGGACGGGGCCACTAGCAAGGCGGGAAGTTTTCACACGGTAGCGAAAATATAGTTCAATCCTGCGATTTATGGGCTGATGAGGGATGCTGGGCCCTGAGTGGAGATGCTCTGCCCATGATTTCTCTAATAGGCGTGATTCAGCTTACATTTTAGCTTAGGGTGTTGCTTTTATATATGTAGCATGTAGGCGAACCAGGTACACTTACGCCAAAACACCATCGCTAATTTCCTCACTCTAGCTAATATGTAGGGTGAGCCTATATTAAGAGCAATATCATGTATGAAACTATGAACTCACAAGTTTGTCCATATGCCGTCTGCCAAAAAGGGGAGATTTCACCACTAGTCACATAGCTTGGCGCATATGTGCAGATAGGTCATTCAAGTTGAAAAATGTTGTATCAAATGTTTGAATATTAGGCAACAATTTTATGATTAATTTTAGAATATTAAACATGACAAAATCAGCTACTACCATGTGAAACTCAAACACACGCTACATAAAGTAATTAACATGAACAGTAGCAGGGAGGGATCCAGAAATTAAACTTTGGGTGTTCAAATTTCAACCAACAAAAAAAGGTGAAAAACTAAAAATGGTTCATGCCTTTGCTGAATTAAAAGTACAAATCAGCCATTGTAGCAACAATATTTCAAAAGGTCAAAAAACATGTAAAAATAAAGAAAATTACCATACGATAATATGAGATCAAGCCCAAGCATGTGTCGCCGCTACGGCGGGATCGTCATCAGCGAATGGTGCGACCCTTCGCTAACGCGTGGCCGCCTCCGCCTCGTCCGCCCGAGGCGCGAGCCGGATACCTGCAGCGGGCGCCTACGCACGCCGAAGAAGGAGCCCGCTGAATGGGCCTCCCCCGACGCCGAGGAAGACTTCGTCCTCGAGGTGATCATGGTGCGATCGTTGAACGACGTGCCGCCCAGGCTGCTGGACCAGGCGCTGGCCTGGTAGAGGGCGGAGTGGGAGCAAGCCAAGGCAGAGTGGCAGCGGCGCATGCTCGAGAGGGTCGCACAACGTTGTGCCTTCGTCGTCTCGACGACTAGGAGTCACCACCACCTCCTTCTCCTCGCCGCATCGTGGATCTGGGTCAGGGGAGCAACTGCCAGCCCCCACCGCTGGAGACGCTGCCGAAGGACGAGGACGGCTCCGACGACAACGACGATGACTACACAACGTTCGCCACCATTTCGGCATGTAGACTTGTTTTTTCGATTTTATCTATCGTATGCAAGTCGAGTTCATATATATGTAAAAATTCAACGAAAAAACTTCAAACTCGCCTAATATGTACAAATTTAGCCTAATTTCATAGCATTTCAGCGAGTGGAGATGATTTTAGAAGGTAGAGGTCCGGTCAAGTACCTTCTCTCGAGAATGTAACTACCACATATTGTACTCCCTCTGGCTCTAAATAATTATCGCAAATTCAATAAATTTAGATACATTTTAGTATATATTTTGCTTAAATATATGGTAAGTATTTAGGGTCAAAGAGTGCGACATCTTTTGATGTCGTAGATTTATTTAAAAAAATAGATGTATGTAGACTTACATTTAAGTTTAGACAAATCTACATATCTTTTAAGATAGAGGAAACGATCAATGAAAAGCATATGCACTGCATTTGAGTCAAAAATAAATAAATAAATAAATAGAGGAGACAATATTTTTAAAGCTAAAATGGTCAAGTCTCATGTTTGATTTCATCCACACCATACTCCAAATATCATTTCCTGGAGTGCCAAGAAACAAGCCACTGTATCCAGGTCAAACACTGAAGCAGAGTACAAGTCAGTTGCAAATGCTACAGCTGAAGTCATTTGGGTACAATCCTTGCTTAAGGAACTTGGAGTCAAGTTGAAGCAACCGTCGTGTTTGTGGTGTGATAATTTAGGAGCCACATATTTGTCAGCAAATCCAGTGTTTCATGCCAGAGCCAAACACATTGAGATAGATTTTCACTTCGTCAGAGAACGAGTTCTGAAGAAACAATTGGAAATTCTTTTCATTCCTTCTAAGGATCAAGTTGCTGATGGTTTTACAAAACCACTACCTGTAAGGAGTTTTGAAGAATTCAGAGTTAATCTCAACTTGTCAAAGTTGTGATTAAGGGAGGGTGTTAGAGATAGAGGTGTCGGTAGTTCAGTCCTATACCGATAGAAGTTCAGATATGTGCCGATAGAAGTCCTAGATACATACGATGTATTACTTGCACAACAATGTACCTCCCCTATATATTAATGAGATCTGAGACTCGGTGATTATCCGAGTAGACGCATAATTCTACTAGGAAACGCTTATAGATAGAAACAGATTATGTAGCACATTTAAAAAGGCATGCTCAGTAAAAGTATTTTCTATGGGGCATAAAAAATATGCTCTACAGAATTGTTGGAATTCTGTGACGCATAAAAAAATATGCGTCACGGAAATGCGTATTTCGATGTGGTGTATGCGTCACAGAAATACACAATTATGTGGCGCATATTATATACACATTTATGTGGCCCATATTGATATGCGCCACAGAGAGCCTCAATTTTGTGGCGCATCTTGCTATATGCGGCACATAAGTTTTTGTTTGGATTTTCAAATTCTAGTTTTTTAATTTTAGATTTATTGAAATTTTAGAAATTTTTGGATTCGTTTCCAATTTTTGAACTTCTAGTTTTTTAATTAGTGTTTTAAAATTACTAAAAAGTTAGTTTTTTGAATATTTTTTATTTTCTAGATTCTTTTGATATTTTTGAATTTTAAAGTTTTAGATTTTTTTGAAATTTTTGAAAATTTTAGATTCTTTTCTAATTTCTGAACTTTAAGGACTTTTTTGACATTTTTGAAAAAAAACAATTTAAAATTTCTAAAGAATTATAATTTCTAGATTTTTTGTTTGAATTTATAAGAATATTTCATTTTTTATTTTTTTTAAAAATTTCTGAAATTTTCAATTTTCTGTAATTTTCATTTTTTTTGGATTTTTTGAATTTCCTTTCGAAATTTTTGGTTTAAGAGGGTTGACATGATAATAATATTAATAAGAACTTTAGTACCCTAAAGGTAGCATAAGGGAGTAATTAGAGGATGGGTGATCTAGTGGGAAGTCATCATTTCAGTATCATTTGAGATATGTTCGCACTGTTTTCAGATGTTCAAAAAATTCTAGTGGAAAGCTTGTCCTATCAGTGAAAAAGAGTTAACCTTGTTAATACCCATGATGATGGACTTGACTTTCTAGGAAGGAGAACACTGGCGAATCAATAAACCAGTCAGTTGGTTCCTTGGCATCGTTGGAGGCGCCAATCCGAAGGAGCGCGACGCCGATGCTGAGCCTGAGGAGGAGGAGGTGGACGCCATGCGAAGTGGCATCCACGAGCTCCCGTTGCGCCGGCACCCTCGGCGACATGTGCAGGACCGGCAAGTTCCCGGCCTGGATGTGCTCTAGGAGGGCCAGGAGGGTTCGCCCCGACGCGCTCCACCAACGGCGTCGAACAGACCGCGTTGTTGCGCAAGGGCGCCGACGGCGGGCCGTCGTACGACACGAGCTCGTAGTTGTGCCGGTCGCGCAAGAACCGCGTCCACACCCCGTAGTTGTCGGGTTAGCGCTCGGGGTTGGCGTGCTCCTCGTCTGTCATATGTTGGCGAGGGTGGCCTGGATCGCGTTGTCCAGAGCGTCGCCGGGCGGGGTCGCGATGGGCATGCCTCCAACGTTGAGGCGCCAGCCCGGTGTCCCGTGGAAATCCGGCGGCGCCGGATAGCCCGCCTCGTACAGCAACAGTGGCTGAAGCCGTTGGCCACCGCACCATCGCCGAGGTACCTCTCGGCCATTTGCTCGTGCTCTGAAGGGGAGATTTTGGGGAGATTTCGGCGAGGAGGAAGCGAACAAGGATGAAGAAGGGAAAATCTCGGGGGGGGGGCTAAATAGGTTGGGCGCGAGCGTGAGGTAGCTGGCAGGTTCTGGCGCCATTACTTCGCTGTGTGGAGATTCACCTGAAAAGTTGCAGCTCCGGCCAGTTATGGCGCATGGAAGTCGAGACGATGAGGACGAGCGCCGTGTGTCGCTGGCGGGACGGGGCCACTAGCAAGGCGGGAAGTTTTCACACGGTAGCGAAAATATAGTTCAATCCTGCGATTTATGGGCTGATGAGGGATGCTGGGCCCTGAGTGGAGATGCTCTGCCCATGATTTCTCTAATAGGCGTGATTCAGCTTACATTTTAGCTTAGGGTGTTGCTTTTATATATGTAGCATGTAGGCGAACCAGGTACACTTACGCCAAAACACCATCGCTAATTTCCTCACTCTAGCTAATATGTAGGGTGAGCCTATATTAAGAGCAATATCATGTATGAAACTATGAACTCACAAGTTTGTCCATATGCCGTCTGCCAAAAAGGGGAGATTTCACCACGAGTCACATAGCTTGGCGCATATGTGCAGATAGGTCATTCAAGTTGAAAAATGTTGTATCAAATGTTTGAATATTAGGCAACAATTTTATGATTAATTTTAGAATATTAAACATGACAAAATCAGCTACTACCATGTGAAACTCAAACACACGCTACATAAAGTAATTAACATGAACAGTAGCAGGGAGGGATCCAGAAATTAAACTTTGGGTGTTCAAATTTCAACCAACAAAAAAAGGTGAAAAACTAAAAATGGTTCATGCCTTTGCTGAATTAAAAGTACAGATCAGCCATTGTAGCAACAATATTTCAAAAGGTCAAAAAAACATGTAAAAATAAAGAAAATTACCATACGATAATATGAGATCAAGCCCAAGCATGTGTCGCCGCTACGGCGGGATCGTCATCAGCGAATGGTGCGACCCTTCGCTAACGCGTGGCCGCCTCCGCCTCGTCCGCCCGAGGCGCGAGCCGGATACCTGCAGCGGGCGCCTACGCACGCCGAAGAAGGAGCCCGCTGAATGGGCCTCCCCCGACGCCGAGGAAGACTTCGTCCTCGAGGTGATCATGGTGCGGTCGTTGAACGACGTGCCGCCAAGGCTGCTGGACCAGGCGCTGGCCTGGTAGAGGGCGGAGTGGGAGCAAGCCAAGGCAGAGTGGCAGCGGCGCATGCTCGAGAAGGCCGCACAACGTTGTGCCTTCGTCGTCTCGACGACTGGGAGTCACCACCACCTCCTTCTCCTCGCCGCATCGTGGATGCGGGTCGGGGAGCAACCGCCGGCCCCCGCCGTCGGAGACGCCGCCGAAGGACGAGGACGGCTCCGACGACAACGACGATGACTACACAACGTTCGCCACCATTTCGGCATGTAGACTTGTTTTTTCGATTTTATCTATCGTATGCAAGTCGAGTTCATATATATGTAAAAATTCAACAAAAAAACTTCAAACTCGCCTAATATGTACAAATTTAGTCTAATTTCATAGCATTTCAAATTTTTCGCCGCGTCCGCTAGGCACGCCGCTGAAAATCTGGGCCTCCCCAAGCCAAAAAAAATTTATCCATCCGGCGCTATTTAGCACCGCATTTCGGTCTGGGAAGCGCCAACGAGTGGAGATGATTTTAGAAGGTAGAGGTCCGGTCAAGTACCTTCTCTCGAGAATGTAACTACCACATATTGTACTCCCTCTGGCTCTAAATAATTATCGCAAATTCAATAAATTTAGATACATTTTAGTATATATTTTGCTTAAATATATGGTAAGTATTTAGGGTCAAAGAGTGCGACATCTTTTGATGTCGTAGATTTATTAAAAAAAAAATAGATGTATGTAGACTTACATTTAAGTTTAGACAAATCTACATATCTTTTAAGATAGAGGAAACGATCAATGAAAAGCATATGCACTGCATTTGAGTCAAAAATAAATAAATAAATAAATAAATAGAGGAGACAATATTTTTAAAGCTAAAATGGTCAAGTCTCATGTTTGAGATGAGGTTGATGACCTGCATAGGAAGCACGGTGGTCATTGCTACAAGTGGCAAAGCGCACGAAAAGCTCACGTATGGACCATCACACTTGGGAGGAAAGCTAAAAATGAAAGACAAGAGATGCAAGCTGGTAGCAGACTAGGCTATGTCGACAGAACCTATTCTTCGCTCACTGCGGATGCCATCTTACGCGTCGCTTAGTGTTTGTTTGGGCCAGGTCCGTTAGCAAGGGCGGTGCGGTTTTCCCCCGGTTTTTTAGTTCCTTGGGTTTTCATCGATTCTCTTCCTTTTCCTTCTGGTTTTATGGTATTTTCTCTGTTTTTATTTATTTTGCCGGCCACTCTTTTGAGCTTTTTTCAACTTTGAATATTTTTCAGATTTTGAATTTTAAAAATTAAACTGAATATTTTAAGTTTAAATTATTTAAGATTTAAATATTTTTATTTTTAAAAATATAGAATAAAAAGAAAAACGAGAAAAACAAGAGAACACTACCTCTTATTAGGCTACGGCCCATGGTGCTGACATGCGTGCGGTGCCCCTGCTCGCGCCCGCTGTGAGCGCTGAAGAGGAGCACCACGTATGTCCATGTCGTCAAACAATTAACACCCTGGCAAGTCTGCAACTGTTCTGGCACTTCTATGCAAAAAAAACCATGCATAGTTCTTTTTATAAGCTCAAATCAGCTTATAATTTCAGAAAGGAAAATGATTAACATAATAACATCGTCTCCCTATGCTCGCTTTGACACTTATCCTAACCTGAATGTTATAGCTGGCAAGTTCAGACCATTTTTTTCGATGGATATTAGACTGAAGTTCACATGTGACTTGTCTAGGGAAACCAATTCACGTTGCAGTGTTGGACACGTGGGGCAATGATTACACCAATAACTAGGGTTTAAATCATGATGTTTATTTTTTTTGAGATAAATGATGTTTATATTTACACACACACGCGGCGCAGCTCCAACAAGACGCGGATGCCCTCCTCAACCTGGCTCTGGGTGCTGGAAATACTGCTAGTGGCAGCAGCTCTGCACCACCTGATGCTCGCCACCTGACGAATCAAGCTGAAGATGGCATGGGTGCTGACGCACGGAAGGATGGTGACGATATGGAGACTTGAGTTTGGGCTGGAATCAAAAGGAGGAAAAAACTTCGTTATGTCTCGTTGTTGAGGTGCAGAAAACTCTGCTGCTTTTTGCTGGTTCCGGGGGAAGTTTCTTGCTCCTGCTGTGAGCTTAGTGCTGGTGGTTGTAAAATCTCTTTTGCCTTAGCTTCTTGAGTAGTTTTTGGTTCCTTGTGTGTATAACTGAAGTAAAAACCTGACGCTGTATTTTCGTATCGATGATAATGAAAATTCGGGCCCGGAGAGGGCTTGCTTGGAAAAAAAAACACACACACGTGATTCCCCCGGCAGAAGTTTGGTGAAACTCATCGGTCTTCGTCAATTTAGAGTATGGCGTGGATGAAACCAAACAAGAAGGTGTACTATTGTGTCACTTGTGTTTTGTCACAAAAAAAAGTGTCACTTGTGTTGCAATGGGTTTCATATCCTACCAGCGACAACATTTAGCACTAACTTCAGATTTTCAGTAAATAGTGTTGGTTCATCTGACCTTACATTTAACACAAACATTTTCACTAATTTCAGATTTTAGCACAAATGTGCTGGCTCCATCCCTCACGTGTTGTCAAGAGCGCATGAGTGTGTGCGCATGCGGGCAAGTTCATTTTGTCTACGAGTGCAGACAACTTCTATTCCGTTCAGTTTGCGTTGGGGAAAAGTGGATGGGATCGGAGTGGTTTGTGGAGTAAGGGCATCTCCAGCGGCGTGATCTAAACGGACGCTGAGCGACCGTTTGCGTTCGTCTTGACCGAAAATACGTCTGACACCCTCTCCAGCGGCGCGACGCAAAGTGACCAGGACGTTCCGCGGAGACGCAAATCTGGCCCAAATATGCGCCAGGTTTGCGTCTCCGCGGACGCTCGGCGGTCGCGTCGAGCGTCCGCTCGCTTCCCCACGGTCCCGCCTGGCAGCGACCTAGGTTCGATCGGCCTCGAATTCACAACGCGCGCCGGTGTGGCAACCGCGGCGATCAATGGAGCGCCGAACCGCCGCGGAAGAGCAACCGCCGGCCTCTTCGTTATACGCGCCTCCGTTAATCCTTGCACATTATAACCCCCGCGTCTACGGTAATTCAAGTTCAACCGCCTCCTTCTTCTTCCTCTTCTTCTTCTTCTCCAACACCGGCACGCCATGAGCGACTACACGCTGCCGTCCGACTCGGAGAGCGAGGGCAAGTCGCCCGGATTTCTGCATTGGTGGGAATCCCCTGCGACGCCAAGCGATCCGGGCTCCACGCCCGGCGACCCCGCCTCCACGCCCGGTGAGGACGAGGAGGACGGAGGCGGCAATGTCGGCCGAAGGCCGGGAGGAGGACGGAGGCGGCGCCGCGCCGACGCCGAGGACGAGGAGGAGGGCGAGGAGGAGGAGGAGGACTCCGACAGCAAGTTCGCCCGGTTGGAGGCGCAGGAGGCGGCGGACGACAAGGCGGCGGCAAGGAAGAAGTCCAGGGCGCTGGCGCGGGCGGCGCGTCATCGTCCGTTCACCGACGAAGACGACGAAGACGCCATTTCTTCCAGTTTCAACTCCTCGACGGGCGTGTCGTCCTCCAGTTCCGACGAGGAGGTGACAAGCAAGAGGCGCAGGAGTTTCGACGATGAGGCAGAGCCTTCTAACAAGAAGGCAAAAAATAGTTTTAGTTTATATGTTTATAATTTTCTTCTTCTTTGTATGTTAAATATGTTTGAATCTAGTCGATTGAAGTATCCGGTTAATTGTTTAGGCTATAATCTATTCGATTCGACCAACATGACATCATTGAGTATAAATTTTTCGCGTTTAAAACTTGATCATTGAACAAAATTGAAAAGAAGTAGCACCAAAAAAAAACATTTGCATGTCCAAAATGCGTCGGACCGCTGGAGGTAGCCCCCGACGCAAATGGACATTTCGCCCCTCGCGGTCATTTTGACGTCCGCCAGGCGACGCAAACAGACGCGAGCGGACAATTTGGGCGTCCGAAATACGTCACGCCGCTGGAGATGCCCTAAGAATATGCTAGCTTTCTAGCCAATATCAATTTTTTTTTGGATCGGCTTTCTTTGTCCTCTCTAGTGCTGCCTCCTAAAAACCTAGAGGCAACTCCACCCCTGCATCCTTCACAAATCTGTTCACCTCATCTGGTTGACCTCGCTAGTGCCAGGAGGGTGGGAAACCCGACCTATGCATTGAGTTTTCAATAAAACATGGTGTTTTTCATAGATTTGGTTAGGGTTTTATATCCAGCATGTTCTTGGAATCCGCCTCAATGGAGATGTCATAGTCTATAATAAGTAATCTTCATTTGTTCGTTCGACGAGGAGATCTTCTTCACGATGTTAATTGTGGTGCTGCAAAATTACAATTCTCTAAGTATGAGCCATCAGATCTTACTTCGCTGGATCGATTTTGGATCTTTTCTCATGGTTGTGGCGAGGAGGATTATCCTTGCAAGATTTTTCTAGTATGTTCTCGAAAATGATGATTCGTACTCTCGGCTCTTTAGCGACTTGGACCAAGCAGTTCGGCTATTTTTTCCTAGCATGCTGGTGTTGTTATTCATGTCGATGTTTATTTACTACTTTAATGATTGCGCGTGCACGTATCATTGATATTGCGGATCAAATTAAAATTATGGGAGAACTTTCGTTGATATTTACAGATTAGTGGTTTGATATCTATCTTCCGATGCTTTTAGAAAAGTACAAGATTATATCATGAAAGAAAATAGTTTGAAGACCTTAAGTATATGCTCGTTTGTTTTAGACTTTATTTTATAATGGTTGAATCGGGGGTATATCTCTACCATTCTATTTATTACTACTATAAATATATATAGCATTGATTGTCAAATAAAATGGATCAAAGGACAATGTCAATATTCAAAGGACCTGTTGTGGGGAGTCCTCTGCCCATGAGCGCCTCCTCATGTCACTTGTCCCTTGTTCTGGGAGATCCCTTCGTGAGAGAGTATGGGTGAGTTTAGAGTGGATTTCTTCCCCATTTTTATAGATTAGAATACAAGAAAAAAATGGAAAAATATTTGTGAAAATATTTTCTTGCGCCGATAATTGCATATGATTCATAAGCTTCTCGTCAAGCAAGGGATGGTACCGAAGGGTTTTGGATAGGCTCCCACCTCTCAATGAGTCCATCTGAGAATCCACATATTCTACCTCGCAATTTCGGGAATTTTTTTTGCCTTTCTTTTCTGCTCTGAAACTCTCATTTGCAACTAGTTGCGCCCGCACCCCATTTTTTGTTGTGACACTTCTAAGTTTCCAAAAAATGCAAACTAAAATTCTAGACATACATTGTGTTGTGTCTTGTGCATCTGTGAAGTTTCATCCAAAAATATGTCAAAATGTGACCTACACAAAAAGAACAAATGATCTGTAAATAGTACGTGACACTATTTACGTACGTCTTCTCTTCTTTACACAGGGCCTACAC
Source organism: Lolium rigidum (assembly GCF_022539505.1). Taxonomy (NCBI): domain Eukaryota; kingdom Viridiplantae; phylum Streptophyta; class Magnoliopsida; order Poales; family Poaceae; genus Lolium; species Lolium rigidum. The sequence goes on from NC_061510.1 coordinate 145,900,815, forward strand.
AAAAAGAACAAATGATCTGTAAATAGTACGTGACACTATTTACGTACGTCTTCTCTTCTTTACACAGGTCACATTTTGACATATTTTTGGATGAAACTTCACAGATACACAAGACACAACACAATGTATGTCTAGAATTTTAGTTTGCATTTTTTGGAAACTTGGAAGTGTCACAACAAAAATGGGGTGCGGACGCAACTAGTTGCGGAATATCCCCTCTAGCTATCACTTCACCTAGCTCATCAGAGAAGTTATGATTCGCTTAGGGCATGTACATTGCAAGCCTTTTAAATAGACACTTAAAAAGATCTCAAACAACTAGCGCCTACCTAAGCGTCCCATGTTCCAACGCGTTAGCGCCTAGCGCTCTCTCGTTGACGATGAAAACGGTCCAGATGCACACCGAAATTAGCCTTAGCGTCGACTCAAAAACAAGCGCCACTGCTGGCCAGGCGCCAGGATTTTTTTGCCACAGATGGCAGAACTGCCGGGATTGGATTCCCTAGCGTCTGTCTAAGCGTCCGCATTGAACATGCCCTTAGTAAATGGCACATATATAATCAATGGACTCAAGCTAAATGCCATTCCCTTTGCTCCATAATATAAAATGTTATTATAACCAATATATGATTATATTGGTCTAATAGCATATACTGGTTGTAATAACATCGTATATTATATGAAGGAGGGAGTGATATTTTCCGAAAATAGAAGTTTAAAACAAGAAAGAAAACATGCGCATGTTTTCATCGACATTTTCTTACAGTATCTATATTACAGTCGATACTCTGAAAATCTTGACGATAGTGCGTTTACACATTGACATATGTGAGTACATCTAGTAGCAAAGTTTGGCCACGAAAACGGACAACCAACAATGTACAATATATACACCACGATACAAACAAAGTCGCAACCCAAAGGAGAAATGAGAAACCTATGGCTAGGAGAGTCTGACTAGCTATTGACAACTCTTAATTGCCACATCTCCTCGATTTCTTCTCCTCTATAACTAGTAGAGACTAGTTGTTCAGCTCTCCAATGCACAAGGTCTGTTGCTACTTCTCGTTGCAGGACAGGTGCCGAAAGGCGTCCCTTATCGCTGCTATGGCCGCCAGGTACTTGCTCCTTTGCTCCAGGTACCGCCCTTCTCGCACCAATCGCTGCGCTGTGTCGTCCAACCGCAGCAACCATTGCTGCTCCGAACGATCTTCGACGAACAATCGGGCGATGGTGAAGGAGAAAGACTCCGGGCTATGCATGCTGCTGACCTTCCCAGCCTGATAATCTCCCCTTGGTTTCCAGTTGAGTTTTTCAGAGAGCATTGTCACATTCTTAAGGTGCCTTTCCACTTGCTGCACCAGGTATCCCAGGTCAACCTGATGCCCTGGATTGGGTGAGCATCTGTCGGTGAATACCTGGATCCTTGCGATCACGTAGGGCTTTGTTCTGACAACTTCCATCACTCGGAAGCGGTCTCCACCTACACAAGTCAGGAAGAACCGGTCGTCCACGAGCTTCTCGCACTCAACGACATGGACCATGCATCCAATATCGTCCATCCTACTGCCTTTCCTCCCGGAGTAGATGATACCGAAGGTGAGGCTTTCTTGGAGTAGTGTGTGCATCATGATGCGGTATCTGAACTCAAACGTCTGCAGCTGCAGGGTCTCGCCAGGGAAAACAACAGATGGATAATGAACTATGGGAATTTCAGTAGCATGATGATCCAGCTGGGATTGGACAACCTCATCTACGCAGCGATGCAGATTGGCTCTGCATTTCAGGACTGATGGTCTCTTGAGGTGATTCTCCGCCGGGACTCTTGCTTGTGGTCTTGATGCAGGTTTTGGCTGATAAAAAGCCTGGGAGGAACTGAAACTACAGGTGTTTGGCCTTGCTAAACTAGATGGAACTTGCAGAGTCTTGAAGGCCATATATCTGAGCTCACCTTTCACTAAGGAGCCTGTTTAAAGACATCCGAATACAAAGGAAGAGAATCAGTAACATTCTGACAGCCATAAGAATGTACTACCTCCATTCTGAAATATAAGCCTTTTTGGAAAGTTAAACTGAGCAATAGAGAAACGTCAGTGAGTTTAAGCTCATAATTGTAGATAGTACAGAGGAAAGTGCCAACATTCCTAATCATGTGGAGCAAAGTTCTTATCACCCTGGCAGCTGTAAGCCTGTAATTAGAGCAGCTTCAAAGCAGAGTTATTTGGGTTGCATAAGCAGTTTGCTGTTCAATCTTTGCGATGCGCAATTTCCATTATCAGGAAAGTTTCCTTGATGCTAATCAGGTGAATCAAAGTATCCTAACAGAATATTAATTAGCATAAGACCTGACATAAACCCTGGACTCCACAGACGCAATTCGTCAGTCGTCGGACCAGATGTGAGAAGATCTAGTTGACGAAGAACACAAGAACAGGGAGATGGATAAGACAAGGAAAACCGAGGGATCATCTTCATAGCCCACAGTATAAAGGAGACGAATAAAGTAAGACACCCCCGGTCCCGGTCCCGGCGGAGAAGAAAGCACGAAAGCATAGCGATCAACAAGATTCAGGATTTCAGGGTGCGATGCAGCGGCGCCATTCGTTTACCTCTGGCTTGAACAGTCCGGCTCCGGGAGGATCGGAGGAGCAGCAGCAGATCGGAGTTGCAGGGTGGAGCGTGGATGAGACTAGAAGGGACGGGGGAAGAGCAGAGCAGAGGGAAAGGGGATAGAGTGACAGAACCTGCCACTTATATATTGGAGTAAGATTGATTTACAATTGCAAAGCCCCTCCAATCTAAATAATCTTCGAGAGGCCTGCTGCTGCCTTGTTGAAACGTGGAACCGGTCATGATGATGATGCCCATATCACCATTGCTTATCCTGTAGTATATACCTCCAATAACGTAAGAGCAAGTGGCAGCAAACGAACAAGAAAAGCAAACAACCGAGACGGAAACAGTGGGGGCGCCGCACCTTGTTTAGACCGTACAGTACCCCATTCTCGTGGATAAGGAGGAGGACTGGAGCGGGGGAATCTGGACTGGAGTGCTCTTCTCCTCGAGAAGACATGAGTCAGATAAGCTGAGATAAGATGGCCATCGCTTATCACGGATGATTTGTCTTTCTTCAGATCCTTCGCCGCAAAGGAGTAAATCGAATTTTGTTACAGGCCGGGTACGTGGCTGTGACAAGAAAACAGCTGGGTTCTGCTAGTGCAATGTTTGCCAAGAACGCAACTTCCTGGATCGCTACATTCAACGGTGCTTCCGAGGTGTGGACACATATTTTGGTGTTTTACCGATTGATTATATGGTGATTTCTGTTAGCCGAAGTTATAATTTAGGTTCTCTCATCTATTGTTGCCCCCGCGTGGCAACAGAGGCTCCAGGTTTTTTTCCTCTCATTTTTATTTTTTCTCTTATTTTTCCATTTTTTATTTTGAAAATAGGAAAGTCGAGATAGAATTTGGGTACTATAGCCACATCGATTACCATATATAACATAAGGTTTCTCCTCCAATCTTGTTTAGAGAGAGGAAACCTTCTTTGTTTGCAAATAGTCTATTCGGGCAAAGCATGGTCATCCCTTACAGATTGACGTCCGATAAGCCCAAGCTTTCGAGGATTGGCACAGGTCGACGCCTTAGGGCTTGGGTATGGTGTGGCCACCGGGCTCCATGTTGTGGTGGCTCTCCAGCGTGCGGTGGCACGTTGGTGCAGCGGCGGGCAATGCAGGTAGTCTGTGATCTGGATCTTGGTGGTTGTGGCTTCCGTTCTCCGACGGCAAGGGAGGTGTGCGACATGGGCTGCGGTCATTTGTCATCTCGATGGTGGCGACCGAGTCTGTGCGACGGTAGGACTACTAGGCTCGATATGGACTGCAGGTAGTTTGTGCTCTGGATGGTGGCGGCTGCGGTTTCCGTTCTCCGAGCGGCAAGGGAGGTGTACGACAGGGTTGCGGTTGCTTGTCATCTCCGGTGGTGGCGGCCGGGTTCGTGCAACGGTAGGACAAGGGGCTCGATATGGACATTTGGGGCTCGTCAACATCTAGTCTTAGCTACGGGTTGGGCGCGTCTATTATGTCGTGATTTCTGTTAGCATGAGTTATAACTTAGGTCCTCTCATCTCTCTCGTCGGCCCCGCGTGGTAACACGTGGGGAACCCTAAGTAGATTTCTTAAGTAAGAAAGTTCATACCTTTGTTGCCATGCTTAGTAAACCCAGTGTAGATAATGTTTCTTTGCATGAACTAGTTAAAATCAGTGCTTAAAATGTTGATGATAACTTCACTAAAATTTCAGTACCAAACCAACACTTATAGAAACAACTACAATAATGGTTATGCTAGACCACATTATGTTCCAAACAATAATTATTCTAGTGGCAATAATGTTTTTAATGATTCATAAAACACCATTAGACTTTTATTTTTTTGATAAAGGAATACATTAATATCGGGGAGATACAAATTACACCCAGTCTCTTCAACAACACAACCTAGAAACATTACAGATGCACACAATCCAAAAATAATAAGGAAAAAGCCCGCTATAGTGATATATTCCTTGTAGTTGCAGCACATCCACCACCAAGATAACACCCGAAGTCCAAATTCTCCAAAAGCAACGCCTCAATGTAGTGATGTTCCGGCTAAGTTCTAACCCTCCACCATTGATCCTGCTCAGCAGTGTTGGTAGTTCACCGGTTAACCGTTTGGAACCTAGGTGATCCAAAGATTTATTTATTATTTTTGATGTTCTTTGTACTGTTGTGAATGATAATGAATAGATAAATGCTCGAGAGAGGTGCTACTTTTAAAAAAAATACATACTGTTATCTATTGTGCTTGTGCATATAAATAAAAATATTGCACACACGATAAAAACGTGCTTACTTTCATAATCGCGGGCGAGCTATCCATCTATGCCAGAAACATGTTCTGTTTTCATTGATCTCTGTTGATTGGGAGCAACTCTCCACAATCCAAAATCTGGAACTTAAGCTAGAAGATTTTGATCCAACCAAAATGTTCAAGATCTTGAGATCCATGTGGATAGAACACGATGTAGGCAGGATGTATACACCCATGTCAACATCAAGGGTGATGATCATTCTTTGTTACGAGTTGCGCTACAATAGTTCATGCTTCAAAATAAGAGAACTGCTCTCGTGCGTCATATCATAATACGAACCACAAAAAGAGGTGGCCTAGTAGCAACGGTAACGCTGCTTGAATTCATTTTCCTATAATCAGATTTTTAAATTATTAAATATATAAGCAAGTTATCGTACCTGTTAGGCAACGTATCACGAAGATCTCCTACTCTAGATACGTGTGGCGGTTAGGATCTAGATTTCTTGGTTATCAAGTTCACTTGTAACACAATGTAACTTGTCTATATATATATGAGAGGGATTGAGAGGCATGCCATTGAGCCGCCCTGCTTGCACGATTACATGGTATCAGAGCAGGCTTTCCTGCCCCCCTCCCACCGCAACCCTCTCCTAAAAACCCTAGCCGCCGCCTAACCTCTCTCCCTCCTCTAGCCTTCCTCCCTCTCCATCACCATGACGACCGACGAGATTGCTGCCAAGGAGCGCGAACTTGATGAACGCACCAAAGCCCTCGACGCCCGCAAAGCTACCCTCACCCAACAACTTGCGGCCAACACCACTGCCAATCCCAACGCCGGCACAATCAACGCCGGCGCCGTCACCCCACAAAACCCTAATCCCAACCTCGCCATCACCACCGCCCAAAACCCTCCCACACACACTCCCAACCCCTCCACCTATGCACCCTCCATCAAAACCCACGTCCCAATTACTCTCAACCTCAACGACGGCCACTACACCAGCTGGAGGGAACTCTTCCTTGTGGCGCTCGGTCGCTACGGGCTCACTGCCCACATCCTCTCCGACGAGACGCCCTCCAACAACGGCCCCAACTCTGACTGGGGCCGTGATGACTACACCGTTCTGTCGTGGATCTACGGCTCCATCTCCACCGAGCTCCTCAACATCGTCATGCGCCCCGGCTCCACCGCCCGGGCGATCTGGAACGCCATCGAGAATCTCTTCCGCGACAACAAGATGCACCGTGCTCTGCAACTCGAGGCTGACTTCCGCAACACACCTCAGGGTGATCTATCGATCCACGACTATTGCGCCAAGCTGAAGGCCCTCGCCGATGTCGGTCAACCTGTCTCCGATGAGACCCTCGTCCTCACCGTGCTTCGTGGTCTCAATGAGAGCTACGCGCATCTGCGTTCTTTTCTTCCGTTTCAGGCACCCTTCCCCTCGTTCCTGCAGACAAGATCAGCCCTCCTCCTCGAGGAATCACAGAAGAAGCTGGACACCAAGAACGCGGCTGGGACGGCCCTATGGGCGAGCGGTCAGAGTGTGCAACCCAACCCTGGCGGCCCGCGTCCCCCTCCACCATCACCATCGTCGCCCGGGGGCCCGTCGTCCGGGGGCGCCACGTACGGGGGTGCTGGCCGTGGCTCGGGCCAGTCTACCCTCTTTGCGTCGTACCGTGGCAGCCGCGGTCGTGGACGTGGTGGACATGGTCGTGGCCGCGACTCGCCCTGGCAGTTCAACCCTTGGACAGGCGCGCCGACTCGCGCCAATCTTCAGCAACAACAGGCTCCCTGGCAGTCTGCACCCTGGTCGCCGCGTCCCTGGGCTCCTCCCACACACGGGCTCCTCGGACCACGCCCCGACATCGCTCCTCCGTAGGCCTACACTGCATACGGCCAACCCTCCACCAGTTATGGTCCGCAGCCGCCTCCGCCACCGCCGGGTCATCACCAGCCTCCCCTGGACCCGGCCCTCGTCAACGCCCTAAACAACATGCAACTCTCCGGCAGTGAATGGTACATGGACTCTGGTGCATCCTCCCACATGGCATCCGACCCCGGTATACTCTCCTCTCTTAACCCTTCCTCTTCCAAATTTGTCACAGTCGGCAACGACTCCTCTATTCCTATCACCCACACCGGCTCTCACACACTTTCCTCTCCATCCAAACCACTACACCTTAATAATATTTTTGTCGTTCCTCACATCATCAAAAACCTTATTTCTGTCCGACAATTCACTATTGATAATTATTGCTCTATCCAATTTGACCCATATGGTTTTTCTGTGAAGGATCTTCTCACCGGGACCGTGATCATTCGATGCGATAGCTCCGGTCCTCTCTACCCGCTCTGTCAAGCCCTCCACCATGACGCCCTCAACGTCTCCCACCATCCAGACCTCTGGCATCGTCGACTCGGTCATCCCGGAAACCACACCATGCAGCGTCTCCTCAAGCATCCCTCCGCCAATAAACCAGGGTCATCCATGTGCCATGCATGTCAATTAGGAAAACATATTAGGTTGCCATTTTATCCGTCACATTCTAGCACTAGTCGTCCGTTTGAGCGTCTCCATTGTGATCTTTGGACATCACCTGTACCCAGTACTTCCGGTTTTTGCTATTACCTTATTATAGTCGATGATTTCACTCATTATTTCTGGAGCTTTCCTTTACGCAAAAAGTCTGAAGTTTATGCTACTTTCACTCCTTTCCATGCCCTAGTCCGTACCCAATTCATCCTCCCTATTCTCTCCATCCAATGTGACAACGGAAAAGAATTTGCCAACTGCAAACTTGATGCGTTTTGTTCCACCCATGGCATCCTCCACAGATACTCCTGTCCCTATACCTCCCAACAAAACGGTAAAGCCGAACGCGCCATTCGAACCACCAATGATGTTCTTCGGACCCTTCTCTTTCAGGCTTCCATGCCACCCTCCCTGTGGGCTGAAGCTCTCCACACAGCAACCTACCTACTCAATATTCGCCGCACTTCTCTCCATCCAGCCACCACCCCATACTTCTCCCTCCATGGCATTACTCCTCGATACAATGACCTACGTGTTTTTGGCTGCCTTTGTTACGTAAACACCTCCTCCACAGCCCCAAAAAAACTCTCCCCTAGATCAACTCGTTGTGTTTTCCTAGGCTACCCTTCTAAACACCGGGGCTACCGCTGTCTTGATCTCAAAACTCACAAAATAATAATCTCCCGTCATGTCACCTTCGACGAAAACAGTTTTCCATACTCCACAACTGACGAGGGATCACCTCGGCAATGCCTACGTATTGTAGACTAGGGTTTCGGGAGAGCGACGATGGAGATTCCGGGGACGAGATTAGGCACACGACGTACCCAGCTTCGGGTCCCCTCGGTGGAGGATCCCTACGTGCTGCTAGCAATCCAGTATATGATCATAGATGTGTTTACAAGGTGCCGCCGTATGCGGAGCTATGTTGTCTATATTTTGTCTATCTGTTGGCCTCCCTATTTCGGGTGCCCTGGCTAGCTTTATATATGCAACCAGCCTAGGGTTTTACAAGAGTCCTAGTCGACTACTTCTTCGGGTTGCCTTGTTGGGCCTTCTCCATATTTGGTCTTCTCCATATTGGGCCGAGCCAGGTATACCAATAATGGGTACCCGAAGGGTATGCCCATGTCAGTAGCCCCCGAGTTTATAGGGAAGTCGAAGACTTGCGTAGAAACTCCAAGCATAACCATCTCCGAAGTCGAAGAAGTATAAGGCGAGGTCCATGTCGTAGATCATGTGTAGCGTAGATGATGTCGACGATTCTTGAAATTATCGGGTGCGCGGCGGCGCTCCCGATGGGAGTAGCCCCGAGTCTATGGGCAAGTGCTTGCACTTGGGCATAGACTCAAGTTGTACTACTCGATGAAGAACTTAACTATATTTACTGGAGGACTCGATGAAATCCATGTGCTCCCGATGGGAGTAGGCTCCACTCGAGTCGTAGAATCGAGTTGAGTCCGCAAACCTTGATTGTCATAGATGCTTGTCGAAGTTATTTTCTATCGGGTGCGCGACCAGCGCTCCCGATGGGAGTAGCCCCCGAGGCTACAGCCAAGTGTTTGCACTTGGGTGTAGGCTCAACTTGCTTTTAATCGACACCACAATTTTTCCTCTTTCTTGTATCTTATCGGGAGGATGAACAATACTCTCGATAAGAGTAGCCCCGAGTCTATGAGCAGGTGCTTGCACCTAGGCATAGGCTCGAGTTGTACTACTCAATAATCAACTTGGCACAGCCCCTCTTTTTATCGACTCCAGTGTCTTTGCTATTTTTATTTGACATCCATATCTATATTGTACAGGGATAATGGTAATTGGGGCTAGTTCATCTGACGGATCAGGTACTAGTTAACTGCTCTAGTGGCAATCCACAAAAACCTACTTCAAGATCACGTCCCTGGACATGATCTCGGGATACTGGTGTTAACTCGACAGGTGCCGCTTAAGGTCTTACCATTCTGTCGAGCCCCAGTCATGTTTTATCGAGTCCACAGCGCGTCCGCTGGGATATTTCTTCACATCCGTTGATGTGGAAAAAGTAGCAGTAGCGCAGTCTTTGGCGATGCCACGCCCAGCGAACGGATCCAGGGTCTTACCTTCGCAAATTTGCGGCATTCGAAATTGCTCGCAACTTTGGCGTTCTGAGAATATATTGTCAAGTGCATTGTTCGGCTGATGCGATGACCCATTTTGCGGGTTCTTCTATTTTTCTCTCGAGCTTGATGAGACAGCCGAATATATTGGTTCTTCTATATTGTCGGGTACATCACCGATGCTCTTGCTCGGAACAATATGATCGAGTTAATGAACCCGAAGATTTGTCCATCCCTTTTTTTTTTTTTTTGGTTCCTCCTTGATGAAAATTTCGTCGAGTTCCTCCTTCAGGAAAATTTCTTCGGGTCCTCTTTGAGGACAATTCTTCGGGTCCTCCTTGAAGATAATTTTTCGGGACCTCCTTGAAGATAATTTTTCGGGACCTCTTTGAAGATAATTCTTCGGGACCTCCTTGAAGATAATTCTTCGGGACCTCCTTGAAGATAATTCTTCGGGACCTTCTTGAAGATAATTCTTCGGGACCTTTTTTTGAAGATAATTTTTCGGGACCTTTTTTTGAAGATAATTTTTCGGGTCCTGAAGACAATTTCGTCGAGTTCTTCCTTTGGACAATTTCGTCGGGTTCTCTCTTGTACACAATTTCGTCGGCTTTCTCCTGTATAAATAAACAAACTTTTTCTATCTTTCCCTTGACTCTTTTTTTCGCATGCGGTGTCAGATGCTCAGATTCGATGATATGTAAAGTGAATATATGCCGCGCAGCCCCCGAGCGTCGGATGCGGCGAAAGTAAATGATAATCAACTTTATGTGAAATAAAGGAACACTTAGCTTATTGGGCACGACGGAGTCGATGCGCGATGAGGTCTTTGAGTGTAGATAAAAAGTCGAGCCGAAGTAGAAACCACTGAATTAGCGAAAGTAGATACCACCAAATTGTTGATGAAGAAATAGCCGAGCCCCCGAGCATTGCTGGGGTGATGTCATGATTGTTGCTTAGATGCCGTGTCACAGTTGTTTACTCGAGGCGAAGTCATGATCGAGCCCCTGAGTGTTTATCCATGATGTCGAAAGAAATTAACGGAGTCGCGGCATCATATAAGGTGAAGCCATTTAGGATGAAGCCATTGACAATAATATAATATAAATCCGCGAAGATGAATCCAAGATGAGGTATTTGAGATGAATCCACATTAAATATGAAGCATATATTGAAGATGAATCCGCCGATATCATAGAGGATGAATCCATTGACCCGAAGAAAATAAATCCAGTAATAACCGTAGAGGATGAATCCATTGACCCGGAAACACATCGGGTAGTATTGTATAAGAGTAAACCAGTAATATCCATATAGATGAATCCGAATAAATTCACTGACCCGAAGAAATTAAATCCAGTAATAATCATAGATGATAAATCCACTGACCTGGAAATGCGTCGGGTAGTATTATATTAAGGGAAACCAATGATAACCTTATAAGAGGAATCCGAAGAAGAGAAATCCAGTAGCCGAAAAAGATAAATCCATTGAGCCGAAGAAGATAAATCCACTAAGCCGAAGAAAATAAATCCACTGTACCGGGGAAGATGTATCCAGAGCCGAAGAAGATAAATACACCGAGTAATCAAGTATATTTATGGTAATGTAACGGTGCAACCCCAGAGTATTCGGGTGTGGCAAAAATAATAATCGACTCTTGAAGGATGAACACTTAGCTTTTATCGGGTGCGGTGAAGTCAACGTGGAAGATGTGGCGGACGCAGTCGACGAAGCAGACGTAGTCGATATGGAGGAGTCGGTGAAACAGACTGGACCGTCGAGTTCACGACGGGCGAGCCCCCGAGTGTGGCGAGTGCATGATGGCGACTGGGGTCGACACAACAAGGTCGTTGAAGCTTACTCCGATTGATGATATTTGTGTCGGATGACGAGTTTGTAATGTCAACTGAAGTATATTAATCTGTGTGCAAAAAAAAAGTAGACAAACCCGAAAAAAGGCACATATATTTGTTCAAATAAATAGCTTTAAAGATAAACAGAAAAATAACACCTGATGGTTCTTGCGACCGGATGAAAGTTCGCAACTTGATCAAATCCCGCGACGGTGTTCCAAGCAATTTTCGTGCTCAGTATGCATATCAATCGAACTAATCGCCTTGGAGGATCCGCAGGTTGTACTTGAAGATTTAATGCTCCAGAAAATACATGCATGGCACTGCCAAAGGCCAAGCAATCAAGTATGTGTAGTGGTCTTGAAGGGAACAAGATCACGTGGATCCTTTCCCAGGATCGATTCGCTAGGGAGTAAATTAGGCTGCCCTTGAATAGGAACTTGGAACTTGATCCGAATACTGTCCAGCCTCATGTCGCCGGTTCGTTAGGTTTTCATCTCGCGCGTGGATGGTTTCCTGACTTGATGACATCGTGTCGTTGTCCTATTTTTTTTTTTTCTGAAAATTTGATCCGATCTTCACGTGAAGAAGCAGGCATCATGCCTTACGTTTTCCTGGTATGCGCTTGGATCTCCAGGAAACTCTCCTAGCTTTCAGGTTCACGTGATCAACCGCTGCTTTTCCCGGTGCGTATGTCCGATACCGCCGCTTGTAGACGATGAATCTGAGCGCTTCTGAAGTGTGCAAGAGCTAGATGCGATCTGGTTTTTCTCGTCTTCTGTCTTGTAGATGATGAACTCGACAGATCCCGCTCGGATCACAAAATCCAGTCGTCGCAATTCCCACAGACGGCGCCAATTGACGAGGGATCACCTCGGCAATGCCTACGTATTGTAGACTAGGGTTTCGGGAGAGCGACGATGGAGATTCCGGGGACGAGATTAGGCACACGACGTACCCAGCTTCGGGTCCCCTCGGTGGAGGATCCCTACGTGCTGCTAGCAATCCAGTATATGATCATAGATGTGTTTACAAGGTGCCGCCGTATGCGGAGCTATGTTGTCTATATTTTGTCTATCTGTTGGCCTCCCTATTTCGGGTGCCCTGGCTAGCTTTATATATGCAACCAGCCTAGGGTTTTACAAGAGTCCTAGTCGACTACTTCTTCGGGTTGCCTTGTTGGGCCTTCTCCATATTTGGTCTTCTCCATATTGGGCCGAGCCAGGTATACCAATAATGGGTACCCGAAGGGTATGCCCATGTCAACAACCAACACCCCATCCCCCGCCGCCCCTCCCAATGACCCACAACCTGATTACCTCCCTCCTCCTATACTCCACTTGCCCACTACCACATCCTACACAAATCCTACCGGGGGCACAGAATCGCTGCCCCGGCAGCCTGACCCGCTGCCCTCTCCTGCCGCGGGCACAGACTCGCTGCCCCGGCAGCATTCTCCGCCACTGTTCCCTGCCGCGGCAGCGCCACCAAATCCTGAACCAACTCCCGCACCCGCACCACCCCAGCCCAGAATCACTCGCGTCTACACTCGCCGCACTACAGCCGTGCCTACCCAACCTCCTCCTACACCACCACCCCCTATTATCCACCGCACACGCAGCACCATCGGTAATATCCCTCCTCCCATCAACAAACTTAACCTCTCGGCCGTTGTGTCCTCTCCTCTCCCTCACAATTACCTCACTGCGCTTCGTGATCCTACTTGGCGCCAGGCCATGCAGGACGAATACGATGCACTCATCCAACAACACCTGGTCCCTCGTCCCTCCTCCTCCTGGTGCCAACATTGTTTCTGGCAAGTGGATTTTTCGCCACAAACACAACTCCGACGGCTCACTGGCTCGACACAAGGCCCGTTGGGTCGTCCGGGGCTTCACTCAGCAGCCGGGCATCGATTTCGATGAAACCTTCAGCCCTGTAGTAAAACCAGCCACGATCGCATTGTCCTATCTCTTGCTCTCTCTCAACAGTGGCCCATCAACCAACTTGATGTCAAAAACGCCTTTCTCCGTGGTGACCTCACCGAAGATGTCTATAGCCAGCAACCCTCGGGTTTTATTGACCCTCGTTTTCCCACCCATGTTTGCAAACTTCAAAAGTCTCTCTATGGTCTTAAACAAGCACCTCGTGCTTGGTTTCAACGGTTTGCCAACCATGCCCGCACCATTGGTTTCCTTGCCTCCAAATCTGATGCCTCTCTCTTTACATACCACCACGGCCCCCACACTGCCTACCTCCTTCTCTACGTAGATGACATTATTCTCACAGCTTCCTCCTCCACTCTTCTCACATCCATCATCAACACTCTTAGCTCCGCGTTTGCTATGAAGGACCTCGGTCCTCTTCATCACTTTCTAGGTATTTCTGTCACCCGCACAACCTCAACCCTCCACTTGTCCCAACGTCAGTACATCCTAGACATTCTTTCTCGTGCTGGTATGCGTGACTGCCATGTTGTACCTACACCAATTGACACAAAGTCCAAACTTTATTCTTCTAGTGGTTCTCCTTATCCTGACCCTTTTCACTACCGCAGTCTAGTTGGTGCCCTACAATACATCACCCTCACACGTCCCGACATATCCTATGCTGTCCAACAAATTTGCCTTCATATGCACGATCCTCGTGACTCTCACTATCAACTCATTAAACGCATTCTTCGCTACCTCCACGGCACTCTAGATTTAGGACTTACTCTACACTCCACCTCCTCTCATGTCCTAACTGCCTACTCGGATGCTGATTGGGTCGGCTGCCCGGATACACGTCGATCCACTTCCGGTTTCTGTGTGTACTTGGGTGATAATTGATACGTCTCCGACGTATCGATAATTTCTTATGTTCCATGCCATATTATTGATGATATCTACATGTTTTATGCATACTTTATGTCATTATTATGCGTTTTCCGGAACTAACCTATTGACGAGATGCTCGAAGGGCCGGTTCTCGTTTTCTGCTGTTTTTGGTTCCAGAAATCCTAGTAAGGAAATATTCTCGGAATCGGACGAAATCAAGGCCCAGCATCCTATTTTTCCACGAAGCTTCCAGAACACCCGAGAGCCACCAGAGGGGAGCCACGGGGGCCCAGATGACAGGCCGGCGCGGCCAGGGGGTGGGCCGTGCCCCCCTACTGTGACGCCGCCTCATCAGCCCTCCGACTCCACCTCTTCGCCTATTTAAAGGTCCCTGACCTAAAACCTCGATACGGAAAAGCTACGGTACGAGAACCCTTCCAGAGCCGCCGCCATCGCGAAGCCAAGATCTGGGGGACGAGAGTCTCTGTTCCGGCACGCCGCCGGGACGGGGAAGTGCCCCCGGAAGGCTCCTCCATCAACACCACCGCCATCTTCATCAACGCTCGTCTGTCTCCCATGAGGAGGGAGTAGTTCTCCATCGAGGCTCGGGGCTGTACCGGTAGCTATGTGGTTCATCTCTCTCCTATGTACTTCAATACAATAATCTCATGAGCTGCCTTACATGATTGAGATTCATATGATGATGCTTGTAATCTAGATGTCATTATGCTAGTCAAGTGGGTTTTACTTATGTGATCTCCGGAGACTCCTTGTCCCACGTGTGTAAAGGTGACGAGTGTGTGCACCGTGTGGGTCTCTTAGGCTATATTTCACGGAATACTTATTCACTGTTATGAATGGCATAGTGAAGTGCTTATTTATATCTCTTTATGATTGCAATGTGTTTTGTATCACAATTTATCCATGTGCTACTCTAGTGATGTTATTAAAGTAGTTTATTCCTCCCGCACGGTGTAATGGTGACGAGTGTGTGCATCGTGTAGTACTTGGCGTAGGCTATGATTGTGATCTCTTGTAGATTATGAAGTTAACTATTGCTATGATAGTATTGATGTGATCTATTCCTCCTTTCGTAGTGTGAAGGTGACGAGTGTGCATGCTATGTTAGTACTTGGTTTGGTTATGTTGATCTGTCATGCACTCTAAGGTTATTTAAATATGAACATTGAATATTGTGGAGCTTGTTAACTCCGGCATTGAGGGTTCGTGTAATCCTACACGGTTAGTGGTGTTCATCATCCAACAAGAGGGTGTAGAGTCTAGCATCTATCTATTTATTCTGTTATGTGATCAATGTTGAGAGTGTCCACTAGTGAAAGTATGATCCCTAGGCCTTGTTCCTAAATATCGCTATCGTTGCTTGTTTACTTGTTTTACGAGCATCTTTACTTCCTGCAATTTTACTACCATCAACCGCACGCCAGACAAGCACTTTTACGGTGTCTGTTGCCACTTCGCTCATACTTATTTATACCACTTGTATTTCACTATCTCTTCGCCGAACTAGTGCACCTATTAGGTGTGTTGGGGACACAAGAGACTTCTTGCTTTGTGGTTGCGGGGTTGCATGAGAGGGATATCTTTGACCTCTTCCTCCACTGAGTTCGATAAACCTTGGGTGATCCACTTAAGGGAAACTTGCTGCTGTTCTACAAACCTCTCGCTCTTGGAGGCCCAACACTGTCTACAAGAATAGAAGCACCCGTAGACATCAAGCTATTTTCACGGCGCCGTTGCCGGGGAGGAAAGGTAAAAGGTACTCACACTCCGGATCTCGGCTACTAAGCTATTTTCGCCGTTGTAAGTACTCGAAGCTATTTCCTTTAGATCCTGCAATTGCATCTTTTTGTTTCTTATTTACACTAGTTAGGCATAATGGACAACAATGAGCTTCTTATTCTATTTCTCGATTTAAGACATGGATGGTTTGATGCGAAAATAAAAAAACCTATGGAACATATTAGTATGAACGCTTTGAACACCATTGTTGCTAATGATATGGAAAATTCTAAGCTTGGGGAAGCTGGCTTTGATGAGCATGATATTTTTAGTCCCCCAAGCATTGAGAATAAAATTTACTTTGACGATACTTTGCCTCCTATTTATGATGATTATAATGATATTGGTCTTTTAGTACCACCTGTTATGGAGGATAAATTTGATTATGATTACAATATGCCTCCTATATTTGATGATGAGAATAATAATGATACTATTTTGTTGAATTTGCTCCTACTACAATTAATAAGAATAACTATGCTTATGTTGGGAGTAGTAATAATTTTATGCATGAGACTCATGATAAGAATGTTTCATTTGATAGTTATATTGTTGAGTTTGCTCATGATGCTATTGGATATTATTATGAGAGAGGAAAATATGGTTGTAAAAATTTTCATGTTACTAAAACACCTCTCTATGTGCTGAAATTTTTGAAGTTACACTTGTTTTATCTTTCTATGCTTGTTGCATCATGCTTCATGAATTTGTTTATTTACAAAACTCCTATGCATAGGAAGCATGTTAGACTTAAATGTGTTTTGAATTTGCCTCTTGATGCTCTCTTTTGCTTCAACTACTATTTCTTGCGAGTGCAACATTAAAACTGCTGAGCCCATCTTAACGGCTATAAAGAAAGAACTTCTTGGGAGATAACCCATGTGTTTATTTTACTACAGTAACTTTGTTTTATATTTGAGTCTTGGAAGTTTTTACTACTGTAGCAACCTCTCCTTATCTTACTTTTGTTGCATTGTTGTGCCAAGTAAAGTCTTTGATAGTAAGGTTCATACTAGATTTGGATTACTGCGCAGAAACAGATTTCTTGCTGTCACGAATCTGGTCCTAATTCTCTGTAGGTAACTCAGAAAATTATGCCAATTTACGTGAGTGATCCTCAGATATGTATGCAACTTTCATTAAATTTGAGCATTTTCATCTGAGCAAGTCTGGTGCCATTTTAAAATTCGTCTTTACGGACTGTTCTGTTTTGACAGATTCTGCCTTTTATTTCGCATTGCCTCTTTTGCTATGTTGGATGGATTTCTTTGTTTCATTAATGTCCGAGTAGCTTTGTGCAATGTCCAGAAGTGTTAAGAATGATTGTGTCACCTCTGAACATGTGATTTTTTGATTATGCACTAACCCTCTAATGAGTTTGTTTCGAGTTTGGTGTGAAGGAAGTTTTCAAGGGTCAAGAGAGGAGGATGATATACTATGATCAAGGAGAGTGAAAGCTCTAAGCTTGGGGATGCCCCGGTGGTTCATCCCTGCATATTTCAAGAAGACTAAGGCATCTAAGCTTTGGGATGCCCAAGGCATCCCCTTCTTCATCGACAAATTATCAGGTTCCTTCTCTTGAAACTATATTTTTATTCGGTCACATCTTATGTACTTTACTTGGAGCGTCTGTGTGCTTTTGTTTGTGTTTTTGTTTGAATAAATGCTTGTGTGGGAGAGAGACACGCTCCGCTGGTTCATATGAACACATGTGTTCTTAGCTTTTAGTATTCATGGCGAAGGTTGAAACTGCTTCGTTAATTATTATATGGTTGGAAACGGAAAATGCTACATGTAGTAATTGATAAAATGTCTTGGATAATTTGATACTTGGCAATTGTTGTGCTCATGTTTAAGCTCTTGCATCATATACTTTGCACCTATTAATGAAGAAATACATAGAGCTTGCTAAAATTTGGTTTGCATAATTGGTCTCTCTAAGGTCTAGATAATTTCTAGTAAACAGTTTGAACAACAAGGAAGACGGTGTAGAGTCTTATAATGTTTACAATATGTCTTTTATGTGAGTTTTGCTGCACCGGTTCATCCTTGTGTTTGTTTCAAATAGCCTTGCTAGCCTAAGCCTTGTATCGAGAGGGAATACTTCTCATGCATCCAAAATCCTTGAGCCAACTACTATGCCATTTGTGTCCACCATACCTACCTACTACATGGTATTTCTCCGCCATTCCAAAGTAAATTGCTTGAGTGCTACCTTTAAATAATTCAAAATTTATCACCTCTTATTTGTGTCAATGTTTTATAGCTCATGAGGAAGTATGTGGTGTTTATCTTTCGATCTTGTCATTTACTTCGGACAGACTTTCACCAATGGACTAGTGGCTCATCCGCTTATCCAATAATTTTGCAAAAAGAGCTGGCAATGGGGTGCCCAGCCCCAATTAATTAACTTGCATCAATAATTCTCTTCACATGTTTTGCTCTGATCTGTCAGTAAGCAACTTAATTTTGCAAATAGACACTCCTCCATGGTATGTGAATGTTGGAAGGCACCCGAGGATTCGGTTAGCCATGGCTTGTGTAAGCAAAAGGTTGGGGGGAGTGTCATCCATAAATAAAGAAAAACTAAACTAAAGTACATGTGTAAACAAAAGAGAAGAGTGATGATCTACCTTGCTGGTAGAGATAACGTCCTTCATGGGAGCCGCTCTTGAAAGTCTGGTTGATAAGGTAGTTAGAGTGCCCACTACCATTCGTTGACAACAACAAACACCTCTCAAAATTTTACTTTTATGCTATCTTTATGTTTTCAAAACCAAAGCTCTAGCACAAATATAGCAATCAATGCTTCCTCTGCGAAGGGCCATTCTTTTACTTTTATGTTGAGTCGGTTCACCTATTTCTCTCCACCTCAAGAAGCAAACACTTGTGTGAACTGTGCATTGATTCCTACATACTTGCATATTGCACTTGTTATATTACTTTACATTGACAATATCCATGAGATATACATGTTATAAGTTGAAAGCAACCGCCGAAACTTAATCTTCCTTTGTGTTGCTTCAATACCTTTACTTTTATTTATTGCTTTATGAGTTAACTCTTATGCAAGACTTATTGATGCTTGTCTTGAAGTACTATTCATGAAAAGTCTTTGATTTATGATTCATTTGTTTACTCATGTCATTACCATTATTTTGATCGCTGCATTCATTACATATGCTTACAATAGTATGATCAAGGTTATGATGGCATGTCACTCCAGAAATTATCTTTGTTATCGTTTACCTGCTCGGGACGAGCGAGAACTAAGCTTGGGGATGCTGATACGTCTCCGACGTATCGATAATTTCTTATGTTCCATGCCATATTATTGATGATATCTACATGTTTTATGCATACTTTATGTCATTATTATGCGTTTTCCGGAACTAACCTATTGACGAGATGCCGAAGGGCCAGTTCCTGTTTTTCTGCTGTTTTTGGTTCCAGAAATCCTAGTAAGGAAATATTCTCGGAATCGGACGAAATCAAGGCCCAGCATCCTATTTTTCCACGAAGCTTCCAGAATACCCGAGAGCCACCAGAGGGGAGCCCTGGGGGCCCCAGATGACAGGCCGGCGCGGCCAGGGGGTGGGCCTCGCCCCCCTACTGTGAAGCCGCCTCGTCAGCCCTCCGACTCCGCCTCTTCGCCTATTTAAAGGTCCCTGACCTAAAACCTCGATACGGAAAAGCCACGGTACGAGAACCCTTCCAGAGCCGCCGCCATCGCGAAGCCAAGATCTGGGGGACAGGAGTCTCTGTTCCGGCACGCCGCCGGGACGGGGAAGTGCCCCCGGAAGGTTCCTCCATCAACACCACCGCCATCTTCATCAACGCTGCTTGTCTCCCATGAGGAGGGAGTAGTTCTCCATCGAGGCTCGGGGCTGTACCGGTAGCTATGTGGTTCATCTCTCTCCTATGTACTTCAATACAATAATCTCATGAGCTGCCTTACATGATTGAGATTCATATGATGATGCTTGTAATCTAGATGTCATTATGCTAGTCAAGTGGGTTTTACTTATGTGATCTCCGGAGACTCCTTGTCCCACGTTTGTAAAGGTGACGAGTGTGTGCATCGTGTGGGTCTCTTAGGCTATATTTCACGGAATACTTATTCACTGTTATGAATGGCATAGTGAAGTGCTTATTTATATCTCTTTATGATTGCAATGTGTTTTGTATCACAATTTATCCATGTGCTACTCTAGTGATGTTATTAAAGTAGTTTATTCCTCCCGCACGGTGTAATGGTGACGAGTGTGTGCATCGTGTAGTACTTGGCGTAGGCTATGATTGTGATCTCTTGTAGATTATGAAGTTAACTATTGATATGATAGTATTGATGTGATCTATTCCTCCTTTCGTAGTGTGAAGGTGACGAGTGTGCATGCTATGTTAGTACTTGGTTTGGTTATGTTGATCTGTCATGCACTCTAAGGTTATTTAAATATGAACATTGAATATTGTGGAGCTTTTTAACTCCGGCATTGAGGGTTCGTGTAATCCTACACAGTTAGTGGTGTTCATCATCCAACAAGAGGGTGTAGAGTCTAGCATCTATCTATTTATTCTGTTATGTGATCAATGTTGAGAGTGTCCACTAGTGAAAGTATGATCCCTAGGCCTTGTTCCTAAATACTGCTATCGTTGCTTGTTTACTGTTTTACTGCATCTTTACTTCCTGCAATTTTACTACCATCAACTGCACGCCAGCAAGCACTTTTCTGGTGTCGTTGCCACTGCTCATACTTATTTATACCACCTGTATTTCACTATCTCTTCGCCGAACTAGTGCACCTATTAGGTGTGTTGGGGACACAAGAGACTTCTTGCTTTGTGGTTGCGGGGTTGCATGAGAGGGATATCTTTGACCTCTTCCTCCCTGAGTTCGATAAACCTTGGGTGATCCACTTAAGGGAAACTTGCTGCTGTTCTACAAACCTCTGCTCTTGGAGGCCCAACACTGTCTACAAGAATAGAAGCACCCGTAGACATCAATAATCTTGTGTCCTGGTCTTCCCGCCGACAGCCTACTGTCTCTCGCTCGAGCGCTGAAGCGGAGTAACGTGGTGTTGCTGTTGTGGTTGCTGAAACTTGTTGGATGCGTCACCTTCTGCAGGAGCTTCAGCGGCCTGTGCACAAAGCTACAGTGGTCTATTGTGACAATGTCAGTGCAGTTTACCTCTCAGCCGACCCAGTTCGAGCATCGTCGCACAAAGCACATTGAGATTGATATCCACTTCATGCGGGAGAAGGTCGCCATTGGTGCTGTTCGCGTTCTGCATGTGCCATCGAGTTCTCAATATGCGGACATTTTCACTAAAGGGTTGCCTACAGCTTTGTTCCAAGAATTTCGATTCAGTCTTCACGTCTCTCCCGCTTCTCGTTCAGACTGCGGGGGCGTGTTAGGCAACGTATCACGAAGATCTCCTACTCTAGATACTTGTGGCGGTTAGGATCTAGATTTCTTGGTTATCAAGTTTACTTGTAACACAATGTAACTTGTCTATATATATATGAGAGGGATTGAGAGGCAGGCCATTGAGCCGCCCTGCTTGCACGATTACAGTACCGATTTAGTCCGAACTAGTAAGTGGCATAGCATGATCTCATAAACAATAATAAAACTAATCATCCAAAATAACAGATATCATCTAAACAAGATAAATCTATCGCATCTACTCCAAACAAGAGAACTAAAAACTATAGCAAGATCTAGGACAGGAATGATAGAAACATATACGGTCCATCGTTCGCTGCAACAACATCGGTTATCTCCCATGCTGAGGTTTCCGAAGAGCCCATCTACGTACGGGAAGAAATCATCTTCGGGGAACTCGTCGTCTGACTATATCGTGTTGGCGGTAGTCGCGCGCAAGCTATCGTTTGGGAACTCGCCGTGCGACGACGTCGTGTTCCAAGTAGTCGCGCATAAGCGCTCCCAAAAAACCAGATTGCTCCTCATCCATACATGTTTATGAGAGGCAGGGTTCTATTGTCCCGTCTGACATAGGCATCCCCAATGGGCATGCCGAAGATGATACCCGGGGTTTACTGAAGGCCCATGATCCGAAGGATAAGAAGAATCGGAAGCCCAAATTATTATTAAGGAAAGCTAGAGTTGTATTAGGAAGCAATACTTGTAATCTTGTGGGATGAGTTGGAAACCCTCCCGGACTCTGTAACTTGTGTATTAAGAATCCCTCGGCTCCGCCTCCTATATAAGGGGGAGTCGAGGGACAGAGAAAGCATCGATTCATTGTCTTACAAACCCTAGTTTTCATATCGTCGAGCACTTTTCGGCTGAAACCTTCGAGATCTACTTGCCCTCTACTTCCGACTAAAACCCTAGTCTACAACTTGTAGGCATTGATAAGTTAATCCCTTGTCAATTGCGCCGTCTGTGGGGATTAGAGGTGTCAAGGAGCTGATCTCGATGGCACGTTCAAGATCGTCGACTTCATCAACTGGAAGCAACGCACTGGACAGAGGTAAACAGATCGAAACTGGTCTCGTTGATTTTGTTCCTCACCCGCCCTCCCGTTTGGATGCATATGCATATCTGGAGGAGCCCATGGAGATGACGTTCGGAAAGTTCCACTTCCGCGTCGAGAAAGAAGGAGCGTATCGTCTCGAAATTCCGATCTCGTCGGGATTATCAGCGGTCGATCCCGATTTTTCAAGTTCAGCATCATCAATCGAGTCGGGCGACGAGAAAACTTCATCGCCACGCTTCATCAGCACCAGGGCGAGCGAAAAACTCGTCAAAATCTTCAGCGACATGTCCTTCGAGTCATCTGTGGACTCCTATATAAGCGATGACTCGAGCGACACCGACAGCTTCAACTTCATCGACAAATCCATCACCGTTGGAAAGGTCTTCACCAATCTCTATGATGGTGTCACCAAACCCGACAAAGTTCAAAATCCAAAATATCATCAGATCTATGCAATTGGAGAACCAAGCCGTCCAGAACCGGCGACGTCAGAGGCTTTCGACGATGCGGGAAATCCGTATGTCGATCCCGCAGATCTCACGCGAGATTTGGGAACAAAATATATCGGAACAGGAACACGAGAGATGGTGCGATTTCCACAGGCCGTATGGGATCGAGTCGCAAGAGCTATCGATGGTACAGAACCAATGACCATTGCGGCAACACCTGAGGAGTCACAAGCGTATCAATATAGGCTTGCCCGTATCGAGGAGGGAGCTCGAGAAACGAGAAAATCGAGTTGGACGGGAGGCGGGAAGCGGCTTCCGCATCAAGCAGGCGAAGGGCAGAGCTAAGCCGACATTCAGGAACTTCGGGAGATAGTCATAGAGAAGCTCGAAGGAGAGCAAGATCTCGCCTGCAAAATATACCTGAAGCAGAGAGAGAAAACTTAGTTCAAAACCTCGACATGTCTTTCATGTCAATCGACACAAGAGGGAACATTATTCCCAAAACACCGGAAGCGGTGTATATGGCGACGCAAGCTTTCATCCTACCGTCCAGGCCACCTCCCGGAGATCCAAGAGAAGCGTTATATAACATGGCCATGGCAGGATGTGGAGCCATGGGAGCAGCATTCGCAGCTACACCTCCCGAAGGATCAGCAAGGCAAAATAGTCCACGACCAAATGCAGCAGCAGGTCCCGAAAGAACAAGTGGAGCAAGAGACACAGCGGCACAAGCACGGGTGGACAGAGCACGACAAAATAGAAGAGAAAATCGGCATTCCCCAGAGTTAGATGACGAGGATATGTGTGGGCTACCGTGCTTTACAAGAAGGGTCCGGAAAACTCGAGTTCCTTCAGGGTTTAAGTTACCCGATAATTTCAAAAAATTCGATGGCCTGCAAGATCCCGAGGATTGGCTAGTCGATTACCTCGAGACGGTGAAACTGATAGGCGGAACCAGAGCAATAGCAATGCAGAGTATTCAAGTACACCTAAGCGGAGCCGCAAGATCTTGGATAAAAAAGCTTCCTCCAGGTTCCATCGATAGCTGGGATAGTTTCGAGGATGTGTTCGTCAAGAATTTCCGATCCACCTGCAAGAAACCTGCATCACTAGAAGAGTTGAGGTCATGCCGACAAAAGCATGATGAGTCAATGAGAAAATATATCCAGAGGTGGAACATTATTAAAAAACTCGGCAGAAGACATATCTGACGAGAGGGCAATAGATGCGTTCGTAGCAGGAATCCGACGAGGAGATTTTGTCGAGGACTTGGGGAGAACAAATCCAAGGACAGTGTCAGCATTAATGGAGATAGCAAACAGGTGGGCGGACGGAGAAGATGTTGTCCACAATAAACGACATAGATCACCAGAGGAGGACCGTAGTCGAAATTTCCAAAACAGACGACGGTTTTCCCGACAGTTTTCGAGTTATGACGCTCCTGGCCAAATATCGGCTGGTTTCCGAGGAAATACTGGGGGAAATAATCGAGATGATTACCAAAGAAGTAGCGAGCAGCGAGGCGACAATAGGGATGATTCGCGAAATAACAGGCAAAATAGTGGACCAAGGTTTCAGAGACCTTTCGTAACGCCCGAAGATATGATTAACGGGCCGTGTCAGATGCATTTTTACCTCGACAACAATGGGAAGAGACAGTCGGACATCTGCAGAAGGACTGTCGCAATTTTCAAGCAATGTTAAGGGTCGCAGGGCTAGCCAATGCTCAAACGACAAATAGAAACCCGCAAGGGCCCAGGAGTGAGATCCACCTGCCACCTCCTCCCGCAATTACGGACGAAAATCGGCACCAGCTCAGAATCACGGCAGCACCACACCCACCTCCATATGTTGACCCTAACTCCAACGGCGCGGTCTCGATGATTCAGAAGGGGAGGCCATCCAATAGAGCTCAGAAAGTAATCTCGCGACAAGTGTTCATGGCAGAAAAGATGCCTCCACCAACGATCGAGTACTTAAATTGGTCAGGACGAGATGAGGAAGACAAAAGCGATAACGATGGCGTAAGGTTCAAGAAAGAGGCAGTCACATATGTGTCTCGTACCGCGGCTAGGGTTTGTGTCAGCGCAGCCCACGTCCGGGTCAGCAAGCCACGACACGACGCTGACGTGTATGGCGGGCAACGACGGAGGAGTGCGCGAGGGCTCTCTCATCTCACTCACTTGCAAGGACTAGAACAACCCTTATAATCCACTCCACCTCTCTGTCAACTAGCAATGTGAGGCTAAACTTTAGTCTCACCCCTTGCCATACCCACATGGGCCAAGAGAAATTCAGAATTTGTATTGGGCTATGGGCTAAGGCTAAGACCAAATTCCAACATAAAATTGGGGAGGTTGGTTAGCCAAAGGAAAATAGGCACAAACTTGATTATCATAGTCTGCCTCAACGCAAAACACAATCTTGAAACTTTTGGTAATGTTAACTGCAAGAATTGTGATAGCAGAAGGAGTATTTAAATTAATGCAAAATCACATTTTAAAATCTACTTTCTTGGTAACTTAACATTCATTAACTTTCCATGCCAAATGCAACATCTTTTATTGTAGAATCCTTTCAACATTGGTACTAAGAAATGCCCTCTGAGATATCATTATTTTTTCTAGGACGTTTTGAGGAAACAACTGGAGTTCGACTAGTGTACTTGGAACAATCAAGAGAAACTCCATGGATGAAATGACAATCCATTGAAATGAACAATTGGAAACAACATCTGCTTCGGGGAAGAGCTCATCTGACTACATACACAAACAGCAGCTAACCTTAATCTACTTCCAAAATTTAGATGGAGGTCGTCCATGCAAGTCTAACATCATCTAGGAAATAGAAACGCAAATTCTGTGCATGCACCAGATGAGAAAACTAACTAAAAAGCAACAAAAAAGATGTCTGCACTTTTGCATTATCATTTCTTGAAACATCGCACCCACTGCTTCTCTGCTAGCTTCCAAGTATTATGGGATCGATTAGCTCGCTGAGAGGTGCCAGCTCTGACCTATCGATTAACTGGAATTCCTGCCAAAATACAGGTCCAACGATATATGAGTCATTATATGAGTAAACCATATGTGGCACTGAATTGCAGCAAAATTTGCTCGAGAGTCCAAAAATCCAAAAATGTGATAATTGGAATAAACACTACTAATCAAGAAGAAACTACTGCATTTCAAAAATTTATTCGTTAGATTGATCCAGAAAGCGTCACAATTATCACTAACCTTTGCAGAATATTCTTATTAAGAATATAGGCAGGATGGCTTTGCATGCAAAATGATTGATCACAGCTTCTAAAGCAGTAAGTTAAAAAAGGGGAAAGGTATTTTATTATATAATCATTGCGCCGAACTACTACCAAAGTAAACTCACTTATTTTTCATTCCATGATAGGAGAGGTTGGTGCTAAAGGAAAACCATACTGGAAAGCTCAAGTACTGAAGTTCTTGGCTTCAGACTTCATAGATCCAGGTGATCAGGTCAACAGATCAGAACTTATTTACTAGTTGATTTTGGACATTCTATGCGAAAAGTGTATTTGACACATGAGCACCAGTGCTCCTAATTTTTAAAAATCATATTTTTTGGATTTTAAAAAATATGAAATTAAATACCCACACACATATAAACATTTTGAAGGTACGGTAGAAATTTTAGAGAAAAATATGTTATATTTTAAGCTATAAAAAAAAGACAAATTTCTGACAAATATATACATCTATACGTAGCCACAAATTTGTTTTTTTTCTGTAGCTCAAAATACAATGCAATTTCTACCGAAACTTTGCATAAATATTCAGAACATGTGTATGTATTCATGAAATAAATGTGATGATTTTTTGAAACGCAGAAAAACAGTTTTTAAATATTTTAAAAACTGAGAGCACTGGTGCTAATGTGCACCAAATTTGCTTCCCATTCTATGTGTTTATTCTGTTTTCCTTCTACTTAGACGACACTTATCTTCTAATCAGTTACTTACTTCAAAACGATATAGCACGAGAGGAATCATTTCCCAAAAAGTGCTCAGGAATGCAACTTTATCTAGATGAAGAATGGGGTTTACCGATGTGAAAAGCATGAAGTGCTTGAAGCAAGTGTTGAGATGTGCTTCTTCCTCGAGTTTGATAATCATCTGAAAATGCGAGTGGTATATGTGCGCATACACCCTGAACAGGCGCTTGAAGATCGTCTTGATGACGTCGCAGAAGTTTGGAGGGAAGGGAGCCCCTGTTTGCAGCAGAGTTTTTGAACCAGAGCATATGATTAGACCTGAATTCTGAATCATTTTTGAGCACTCTACAATAACTATAAATTACCTAGCTTTTGAGGGAAGATGGATTCTTCGTCGAGCTGGTTTTCGATCCATTCCATCAGGTACTCGACATACTTGGGCGCAGACACTTCAATAGGCTTTTTGATCTTGACACCATCGGCCCACCTATACTCGTACCTGTTTCATGAACTCTTCTGGTTGATTACACAAAGCACAGTAACACATTCAAACACACATATTACTATGTATAAATCATGACATTAATAGTACATATTTACTGTATATACAGATGCCAAGGTTGAAGAAATATACTTTGGTCCGGCTGCCATTTTCGGGCAGGTAGCTGGCGTGCAAAACTCCATGAGGGTGCCATACAGCAGGTTCACTTGATTGAAGAAGTCAACAGCTGGAGACAGAAATCATCATAAAGACAAGCTAAGATTTTACAAATATATTGCAATACTGTCAGGCATCCGCTGCAACGCCAAGCAACAACTGTTGAGCGCAAAGTGTGATTCAAAGAACTTACTGTTGACAGCAAGCCACTCGTTGAGATCCTCTCCAACTGGCAGGCGGACCACTTCTCGCAGGTTACCGCTGCCAAGCGTGGCGTCGATGTGCCTCTTCAGCTTCATGGCCTGCGACCAAATGCGGTGATCGAGTTGGTAACTGAATTACATTGAACTTTGCTTTCCGAATTGAGCAACTGGAGAACAAGTTAACAACAAACATGCAGGCAGCTATGTTCCAAAGCATTCATCTTCACCATAAGTTACTGGCCCTCCTCTAATTAAAATTCGCACTTTACATCGAGTCCCAGTGCTATTAATCCTACAGCTAGTGGCCACTAGAGCATCGGCGTTGCGAAAAATCGTACTTAGTTTCAGTTTGAGGTAGGGCTGCTAACCCGGTAGCAGAGAAGAAATGGTTAGCCAGATTCTGCAGTTTCAGTTTGAGGTTTGGGCTACCAGCGGTAGGTAGCGCAGATAAACCATAACAAATTCACAGCTATTGACCTCAAATTGTCTAGTGTTACACGGTACTAACATCAGGTGCAGTTCAGAGTAGCAAACTAGCACCAATTCATCAATCACCCTGTCATGCCGATTCTGCAATTTGGTGAAAGGAAAAATTGATTATGCAATTGCTACCGTCCCTACATGATAAGAACACCTCTTTTTTGTTCACAAACGGAAGGAGCGTCTACTCTACAAAAAAAAAAAAAAAAATAAATAAACCTGAGGAACAAGAGCGATCGTGTGTGAATTAATCTGCAAGCAGCTAATCTACCAGGGCATTGTTTCAAGCACCATCATGATTCGCATATAACAGGGCAAACAATGAACAGGTAGGGCTCGAACGTACCTTGTCCCCCGCTGGAGCGCTCTTCTTGGGCCTGAATGTCCTCTGGTTCCTGCAGAAGGAAATCATCAAACTGGAGCGGGGCAAGGAACACCAATGTTGGGAATTGGGATCACTAGACATCTGTTGAATTGGCCAAGAGGCAATAAACAAATACGAGAAGACGAGGAAGAAGGAGAGCACAGGAGACTCCAAGTAAAGAAATCAAAAACAAGTGTAATCAATCCTAACCTGCTGGCACGACCAAGGAAGTTCATCTTACGGCGACGCCGCGCGCCAGAGACGACGACGAGAAGCGCGACGGTGGGTGGTAATCGTCTCCTTCTAGTTGGATCGACGGCGAACAGAGAGAGCTTTGGGAGTCGTCCAAGCCCATGTATATATACCTGACGTAGGCAGCGAGAGAGAGGGGAAGGGCGACAGGCTGGCGGTGACGGAGAGAGGGAAGAAAACGAACCAAGCTGTGGCAAACTGGCTGGCTGGCGGCTTTGAGTGCGTGCGTACGTGCTGTGCGTGGGCGATTTGATGGCTGTTATCCACTCGATCAGGCCCCTGGCTTTGCTGTGGCGTCGGCCGTTTCCGTTTACTACGGTTCTGCTTTGGTAGTACTGATTCAGAGACAGCTAGCAATACCCAGCCTTTCCATACAAGTAATCGCATGCTGTCCAAATCGCTGCTGGCCATCAATCCTCCGCTTCGTTAATTTTATTTGTTTCCATATTAAAGATAATTCCCTGCAGGAGAACCAAGTCACCACAGATACACACCACCCGGTTACATCTAAGGCCCCAAAGAAAAAATAAAGAAATTACACCCAAGCCCTCGAAGAGAAAAAAAAAAGGAAATTGCACTCAAGGCATTAAGCAAAAAAAGAAATTACATCCAAAGGCTCAAATGAAACAAGATATTACATCCATGGCATCAAAGAACAAAAGGAATTACCTCAAGCCATCAAAGAAAAAACTAATTACCTCCAAGCCCTAATAATCTCCCTGGTGACCTCCAGACGCAGCGCGAGAACAACACTTGAATGAGGGGGTCGCTAGATCCAAAATAAACAACAAAATATGTGCTTTGATGATGGAACCTGCATAGAGGAAGCAACCAAGACAGTCTTGATAAGAAAATTGACGCCTTGAACCTTCTGATACCGATGCTACCCATAGAGAAGAAGAAAACCAAGGATGAGGCATTCAAATAGCGATGTGCATCATCAAAAGGAAGAAGCGCCAATGATGAGAAAAATAACATATACAAAGAATGTAGGATTTTCCCGAAATATGAGAAGAGCGAGGAGAAAATATCCAGCGAGAAAGAGGTAAAGAGCAAAACCAAACGAAAACTATCCCTTCACCGAACCAACCTTTCTAGAATAATCGAAGAGTAAATATTAGAATTTCGAAGTGATCAAGACCAATAGTGAAAATCAGTGATTTATTGATACGTGCAAACAAATGAGAGGACTACGAGAGGCCCACATAGATCTAGTCATCACCTCTCTCAAGGAGGAGCAGAGTAAGTAGATCTGGCGTACATCGAAGCTTTCTGGAATAATCGAAGAGTAAATGTTAGAATTCTGAAGTGATTCGTCCAAACATAAAGGTTTGGGAGATCAAATCCATCAAAACCAATAGTGAAAATCAATGTTGATACGTGCAAACAAATGAGAGGACTATGAAAGGCCCACATAGATCTAGTCATCACCTCCCTCGGGGATGGGAAGATTAAGTAGATCTAGCGTACACCAAACCTTGGAGGTTATTTGAAGGGCACCTCATGGACCATGTCAAGGTATAGTACCTGCAGAGGATTGCTACGATGCCGGTAAGGTCGAGGCATCCACCAACAGGGCACCATGGATCCTCGGGTTTAGCGAGGGATACCCAAAAATAGATGTGAACGATGCAACAAGTTGTGGATTTATAACAAGAGATTCATCACAAAGCCCCTCTCCTTCCATCTCGTGCCGGATGGGCAAGTTGAGATGAAGGGAAAATCAGGGTGTCAGGAGATCTGAGAAGTAGAAATGGAACATAAAGCAGTGGAAGAGAGAAGGGGAACAGAGAAATGAGAGCCCTGCTATCTCTTCCTCGGTTCCCCTTATAAAAGCAATTGATGGCGTGGCTTGCGTGTTACTGGTGGAACCCTTGGTAGGTTTGTAGGAAGTAACTCGTTTTCGGCCTACGCCCCTTCAGGCCCGTCTGAATTGAACTCCACAAAAATTTAAGGCCCAGTATAGGTATAACTACGTTGACCTAAGCATATTGTATAACATGTTATAGATAAATAGTCATGTAGATGGTGAAAAAATTGGTTTCATAAAAAAACTGGATGTAAAGCAAGATTGTGATAGTCCACACCAATACCAGACACAATCTTCACTTCACTTCGGGAAGATTTCCTTCTTCAACATATTGAGAAT
This sequence comes from Lolium rigidum, assembly GCF_022539505.1. Lineage (NCBI taxonomy): Eukaryota > Viridiplantae > Streptophyta > Magnoliopsida > Poales > Poaceae > Lolium > Lolium rigidum. The sequence goes on from NC_061510.1 coordinate 145,931,807, forward strand.
CAATATATCCAATAATTAAATAATATCTATTGTACATGGTAGTCCCTTGATACTATATTTGAACACCAAAAGCTTAACAAAACTTAAAAATTAAAAACATTAACTCATCGTGCCAACATGATTATCACGAGTACTTATATTGCATACATTGGTATCATCCTCAAAATAAAATCTTGAATATAGTGATATATATCAAAATAATATGATTTTCTATCCGATGGAACATCTAGTTCTTTGCAAGTCTTATAGAACTTTTATGCCACATAACATGTACATAGTGCAAGGTTGTGTTTACAAACCTCCCAACTAATTAATATTATTGCATACTTTAGAAATAGCCATATGCTCACTTTCGGATTAGATACACCGATGGTGGAAGCATAACCTTCGAGTGAAATTTACTTAGCATAATTAGAATAAACGAATCCAACAAGTTTGTATTTGTATTTCAAAGCTACAAATTAAAACCACTATAAGAACCACAAAGGTATCTCAAAATTCCTTGAACTGATTTCGAAGGATCTAATCTAGTATTAACCTTGTAATTACTAACATCAGCATGCACATATGGTAAATTGAGACGGGAACAAACTACGTATACGAAATATGATTAAATACGCTAAAATATGAAATGCTAAACATTTATATAATATCATCATTAGACCATGGGCATAAATTGAAGGATAATCTAAAATGTGTAGAAAATATTGTATTCAATGACTTAGCATCATGCAATACAAAAATGCAATGATGCACCTTATAAATATGCCTACGTACTTAGGTATATTTCTCAAATGCCATATTTAACGATATTTTCATTCAAAGTATCTTTGATGCGGGAATTCCATAGCATGGGGATGGTATCAATTGAGATGATATCCCGTCCGTCTGGGAGGATGGATCATGTGCTGAGGAAACTTTATAAGAAAATCCTTCATGTTTACCAATATCAATCTCCGATCCATCTTGGAGGATGTTTTATTCCAAGTTTCGGAATATTTCGAGTATGTTTCACTCTTTTGTAAACCCGTGCAAAAAATCGAAAAGTTGAAACACACTAGGTGTCAAACCCCCCTCCCAAATTCCACCAAATCTATAAAAACTTATGGGGGAATAAGAGAGAAAGAACAAAGAAAAAGAATACCAAATGTCTCCAAAATCTAGATCCAACGGGTTCCCCTCACTAAGAGATGATGTTGATTGGTATATTTATAGATCTATATCTCCTTTATCTTTTCTCTCAAATAGATGCAAGAATCATTAGAGGGAGAGGGAGATAGTTGTTGGAAGTATGCCCTAGAGACAATAATAATATATTTAATATCATATTTCCTTGTTCATGATAAATGTTTATACTCCATGCTAGAATTTTGTTAAGCAGAAACATTAATACTTGTGCAGTTTGTAAACAATACAATGTCCCTAGTGAGCCTCTACTAGACTAGTCGTTGGTTAATGATGGCTAAGGTTTCCTGACCATAGTTATGTGTTGTAGATTATCAACCGGTCATGTCATTAGGAGAACTAGATAAGACCCAGTACGATTGCTGCGGAGATCAAAGGTAATTTTTTTGTTAAGTGTATTATAAGTATTTTGTTTCGTTGATCAATAGATTTTTTCTTGTGATAGATTATCTACTTTAACACTGTTAGCAGGAGCGATAAAAGAAACTATGAAATGTGATATCTGAATATTTCTTTTTATTTGTGAATTCTGAATATTCCAAACTCTGAAACATATAACATGTCACGTGGGTTAAAAAATAAGTCTAAAGATTGTCATGGCATGCCCGGACCAATGTGAAAGTACCAGGGCTTTTGCCGTCATTTCGGAGCAGCACATGGATTATTACCTGAAGTACCTTGCAACTGTGTATATACAAATGAGCTAGAATAATAAAAATGTAATGCATATGAATTAAAAGAAAACGTCGGAGGATTGGTAGACATACCATGGAAATAAAACTGCGATGTATTGATCAATAGTTGTACGGTCAGTTTACTATAGGATGTACAAAATGAGAGAGAGGATAGCTAGGACCATGCACAACCTATCAGTTGAAGAGAACTTGGTGGGCGCCTCCGGGACAGGAGCTCATCTGCATGCGCAAAAATGAAGCTCCTTAGCAAAAACGAAGCTCCTTGGTACAAACCACCAATCATGCTCCTTGGCACAGGAGCTCATTTGGATGCGCAAAAACGAAACTCCTTGGCACAAACTCCCTAGTACCATAAGAATACTTTGAGAGCATCAAACTTCACTTCATAATTGAGTGATCATAAAGGTGTCTTTGGGTATATATTAGAAATTACTTGTTGGTTTGCATGTGTATCAAGACTCGGATTTATCCATCCATGTAACAAAGAGATATACTCAGGGCCCACGTGGACCGAGGAGTGTGCCTAGGCCTACATGGACCAGGCACACAAGCCCCCATATGGCTCATGCGGCCAGCCCAAGGGAAACACTAAAGGGGGAACCACCGAAGGGGAAATTTATGGGGTAAGTTTTCCCCTAGGGCCCCACCATCCCTCGGCTTGGAAGGGGGCAATTGGGCCAACCCCTAGCCTATATAAAGACAGGGGAGAGGCAGCGAGAGCAACACACCAAACCCTAGCCGTCACCCCCTATGCTCTCTTGTTTCCTCCTCCATATCGGCTTGGTGAAACCCTGTCGGAGCTCTCCACCATAGCCTCCACCGTCGTTGCATTGTTGGCATGTAAATCCCATCTACCTCTCCACCTATACTTGCTAGATGAAGAAGGAGGGTACTTTATTGTGTTGTATGTGTGCATAACTTAGAGGTGTTGCTCGCGATGCTGATCGGATTAGATCGTGGAGGGAACGACTACATCGACCACGTTAAATACACTTTCGCTTAGAGATCTAGAAGGGTATGTGGATCTAATATTGCTCGTCGCTTGCATCTTCTTAGATTAGATCTTGGCTCTTCCTAGATTGGATCTTGGTTTCATTCTCATCTCTCAGGAATTTTTTTTCTATGCTACAAATCCCATCAATAACAAGCTCAAAGGAAGATCAACAATGGGGGCAGGGGAACGAGTTCAAAAGATTGGGTAACCTTCGGAGAAGAAGGCCCCTTAAATAGGTCCCCCGAAAAAGGATGCCAAATAACAGCCAAGAAATAGGATGCCAAGTATGCAAAGATTTGCGCTCTCTCCGAACGATACAATCAAGATACTCACCAGAGAGCCCCACTTGATAGAATGTTTACTGATCTTAAAACTAGGCCTCCCACCGGTAAAGAGAAAATCTATCAGAACAAACCTCATCGTTGCGCATTCCACTTGAGCTAGATGATTACGATCTTGACACCATCAAGATAGGAAGCCTTTCTTAATTATGCATGCTTCGTGAAGTCTTGTGAATTTCTCCCTCATAATCCAATATGGGAGAGACTGTCTTTAGGCATATCTTCACATATCCATGATTACCATAAATACGGTAATATTCAAGCACATGATCTCTTAGAGATGGTTCATATTAAACTTGCACTTCATTTCTTCTTTCTTCATTATGTTGATGTCTTGAAGGTACACATGAAATCTCACTCGATCTTTTTCTTCAATACATACTTGACATAGGCTCAACTTCTCGTTTGACCAAACCTCGGGCACTCCTTGAAATAACACCTTCGTAAGTGCATAGAGCTCCCATGTGTGTTTTTGATAATTATTGGCAATCCCTATGGGGTAATGTTTGCCTTGCGTTTTGCATGTAGGATTTGTCCATAGACAATGTTTGAACCATATCTTGCCTTCAAGGTTAAAACAATAAGAAGTAAACATGATCAAGTGATGAATAAGATAGTGATGGTGCTCCAGTGATGGCGCCAGACAATCTTGTTGTCAGTTGTTGTGGAAGTGGTTGGGAAACCCCAAGAGGAAGGTGTGATGAGCACAATAGCAAGTTTTCCCTTAGTACGAAACCAAGGTTTAATCGACCAGTAGGAGAAAGGCGTGACTTCTGAAGATGTTGCTGGTTGACTAGTGGCAGGGCGCACTACCGGCGTCAACAACAACGTGGAACCTTCACACAACACAACCAAAGTACTTTGCCCCAACTTACAGTGAGGTTTTCAATCTCACCGGTTCACTGAACACAAAGGATTAGACGTATCGAGTGGAAATAGATGTTTTCAGAAAGTAAACAGAACAGGATTGCAGTAGATGATTTTATCAATAAAGAAAATAGGACCGGGGCCCACAGTTCACTAGATGTGTCTCTCCATAAAGATAATTAGCATGTTGGGTGAACAAATTACAAATGGGAAATTGACAAAATATCGACCAATACATGGCAAGATAATTACTATGAGATTTGATGTGGGCAATACAACATAATACATAGACTAATAATCCACCTTCAGGTTATCGTCTAAACCCCTTTCAGTATTAAGTTGCAAGCAACAGACTATCGCATTAAGCAATGTGTGTAAAGTAAACAATAGAATTGCCCTCGGATAAAACATTGTTTTTTTCTCCCTAGTAGCAGCAGCACATCTACAATCTTAGAAGTTTAATGACACTCTCCCAGAAAACTAGAGACATGAACCTAATATCGAGCATAAATACCCGCTCTTGGAGTCACAAGTGTCCACTTGGCCAGAGTTTCTACTAGCAACGGAGAGCATGCAAGATCACAAATAACATATGATATGAATATATAATCAATCTCAACATAGTATACAATATTCATCGGATCCCAGCAAACGCAACATATAGGATTACATAAAGATGATCTTGATCATGTAGGGAAGCTCACAAGATCTATACATGAAGCTCAAAGTGGAGAAAACAACCATCTAGCTACTGATATGGACCCATAGTCCAGGGATGAACTACTCACGCATCACTTCGGAGGCGGGCATGGCGATGTAGATGCCTCCGCAGATGATTCCCCCCTCCGGCAGGGTGCCGGGAAGAGCTTCAGAACCCCCCTAGATGGGTTCTGCGATGGCGGCTGCGACAGAACTTTTCGTGGATGGACGCACGGGTACCCAGGGTTTTCCCAAGAAGATGTATAAATAGGCGGAGGATTTAGGTCGGTGGGGTGCCTGGTGGGCCCAGACCCCCCTTGGCGCGGGCCAGGCCTAGGCCGCGCCATGGGGTGGTTTGGCCGCCTTGTGGCACCTCTTTGACCCCCCTATGGACTTCGTCTTTGTTTCGGTAAAATATTGACTTCGGCTTTTGTTTCGTCCAATTCCGAGAATATTTTCTGTACAACTTTTCTAAAATAAAAAAACAGAAGAAAACAGGAAACTAGCAGAGTGGCATCTTGTTAATAGGTTAGTGCCAGAAATAATGTAAAAGTGCAACGAAGTGTAAGCAAAACATATATGAATTGGTGTACAACAAGGATGGAGCATAAAAAATTATAGATACGTTTGAGTTGTATCAAGCATCCCCAAGCTTAACTCATGCTCGTCCTCGAGTAGGTAAGTGATAACAAAAATAATTTTTGAGGTGACATGAAGCCAACATAATCTTGATCAAGCATGTAAAGCATTGTGAGTTGGGATCCAAGTACTCTAACATAGGCATGATAGATATAATTCAACAGAACTTAGCAACTATGTTATATCATGAAGAGTAACTCAAACTAAGGATCATGAATAATAGTGCATTGAAAGCAATTGTTTGTTTATGAGCATAGAGTAAACATAACGAAGTTGTAAGGGTATTTTACCCTTATCCATTATTTTGGTAACAATGACACCGTGCTAGAGTATTTGGCCTAATATGTTTATAAGGATAATCTCAGGTATTAGGCAATGAGGCATAAATGGTGTATCAAAGGAACAAGAAGGCTAAAGGAGACCCCCATTTCAACAACAATCAAAAAGGGGTCTACAGCAGAAATCCGGTATGCAGCCCGGTCCAACCGGGCCAACAACCGGCTCTGTCCGGCGCACGGCTCGGTCAGCCGGTCGCCAACCGGGAAGTCCGGCGCACGACCCGGTCGACCAGCCGCCAACCGGGTTCTTCACCGGAACACAAGAAATCCGGTTGCCGACCGGTCAACCGAGCCTACGAACGGCGGGTCCGGCGCACGGCCCGGTCGACCGGTCGCCAGCCGGGCGCCAACCGGCCGCCAACCGGAGGAGCTCCGGGACCGGCAAAGGGCGTCCGGTCACTGGTCCGGTCCGACCGGCCTCACCACCGGGCTGTCCGGTCACGTGGCCCGGTCAACCGGGTTTCTCGAGGAAAAAGCTGAGGTGGCAAGTGACCAACGGCCATATTTCAAAGAACACTATAAATAGGCCTTCTCCTACCTCTGAACAGTTAGGAACTACACTACAAGCTGTTCTTGAGCTCTCTCTCTCTTACTCCATTACTAGAAACACAAAAAGCCTCAGATCTACCTCCTCCTCCACCCAAACTCAAATCCCTCCGGGGAATCGCTAGAGGAGGACCCGATCTACCGTTCTACCAAGCCAAATCTCATTCCCCCTTGTATTCATCGAGAAGCTTGCTTCCTAGGGTTCCTTGGAAACCCTAGGTGGGCAAGAGGAGTCCGGAAGCATCCGGGCTGTGGATTTGCTCCGAGCAAGATTGTGAAGGTTTGGAGGCTACCTCAAAGTCTACCACAAGTGAGTGAGCTATTCCTTCGTGGGATAGGTTCCGGAGAATAGGGTGAGCCTTCGTGGGACCTCCACCCCTCCAAACGTGACGTACTTTGTTGCAAAGCAAGGGAACACGGGAATACATCCTCGTCTCCGCGTGCTATCGGTTATCTCTAACCGAACTCCTTACTTGTGATTTAAGCTGCTGTGAGAGCCTTCGTGCTCGAGTTAGTTGTATCCTCATATAGGTTGCTTCACCTAGTTTGCATTAGGCCCACCTTTATATTCCGCAAAGCCTAATATTGCAAAGAAATAATTAAAACTTGTAGAAACCTATTCACCCCCCTCTAGGTTTACCATCTCTATACTTTCAATTGGTATCAGAGCCTGGACTCTTATTAAGGGCTTCACCGCCTTAAGAGTGAGATGGATAAACTCTTCGAGGGTTTAGATGACGACTCTAACCTTTCGGTTAAAGAGATGAAATCTAGACTCTTGGCATATGATGCCGAGAAGAAGAAAAAGGAGGATGAGCTACAAAACCAAATGATTCCATGCTTAAGAAATTAACTAGTGGACCTCCTCCTAGTACGGCCTCGGCCTCTCTAGGGAATTTCCATGAAGTTAATCATGACTATCCCAAAAACACTTCACCCATGCCTCATATCAACCATAGTGGGAATGTTCCCCATTTTGATGGAACTCACTTTCCTTTTTGGAAATCTTCTATGGAATCTCATATTCGCGAGCTGCAGTGTGGAGTTGTGGGAGATCATTGTTCATGGATACCGGGGACCACAAGATCCCATTCGGTTGACCTCCACCGAATTCTACAACCGTCAACTCAATGCCTCCGCACGTGACAAGATTAGAAGTGGCATCAACCGCAAGCTTCTTGATCAAGTCAATGACATCGACTCCGCTAAAGAGTTGTGGGATCGGATCGTAGTACTCCAAGAGGGAACCGATTTGATCCAATCGGCTCTTTATGAGACCGCAAAGAAAGAGGCTCACCGAGTTCATGATTCGAGATGGAGAATCCGTGTCCGATGCCTACGCTAGGCTTGGTGCTCTTAGAGTAAAAGTCAAGGGACTTGGTGTTGAGAAGTACAATGATGGCTTCGAGATGAATGAAGCATTCATAAAGTCCAAGGTCATTGCTATGATTGCCGTCAAGAAACAAGACACCAACCTTGCACTCAACTTGCAAATCATGACCAAGAGTGCCGATCTCAACTCCGATGATCTCGTCTCCTATGTGGCCGCCAATGAAAACATGGCCAAAGCGGGAAAGAGGCTCATGGCAATGAACCGTGTTGATGAAGCCTCACACAACCATGAAGCGCCACACAAACTTGCTCTCAAAGCTAGGGCCGATCATGGAAGCAATGAAGACTATGAATTTGAAGAAGAAGAAGAGATGACTTCAACTAGTGACATTGCTACCGACTTTGCTTTCTTTGCCAAGAAGTACAAGGCAAAGTTCCCAATGCTCCTCAATGACAAGAAGAAGAAAAGAACTTGCTACAATTGTGATGAAGATAGCCACTTTGCAAATGAGTGCCCTTATGAGAAAAGGGTAGACAAGCCAAGATTCATCAAAGGGGTCAAGCCAAGATTGAAGCCAAACCCAATCAACGATCGATTCAAGAAGAACAAGGGAAGAGCCTTTGTTGGGGCCGAGTACTTGTCCGATGATGAAGATGAAGATGAGGAGAAGGAGACCGGGGTGGCCGGCTTGGCTTTCTCCAAGCCCGGGTCACTCTTCACATATGACTACTCCAAGGACTACTCCACGGAGAATGATGTTGGTTCTTCCTTCATGGCAAGAACAACTCAAGATGATGACTCTGATGACTCTTCCTCCTCTACAATCATTGGCTCTTGTCTTATGGCAAGGGAAACCAAGGTAATGGAGCCTCCACCTTCCCTATCTAGTGTCCTTGATGATGAAAACGAAAATCAAGAAGAATTAATTGTGCTTAAGGAACTCTATGATGTTAGATGCACCCTTCGTGGTGAAGCTCTTGTCAAGTTTGATTTCTTGATGGACTCACTCAAGGAAAAGGATGAGTCCATTGAGGAATTAGAATATCATTTAAATGAAAAGGAACGGAGATTCAATCTCCTAAGACAAGAGCTAAAAACCGAAAGGTGCATATCTCAAGGTCTTAAGCAACAAATTGAAACTTATGAACTTGATAAAGTTAAGGACCTAGAAACTATTGATAGGGCTCAATCTTTGACTCAAGTGCTCCATACCTCAAAGGAGGAACTTGAAGTTGCTCATGCTTCTCTCACTAGGGATCTTGACCACCTTGAAAGAGCTAACAAGCTTGTAAAGGATGAGCTCAAGAAACTTGGAGAGAACCATGACCTACTCCAAGAAACCTACACAAAAGCACTTGAATCAATGAAGGATCCCATTGTTGTTGAAAAGCATGCTAGTTCCCCTACATCTTTTACTAGTGAGCATGCTAAGCTTGTTGAGGAACATGTTCGTTTACAAGAGGAACTCTCTTTGCATGTTGAGACCAATGCATATCTTGAATCCTTGGTGACTAAATATGGTCTCGACTATCATCCTAATGAATCCTCTTGTGAGCATGCATCTATTCTTGAGGAAAATGTTAGGTTAACAAAGGAACTTGCAAAGTTCACCACCGCCAAGAACAAGATGGGATTGGATGACCTCTTGAGTAAGCAAAGGTCAAACAATCAAAAGTTTGGACTTGGATATGTTACCAAGTCTCACAAGAAGAAGAAATACAACAAGGAGAAACCCGCTCAAGATAAGAACAAGAAGGTCACTAATAATGGCAAAGCCTCAAAGGGCAAAGCCACTAGTGGTGACCGCACGGGGCCAAACGATCACTATGCATTATTTGTTGATTATTATGGTGATGTCTATGCTAACTATGTTGGCCCTCCTAATGGCTATGCTTATAGAGAGTACTCAATTTGGGTACCAAAAGATATTGTTGCCATTGCAAAGGAACCCATTAATCGATGGGTTCCTAAATCCTCTACTTGATTCTGTAGGGGTATTCCTCCGGTGGTCCAAAATGGGTGTTTGATAGTGGATGCACCAATCATATGACCGGAGGAAGAGGTGTGCTTGATCAATTCATTGAAGATATCAACAAGAAGTCAAGCATTACCTTTGGTGATAACTCAAAGGGAAAGGTACTTGGGTATGGCAAGGTAGCAATCTCTAAGGACTTGTGCCTTGAGACGGTTATGCTTGTTGAATCCCTTGGCTATAACTTACTTTCTATATATCATCTTGCCGATGCCGATTACAATTCATATTTTACTAATTATTGTGTGAAAGTCTTTAGGAGTGACAATCTCAAATTGGTCCTCGTTGGATATGTGGAGAACAACCTTTACGTGGTTGACCTCTCGAAAGAGAGCTCCTCTCACTCCACATGTCTAATGGCGACCAAGCATGACGAAGGTTGGTTGTGGCATCGCCGCCTTGGTCATGTCAACATGAGGAATCTCAAACAACTTCTAAAGGGTGAACACATTGTGGGACTAACCGGCATTTCTTTTGAGAAAGATCGTGTTTGCAGTGCATGTGTAGCCGGAAAGCAACTCAAGAAGAGTCATCCTATCAAGAGTATCGTCACCACATCTAGGCCTTTGGAGCTCCTTCATTTGGATCTCTTTGGGCCATCACATTATGATACTCTTGGTGGGAGCAAGTATGGACTCGTCATTGTTGATGATTACTCAAGATACTCTTGGGTCTTTCTCCTTAAGTCTAAGGACGAGACCCATAGGTAATTCATTGTCTTCGCCAAGAAAGCTCAACGTATGTATGAATCCGAGATCAAGGCGATAAGGACCGACAATGGCACCGAATTCAAGAACTACACCATGCAAGAGTTTGTTGATGATGAGGGCATCAAGCATGAGTTTTCGGCGCCATACATCCCTCAACAAAATGGTGTTGTTGAAAGGAAGAACCGGACTATCATTGAGATGGCAAGAACCATGTTGAGTGAATTCAACTCACCCCACAACTTTTGGGGAGAAGCCATCTCTACGGCCATCCACTACTCCAACCGGCTCTTCCTCCGTCCCCTCCACAACAAAACTCCATACGAGCTTCTTACCGGTAACAAGCCTAATGTCATGTACATTCGTGTCTTTGGATGCAAATGCCTTGTTAAGAACAACAAAGGAAAGCTCGGTAAATTTGAAACTAGAACCATAGAGGGCATATTTGTTGGATATGCGGAGAACTCTCACGCCTATAGATACTACAACCGGTCCACCGGGACTATTGAAGTATCTTGTGACGTGGTGTTCTTGGAGGATAATGGCTCCCAAGTGGAGCAATTTGTTCCATGTGTTGCAGGTAATGATGATGATCCATCTAGTGCCATCAAGCATATGGGCATTGGACACATTCGGCCCATGGAAATTCATAGTGATGATCAAGATGGTGGAATAGAAGTATCAAGCACGACTCAAGTGGAGCCTAGCTCAACTCAAGTCGAACCATCAAGTGCAACTCAAGAACCATCCTCCACTCAAGATGAGTCACATTCCGAAGAACAAGAAGAAAGTCATCATTCCACGGAGCAAGACCATGATGATGATCAAGAAACATCCTCAACTCATGATCAAGCTCAAGTGGTCCCTCATGATCAAGCACTAGCAAGAGATGAATTCATTGATCATGAAGGAAACATTCGGAAGATCAAGGCCGCTACAAGGGCAAGTGACATGAAAGTAGATCATGTCCTTGGTAGCATCTCAAGGGGAGTGGTAACTCGTAGACACCATGCATTACTTATCACTTATTGTCAACACCATGCTTTTGTGTCTAGTTTTGAACCACTCAAGGTACATGAAGCCTTGGTTGATCCGGATTGGGTAATTGCTATGCAAGAAGAATTGGAGTGTTTCACTCGTAATGAAGTGTGGTCTCTAGTTGAGAGACCCAAAGATCATCGCATCAATGTTATTGGGACCAAATGGGTATTCAATAACAAGCAAGATGAGAATGGCATTGTCATACGAAACAAAGCAAGGTTAGTGGCGCAAGGGTTTGCCCAAATAGAAGGTATGGATTTTGAGGATACCTTTGCGCCGGTAGCCCGTCTTGAAGCTATTCGTATTTTGCTTTCATTTGCATCTTTCCACAATTTCAAACTATATCAAATGGATGTGAAAAGTGCATTTTTGAATGGTCCTCTAAAAGAAACCGCATATGTGGCTCAACCCCCGGGTTTCGAAGACCCATGCCGACCCAACCACGTGTATTTACTCCATAAGGCACTCTACGGTCTCAAGCAAGCTCCACGTGCTTGGTATTAGTTCCTTAGGGATTTCTTACTACATGATGGGTTTTGCATGGGTACGGTCGATTCCACCCTTTTCACCAAACGGGTTAAAGGGGGTGGCCTATTTATATGTCAAATATATGTTGATGATATTATCTTTGGTGGAACTAACCCCAATCATAACAAATCTTTTGAGCTATTGATGACTAGGAAATTTGAAATGTCCATGATGGGAGAGTTGAAGTTCTTCCTAGGCTTCCAAGTGAGGCAACTTGCAAAAGGCACCTTCATCTCTCAAGAAAAGTATGTGAAGGACATGCTCAAGAAATTCAACATGACCAATGCAAGCCCAATGAAGACACCCATGCCCGTAAAGGGGCAACTTGGTTCATGTGACGGTGAGAAGGATGTGGACATAAAGGTATACCGCTCGATGATAGGATCCTTGCTCTACCTTTGTGCCTCTAGGCCGAATATCATGCTAAGTGTAGGGATGTGTGCTCATTTTCAATCCGCTCCCAAGGAGAGCCATTTAATGGCGGTCAAACGGATTCTAAGATACCTTGTTCTCACTCCTACTCTCGGGCTATGGTATCCAAAGGGGTCAGCCTTTTAACTCATTGGCTATTCGGATTCCGATTGGGCCGGTGATAAGGTTGACCGGAAGTCTACCTCCGGGGCTTGCCAATTTATTAGCCGGTCATTGGTGAGTTGGTCATCCAAGAAACAAAACTCCACCGCCTTATCCACCGCCGAAGCCGAATACATATCCGCGGCATCTTGTTGCACTCAATTGTTATGGATGAAGCAAACCTTGAAAGACTATGGTGTGTCTCTTGGTACGGTGCCTCTTCTTTGTGACAATGAAAGTGCAATTAAGATCGCCAATAACCCGGTTCAACATTGTCGCACCAAACATATTGACATTCGCCATCACTTCCTACGTGATCATGTTGCCAATAAGGATATTGATCTCACTCATGTGGGAACAACCTACCAATTGGCGGATATTTTCACTAAGCCTTTGGATGAAGCCCGCTTTGTTAACTTGAGAGGAGAACTTGGTATTCTTGATCCTAAAAACTTGGATTGATTAACTTCTTGCACTATATTCTTGCATTTATCTTGCTATCTAGCTTAGAGGTATAGCACATATGGGGATAGCCATCCTACCATGTCTTGGTAAGATGCATACCTATGTGTGCAACATAAATAGACCCAATGTCATTATATGGACCCAAGCATGTCTCTTCGAGGTCTCATGACATTTGCGCTTTCACATAGGGGGAGTAATCCCCCGCCCCTCATTGAGCCTTCATTGCAACTTGATTTGACAATATAAGGCCAAATGATCTTATTGCAAAAATCATTTCAAAATGACTTATGATTCTTGATATATATTTCGACTCATACCCATTGTTGCTATTTACGTCTTGTTTGGATTTTATCTCCAATGGGTATGCCTAGAGAATCTTGCGTTTCCAACCCCATGTCTATGCTCATCTCATCATCATCTATCTATCTATATGTACATGTCATCATCTGAGCATTCACACACATTTACACAAAGCATAGGGGCAAAACGAGGCGAAAATGAGATAAAACTGGGTGGCCGGTCTCTGGCCCGGTTGGACCGGCCTCTGCGCCGGATCGGCCGGCGCCAGGTCCGGTTCGACCGGGCGCCCGACCGGCCGCGCGGCCTGTTATGTGTGGAAGAGGATACCCCTTGGGGTCTTCTTCCTCATTCTTCCCCAACTTCCACACCTCCATTGCCGCCGCCCCCATCACCTCCACCACGCCCTAGGGCCTTCCCACCACAAGAACCCCCCCAAACTTCACCAAACCATAGATCGGGCCCCTTGGAACATCTCCACCAAAGGATTTGGTCCCTCTCAAGCTATTTTGGGAAATCTTGGAGTTCTTGGGTTTCAAGACCTACCTCGTGTTCTTCTTGCTCTCTTGATCAAGGAGGACCATGTCTTCGGGTAATGTGATCTATCTTCCTCCCTATCCTCTAGTCCCCCTCACACATTGCAAATTTTGGACAAATTTTGGGGAAATTTTAGGGTTAGGGTTAGGGTTTGTAAGTCCTCATGCCTTTAGAGTGTCTCACAACACAATGCACTTACTCCACTCTATTGCTATAGTCTATATTCAAGTTTATGAGTTTTTGCATGAATTTGTGGTAGAAAATCTGGACAAAACTTCACAAATCGACAGACCCGGTCACCAGCCCGGTCGACCGGCCGCTCAACCGGCCGGCCCGGCGTGCGGCCCGGTCAACCGGTCGCCAACCGGCTCGTCCGGTCTGCTGCCCGGTTGGACCGGCCTGTGCGCCGGGTTGCCCAGTTTTCGCACAATCTCATCGATACACTTGGATATGTGCTATGCTTTTTGGCTTCCCTCATATTGATGACATGTACGCTTACCCCACTGCTATCCCTGCTCTATTTTTCTCATTCACAGGTAGTTGGAGTGGTGAGGCACGTGGCAATGTTTCCAAGAGAGGAAGGATTGTTGATCCTCCCCGCCGTTCTAGTAGCCGCGTACCCCCTCAAGCTCCTCAGGGTACTGACATTGGCAGCTCAGCTGCGGGTAGAAACAAATCTATTGGTGGCAAGAGAAAGGATAAGCATGCCGCCCAACAGGATGAGGAAATAGTGCCAAATATCAATGCTGGGAGTGCAAACAGTGTTGAGTGGCAGGAAATGAGGACGGTGAATCTGTATCGCTTTGAGCAACGGACTTACCTTCGTGGGGACCAGTTTTTCTGGACCAAGACACAAGCAGCCCTATGGGATGGTTACTATGATTCTCATGAGTTTATGAAGAATGGTGATATTGTCTTGCCCAAGGCCATCAACCCTGAAGAGCTTGCCTTGCATGAAGCCACAAAGTACCGCTTTGTGGTTGAAACCTTGAAGGGTATGGGCCTGTATGACCTTGTGTGCCTGAAGCCTGATGATCACCAAGAGGATCCTACCTTCTGTCCTCTCCTAGTCCGTCAGTTCCACTGCACCGTTTTCTTCCATGATGATGAGGACCGCACCATCACCCGGATGACTCGGCAAGGAAAAGTACTCATGCACCTACTCTCAGTTCCGTGCAGCCATGGGTTGTGGTGGTGATCGTAATCCCGGGTACAAGATTCGTTCACGGTCCAAGCTTACTAAGGGTGACATCTCCTTCTGCTATCCTGCGAACCCTACACCTGGACCTCCCACTATCTCTGGGATGTATTACTCATAACTTGTTCTTGCCAAGATGTTCCGTGAAAGCCTCATCAGCAAGTCTGGCGACACAAGTGAAGTCAGGAACTATCACCTCAATCTGATGTACTATTGCCATCCTGACAGGCTAAGGAAGATTGATGGATGTGATCTTATCCACTGTGAGCTGAAGCGTGCAGTTATGGAACGCATGACTCCCAACTATGCTCAGTATGTTCAGCGGCTCATCAACTACATTGTCCCCGCTCCTCTCAACGTTCGTGGTGAAAAAGTCATCATGGACCCATTCAGGATACCCATTCAGGAGGCCACTCGTCCGGACGTTCCCTCCATGACGCCCTCCACTGAGCGCCGTTCCAAGGAACGCCATGATCATGATGCTAGCTCCAGCTACTCTCAGGGCTCCAAGCATGGTGCTGCTCGCTTCTTCTCAAGCATGTGGAAAATGTGCAAGAACACCAATGATGTTGCACATCAGACCTTTACTATGACCCAGGACACACGGAGGCGCCAGAATGAGTTCATGGCCTCACGGAACCACCCTGTTCCTCCTCCTGGACCTGAGATGGCGCCTGTGGTAGCGCCTCAGTGGGAGATGCCTCCCCTTACCGATGAGATGCTCCAGAACTTCGACTTCTCCGTATACGCTCATGGTGCCATCCCTCCTAGGACAGCTTGTGCCTCTACTCCTGCTGATGATGATGGTGATGAGGATGAGAGTCATGCGGATGCACGCGGCGATGGCGAGACCTCCTGGTCCACCGGGGATGAGATCTACTGATGAGTGCGATAGCATCTCTCCTCTTTTCTTCGCCTTTTTGGTGTTCCGATGCCAAAGGGGGAGAAGAGAGTAGAGTCTAGGACCACGGGGTTCTTTGATTGCCACAAGCCATGGGATTTTCTTTATTTGGATTTTATATGGCTTGTGCTTATTTGCTTTGAGTTTTTCAAGAACCATTTGCTACTTCCAATAATTCGTGTATGGATGTGTATGGACGACTATTATGAGTGCTACTCTATGTTAGGATGATTATGTGTGCTATGCTTATATATCTTGATATGCACATCTCCATACCATGCTTGTTTCCTAAAGATATTGGGGGAGCTTCTCATGTTCCACAAATGGTGCACTTTGCATTCAAACGCAAATTCTCCAAGTGCACACATTATGGGGAAGCTGTCGTAATATCTTATATGGAATCAAGGTTTAGAGCTTATCATAATATCTATTTGTGACTCTAGCTCGGGTTGTCATCGTATACCAAAAAGGGGGAGATTGTAAGGGTATTTTACCCTTATCCATTATTTTGGTAACAATGACACCGTGCTAGAGTATTTGGCCTAATATGTTTATAAGGATAATCTCAGGTATTAGGCAATGAGGCATAAATGGTGTATCAAAGGAACAAGAAGGCTAAAGGAGACCCCCCACTTCAACAACAATCAAAAAGGGGTCTACGAGCAGAAATCCGGTCTGCAGCCCGGTCCAACCGGGCCAAGCAACCGGCCTGTCCGCGCACGAGCTCGGTCAACCGGTCGCCAACCGGGGAAGTCCGGCGCACGACCCGGTCGACCGGCCGCCAACCGGGTTCTTCACCAGAACACAAGAAATCCGGTTGCCGACCGGTCAACCGGCCTACAGACCGGCGGGTCCGGCGCACGGCCCGGTCGACCGGTCGCCAACCGGGCGCCAACCGGCCGCCAACCGGAGGAGCTCCAGGACCAGCAAAGGGCGTCCGGTCACTGGTCCGGTCCGACCGGCCTCACCACCGGGCTGTCCGGTCTGTGGCCCGGTCAACCGGGTTTCTCGAGGAAAAAAGCGGAGGTGGCAAGTGACCAACGGCCATATTTCGAAGAACACTATAAATAGGCCTTCTCCTACCTCTGAACAGTTAGGCACTACACTACAAGCTGTTCTTGAGCTCTCTCTCTCTTACTCCATTACTAGAAACACCAAAAGCCTCAGATCTACCTCCTCCTCCACCCAAACTCAAATCCCTCCGGGGAATCGCTAGAGGAGGACCCGATCTACCGTTCTACCAAGCCAAATCTCATCCCCCCTTGTATTCATCGAGAAGCTTGCTTCCTAGGGTTCCTTGGAAACCCTAGGTGGGCATGAGGAGTCTGGAAGCATCCGGGCTGTGGATTTGCTCCGAGCAAGATTGTGAAGGTTTGGAGGCTACCTCAAAGTCTACCACAAGTGAGTGAGCTATTCCTTCGTGGGATAGGCTCCGGAGAATAGGGTGAGCCTTCGTGGCGTGGGGAATCCTTCGTGGGACCTCCACCCCTCCAAACGTGACGTACCTTGTTGGAAAGCAAGGGAACACGGGAATACATCCTCGTCTCCGCGTGCTATCGGTTATCTCTAACCGAACTCCTTACTTGTGATTTAATCGCTCTGTGAGAGCCTTCGTGCTCGAGTTAGTTGTATCCTCATATATGTTGCTTCACCTAGTTTGCATTAGGCTCACCTTTATATTCCGCAAAGCCTAATATTGCAAAGAAAGAATTAAAACTTGTAGAAACCTATTCACCCCCCTCTAGGTTTACCATCTCTATACTTTCAGAAGTGGTACTCAACATGTCCTTTATGGAATAGCAAAACATAAATGCTAGGGCACCTTCAAAGTTTAGAGGGTGACTAGATACAAGTAATTTGAGAGCAAGCAATAGCACAATCATGAATCAATCAATAATAATTTTGGGACTATGCACATTGCACTAAGAATGACAACTATGCTCTCTTAATCGGTGCATAAAGTAGAAGGTGAAGACTCAACATAAAGTAAAACATATACGACTCTTTGCAGAGTAAGCAAGATAAACAAATTTTATAAACCTTCCATAAAGTATGGTACTTATTAGCTTTGAGCTCTCATTGCCCCTATCATAAGGATCTTGAATTGTTAAAGTTAATGTGAGTCAAATATGAGCTATATGCTTGGAAATCACAAGTTGAAAATCTCATGCCCCTTGAATGCGAGTACCTAAACCTCATGCTCCTCAACTTAGGTCCCAAATAAGTTCTTGTCCTTGAAAGTGTACATGTATGATTGAGAACCGCCAACGGGGTACCTCTTGCCCGATGATATGGAGGTACTCTTGTGGAGAAGTCCCATGCCAAAATAACAAGACAAATAGACAGTGAGCATCTCAGCAATTTTTTATTTACTATGGGTATAGTTTTTTATTGCAAATGCTTCATAGAATGCTCACTATGGCTTAGCTATAAATTTCCACCATGAATTATGCATGACTTAGATTAGCGGCCCAGAGATTTCCCTAACTCATATACAAACTCCATGTACTTATAAGTTTCCATTTTATTTCGCACCGCTAGGCATCCATAAACAAAAGAACATGACATCCACTAAATATAAGTGCAATGTCGAAAGTGTTCCCCATGAAAGTATGGTTCTACTAACTCCCAACTCGCAATTTGCGAACACATAAACTTCATAAGATAGGCACAATGATCAAGTTTATTAAGTGCAAGAAAGTAAATGTGCCATCAAGTTCGTGAGAGTTTTACTGACTAACTTTCTCATGTCAAAATTTAATTTGGAAGATAAATAAAAACATGATGAATTACTTGGAATAGCAATAATGCTACTAGGTAGATATGGTGGACACAATTGACAAACTTTGTTTCATGGTGGTTGGATGCACGAGTAGAGATCATACTCAGCAGAGGTGAAGGCTAGCAAAAGATTGGGAGCGACCAACTAAGAGAGCAATAATGGTCATAATCATGCATAGCGACAAAACATTATCAATCAAAGCATAAAGTGATATTACAAGTCAAAAACTAAATGATCATAGAGGCTTTAGTTGACTGGTTATAGTCATAACATGATGTAAGGATGCGCCAAGTCAACCCAATAAAGCATCAAAGGAGAATACCACAATATTATGCTTTTATGATTGAAACAACACATGATTCTTTCAATGACACATTATACACTCTCAGCCATTTGAAACAAGTCATGCTATAATAATAAATACTAAGCATATGACAAGAATAACATCCAACATGATATGCCAAAGTCTATGCCACAGTTTAGACAAGCTTCGTTTTGCATCACTATAGTCATGAAATAGTTTATTCATATCCAACACCAATAAACTTATTTGAAACAGCTCTCAGAGATGAAATACATTATGGGCCAGAGATCTAATCATACACAAATAAATAATACTAACGTGCTCTGAACAAAATTTCAAGTGAAAGAACAAGAGCTAAACGCAGTACCAGAAAACTAGAACACTCAGCGAATACTAGAGCGTTCTTTGCAATTAAAAAGGAGCGGGTCTTTCTCCAAAACAAATGTGCCAGGATCCAACATATGCTACAGCAAACAAAACAAAATAAAATAAATAAAAACAAAACAAAAAATACGCTCCAAGAACAACACATAGCGTATGAAGCAATAAAAATATAGCGCATAGAGAGATAACATATTGCTTTGTTGATGAAGAGGGGATGCCAGGCATCCCCAAGCTTAGATGCTTGTACCTCTTGGATATTTCTTGGAGTGCAGGGACATCCACAAGCTTGAGATTTTGTCCATTCTTCATCTCATCTCATCACATCATTCTTCTCTCCCTACACTTGAAAACTTCTTTCATAGAAAACTTCACACAATTCTCTATTAGCAGCATTAGTACAATCAAAATAAACAAATCCACTTTGGTTCAGTAATAACATATATAAAACATCTATTAAAGCATAAACTACTGTAGAAACCCTTCAAAAAACTCTTTGATCAAAAGAACTCAAAAAGGAAGAGATTTAAGAGGCAAATGCAAATAGTGCAGAAATCTGTCAAAACAGAATAGCAGGTAAAGATCGATTTTTTTGAAAATCCTCTGTTGCTTATATCGAAAAGTGGTCAACTAACGAAAGTTAGATAATAACCTGGGGCATATGCATTAAAACTGACAGCTCAATATTCCGCTCTGGCTATTTTTATGAATTTTTATGGTAACAACACAAAATCTATTTTTAGGACAACAACTTTCCCAAATCTTACTTTCTTCCTATTAGAGACTATTCTTGGCACAAAAACGAAATAATAATAATAATAATAATAATAATAATAATAATAATAATAATAATAATAATAATAATAATAATAATAATAAGAGGTCATTACAGTAGTAATAACTTCCAACACTCAACAAAAAGAAAAATTACTGTAAATAAAACATGGGTTGTCTCCCATAAGCGCTTTTCTTTAACACCTTTCAGCTAGGCGCAGAAAAAGTGCGAGCATCAAGTATTATCAAGTGAAGGAGCATTAAGATCAATGCAAGAAGTTTTTTAAATAAAGATTTGTATTTTATTAATATGAGTCTTAGAAGACCCTTTCTTTGCACTTTTAGTTTCACTACTTTCATCAAATGGATTTTCAGGAACAATCCAATCAAAATTCTTTCCCCAGGCTTCATGCATTGCTACTAATTTGAAAGGTATTGGTATTTTACCTTCTATACTATTTTTTTGCTTTGGTCAAGTGTACCAAAGATATCTACACATGAGCCTAGCTTCTCAAACCGATCAAAAACTTCATAGCTTCTATAACCACATCTTTAAATTCTCGAAGCAAAGTTTCTAGGATAAAGTCTTTCTTTTCATCATCCTCAATTTCATAGAGTTTAAGAAAAATTTGATGCATAAAAGTATTAAGGCTAACAAATCTAGCCTCCAGCATTTTAACTAAACAAGCTGCAGCAGTTTCATAATTAGGAGCTAGTTCTATCAGGGATTTATCCTTGATATCGTTATGCTTACTAACATGATTGAAGAATTTTTCAGTGTTATCTTTCCCAATTATGGAACCACTACCTACAGATAGGTCCTTCAGATCGTACTTAGGAATCCACATAATGAACTAGAAACGAAATAGCAACTATGTAAGAAACTAATTTTTTTGTGTTTTTGATATAAAGACAACTATAAAAGTAAATTAATTTTTTGTGTGTTTTTGATATAATAAATCAAACAAAACAAAGTAAAGTAAAGTAAATTAAGCAAACTATAACAAATTAAAGAGATTGGAGATGAGAGACTCCCCTTGCAGAAATCCTCTTTCTCCCCGGCAACGGCGCCAGAAAATCTTGATTGTGCTATGGTGATGGCGCCAGACAATCTTGTTGGCAGTTGTTGTGGAAGCGGTTGGGAAACCCCAAGAGGAAGGTGTGATGAGCACATCAGCAAGTTTTCCCTCAATATGAAACCAAGGTTTAATCGACCAGTATGAGAAAGGCGTGACTTCTGAAGGTGTTGTTGTCTGACTAGCGGCAGGGTGCACTACCGGCGTCAGTGATACGTCTCCGACGTATCGATAATTTCTTATGTTCCATGCCACATTATTGATGATATCTACATGTTTTATGCACACTTTATGTCATATTCGTGCATTTTCTGGAACTAACCTATTGACGAGATGCCGAAAGGCCGGTTCTGTTGTTCTGCTGTTTTTGGTTTCAGAAATCCTAGTAACGAAATATTCTCGGAATTGGACGAAATCAACGCCCAGGTTCCTATTTTGCCCGGAAGCATCCAGAACACCCGAGAGCCGCCAGAGGGGGGCCACAGGGCCCCCAGATGATAGGGTGGCACGGCCCACCCCCTGGCAGCGCGGCCCTATGGTGTCGTCGCCCCTTCGACCTTCTGACGCCGCCTCTTCGCCTATATAAAGGTCCCAGACCTAAAACCTCGATACGAAAAAACCACGGTACGAGAAACCTTCCAGAGCCGCCGCCATCGCGAAGCCAAGATCTGGGGGACATGAGTCTCTGTTCCGGCACGCCGCCGGTACGGGGAAGTGCCCCCGGAAGGCTTCTCCATCAACACCACCGCCATGTCCATCAACACCACCGCCATCTCCATCAACGCTGCTGTCTCCCATGAGGAGGGAGTAGTTCTCCATCGAGGCTCGGGGCTGTACCGGTAGCTATGTGGTTAATCTCTCTCCTATGTACTTCAATACAATGATCTCATGAGCTGCTTTACATGATTGAGATCCATATGATGAGCTTTGTATCGCTACTAGTTGTGTGCTACTCATGTGATTTTATTAAAGTAGTCTATTCCTCCTGCATGGTGTAAAGGTGACTAGTGTGTGCACCGTGTGGTTCTTGTCGTAGGCTATGATCATGATCTCTTGTAGATTGTGGAGTTAATTATCATTATGATAGTATTGATGTGATCTATTCCTCCTTCATAGTGTAATGTGGACAGTGTGTGCACTATGTTAGTTCTTGGTTTATTTCGCAATGATCTATTATGCTCTAAGGTTATTTAAATATGAACATTGAATTGTGGAGCTTGTTAACTCCGGCATTGAGGGTTCGTGTAATCCTACGCAATTTGTTCATCAGCCAACAAAAGAGTGTATGTAGCACATATGAGAAAGAGTTATTTATTATGCGATCAATGTTGAGAGTGTCCACTAGTGAAAGTGTAATCCCTAGGCCTTGTTCCTAAATACTGCTATCGCTGCTTGTTTACTGTTTTACTGCGTTACTACTGCTTCGTTACTACTGCTCATACTTATTCATAATACCTGTATTTCACTATCTCTTCGCCGAACTAGTGCACCTATTAGGTGTGTTGGGGACACAAGAGACTTCTTGCTTTGTGGTTGCAGGGTTGCATGAGAGGGATATCTTTGACCTCTTCCTCCCTGAGATCGATAAACCTTGGGTGATCCACTTAAGGGAAACTTGCTGCTGTTCTACAAACCTCTGCTCTTGGAGGCCCAACACTGTCTACAAGAATAAAAGCTCCCGTAGACATCAAGCTATTTTCTGGCGCCGTTGCCGGGGAGGAAAGGTAAAAGGTACTCACACTCCGGATCTCGGCTACTAAGCTATTTTCTCCGTTGTAAGTACTCGAAGCTATTTCCTTTAGATCCTGCAATTGCATCTTTTTGTTTCTTGTTTACACTAGTTTGGCATAATGGACAAAAATGAGCTTCTTATTCTATTTCCTGATTTAAGACATGGATGGTTTGATGCGAAAATTAAAAAACCTATAGAACCTTATTTGCATGCTGGTAGTAATATTAGTATGAACGCTTTGAACACCATTGTTGATAATAATATAGAAAGTTCTAAGCTTGGGGAAGCTGGTTTTCATGATCTTTTTAGTCCCCCAAGCATTGAGGAGAAAATTTTCTTTGATGATACTTTGCCTCCCATATATGATGATTATAATGATAGTGGTCTTTTGGTGCCACCTACTATGGAGAGTAAATTTTGTTGTGATTATACTATGCCTCCTACACTTGATGAGAATAATAATGATAGCTACTTTGTTGAATTTGCTCCCACTATTACTAATAAAATTGATTATGCCTATGTGGAGAGTAATAATTTTATGCATGAGACTCATGATAAGAATGCTTTATGTGATAGTTATATTGTTGAGTTTGCACATGTTGCTACTGAAAGTTATTATGAGAGAGGAAAATATGGTTGCAGAAATTTTCATGTTACTAAAATGCCTCTCTATGTGCTGAAATTTTTGAAGCTACACTTGTTCTATCTTCCTATGCTTGTTACTTTGCTCTCCATGAACTTGTTTATTTACAAGACTCCTATGCATAGGAAGCATGTTAGGCTTAAATTTGTTTTGAATTTGCCTCTTGATGCTTTCTTTTGCTTCAATTACTATTTCTTGCGAGTGCATCATTAAAATTGCTGAGCCCATCTTAACGGCTATAAAGAAAGAACTTCTTGGGAGATAACCCATGTGTTTATTTTGCTACAGTACTTTGTTTAATATTTGTGTCTTGGAAGTTGTTACTACTGTAGCAACCTCTCCTTATCTTAGTTTTGTGCTTTGTTGTGCCAAGTAAAGTCGTTGATAGTAAGGTTCATACTAGATTTGGATTACTGCGCAGAAACAGATTTCTTTGCTGTCACGAATCTGGGCCTAATTCTCTGTAGGTAACTCAGAAAATTATGCCAATTTACGTGAGTGATCCTCGGATATGTGCGCAACTTTCATTCAATTTGGGAATTTTCATTTGAGCAAGTCCGGTGCCTCAATAAAATCCATCTTTACGGACTGTTCTGTTTTGACAGATTCTGCCTTTTATTTCGCATTGCCTCTTTTGCTATGTTGGATGAATTTCTTTGATCCATTAATGTCCAGTAGCTTTATGCAATGTCCGGAAGTGTTAAGAATGATTGTGTCACCTCTGAACATGTTAATTTTTATTGTGCACTAACCCTCTAATGAGTTGTTTCGAGTTTGGTGTGGAGGAAGTTTTCAAGGATCAAGAGAGGAGTATGATGCAATATGATCAAGGAGAGTGAAAGCTCTAAGCTTGGGGATGCCCCGTGGTTCATCCCTGCATATTTCAAGAATACTCAAGAATCTAAGCTTGGGGATGCCCAAGGCATCCCCTTCTTCATCGACAAATTATCAGGTTTCTTCTCTTGAAACTATATTTTTATTCGGTCACATCTTATGTACTTTACTTGGAGCGTATGTTTGTTTTTGTTTTTGTTTTTGTTTGAATAAATGCTTGTGTGGGAGAGAGACACGCTCCGCTGGTTCATATGAACACATGTGTTCTTAGCTTTTAATGTTCATGGCGAAGGTTGAAACTGCTTCGTTCATTATTATTTGGTTGGGAACAGAAAATGCTACATGTAGTAATTGGTAAAATGTCTTGGATAATTTGATACTTGGCAATTGTTGTGCTCATGTTTAAGCTCTTGCATCATATACTTTGCACCCATTAATGAAGAAACACCTAGAGCTTGCTAAATTTGGTTTTCATATTTGGTCTCTCTAAAGTCTAGATAATTTCTAGTATTGAGTTTTGAACAACAAGGAAGACGGTGTAGAGTCTTATAATGTTTTCAATATGTCTTTTATGTGAGTTTTGCTGCACCGGTTCATCCCTGTGTTTGTTTCAAATAGCCTTGCTAGCCTAAGCCTTGTATCGAGAGGGAATACTTCTCATGCATCCAAAATCCTTGAGCCAACCACTATGCCATTTGTGTCCACCATACCTACCTACTACATGGTATTTCTCCGCCATTCCAAAGTAAATTGCTTGAGTGCTACCTTTAAATAATTCAAAATTTATCACCTCTTATTTGTGTCAATGTTTTATAGCTCATGAGGAAGTATGTGGTGTTTTATCTTTCGATCTTGTCATTTACTTTTGACAGACTTTCACAATGGACTAGTGGCTTCATCCGCTTATCCAATAATTTTGCAAAAAGAGCTGGCAATGGGGTTCCCAGCCCGACTAATTAACTTGCATTAATAATTATCTTCACATGTTTTGCTCGATTCATCGGTAAGCAACTTAATTTTGCAAATAGACACTCCTTCATGGTATGTGATTGTTGGAAGGCACCCGAGGATTCGGTTAGCCATGGCTTGTGTAAGCAAAAGGTTGGGAGGAGTGTCATCCATAAATAAAGAAAAACTAAACTAAAGTACATGTGTAAACAAAAGAGAAGAGGGATGATCTACCTTGCTTGGTAGAGATAACGTCCTTCATGGGAGCCGCTCTTGAAAGTCTGGTTGATAAGGTAGTTAGAGTGCCCACTACCATTCGTTGACAACAACAAACACCTCTCAAAACTTTACTTTTATGCTCTCTTTATGTTTTCAAAAACCAAAGCTCTAGCACAAATATAGCAATCGATGCTTTCCTCTTTGAAGGACCATTCTTCTACTTTTATGTTGAGTCAGTTCACCTATTTCTCTCCACCTCAAGAAGCAAACACTTGTGTGAACTGTGCATTAATTCTTACATATTTGCTTATTGCACTTATTATATTACTCTATGTTGACAATTATCCATGAGATATACATGTTACAAGTTGAAAGCAACCGCTAAAACTTAATCTTCCATTGTGTTGCTTCAATGTCTTTACTTTAAATTATTGCTTTATGAGTTAACTCTTATGCAAGACTTATTGATGCCTGTCTTGAAAGTGCTATTCATGAAAAGTCATTGCTTTATGATTCAGTCGTTTACTCATGTCATTACCATTGTTTTGATCGCTGCATTCATTACATATGTTTACAATATGATCAAGTTTATGATGGCATGTCAGTTCAGAAATTATCTTTGTTTATCATTTACCTGCTCGGGACGAGCAGAAACTAAGCTTGGGGATGCTGATACGTCTCCGACGTATCGATAATTTCTTATGTTCCATGCCACATTATTGATGATATCTACATGTTTTATGCACACTTTATGTCATATTCGTGCATTTTCTGGAACTAACCTATTGACGAGATGCCGAAAGGCCAGTTGTTGTTTTCTGGTGTTTTTGGTTTCAGAAATCCTAGTAACGAAATATTCTCGGAATTGGACGAAATCAACGCCCAGGTTCCTATTTTGCCCGGAAGCATCCAGAACACCCGAGAGCCGTCAGAAGGGGGCCACAGGGCCCCCAGATGATAGGGTGGCGCGCCCCACCCCCTGGCCGCGCGGCCCTATGGTGTCGTCGCCCCTTCGACCTTCTGACGCCGCCTCTTCGCCTATATAAAGGTCCCAGACCTAAAACCTCGATACGGAAAAACCACGGTACGAGAAACCTTCCAGAGCCGCCGCCATCGCGAAGCCAAGATCTGGGGGACAGGAGTCTCTATTCCGGCACGCCACCGGGACGGGGAAGTGCCCCCGGAAGGCTTCTCCATCAACACCACCGCCATCTCCATCAACACCACCGCCATCTCCATCAACGCTGCTGTCTCCCATGAGGAGGGGTAGTTCTCCATCGAGGCTCGGGGCTGTACCGGTAGCTATGTGGTTAATCTCTCTCCTATGTACTTCAATACAATGATCTCATGAGCTGCTTTACATGATTGAGATCCATATGATGAGCTTTGTATCGCTACTAGTTGTGTGCTACTCATGTGATGTTATTAAAGTAGTCTATTCTTCCTGCATGGTGTAAAGGTGACTAGTGTGTGCACCGTGTGGTTCTTGTCGTAGGCTATGATCATGATCTCTTGTAGATTGTGGAGTTAATTATCATTATGATAGTATTGATGTGATCTATTCCTCCTTCATAGTGTAATGTGGACAGGTGTGTGCACTATGTTAGTTCTTGGTTTATTTCGCAATGATCTATTATGCTCTAAGGTTATTTAAATATGAACATTGAATTGTGGAGCTTGTTAACTCCGGCATTGAGGGTTCGTGTAATCCTACGCAATGTGTTCATCATCCAACAAAAGAGTGTATGTAGAACATATGAGAAAGAGTTATTTATTATGCGATCAATGTTGAGAGTGTCCACTAGTGAAAGTGTAATCCCTAGGCCTTGTTCCTAAATACTGCTATCGCTGCTTGTTTACTGTTTTACTGTGTTACTACTGTTGCGTTACTACTGCTGCGTTACTACTGCTCATACTTATTCATACCACCTGTATTTCACTATCTCTTCGCCGAACTAGTGCACCTATTAGGTGTGTTGGGGACACAAGAGACTTCTTGCTTTGTGGTTGCAGGGTTGCATGAGAGGGATATTTTTGACCTCTTCCTCCCTGAGATCGATAAACCTTGAGTGATCCACTTAAGGGAAACTTGCTGCTGTTCTACAAACCTCTGCTCTTGGAGGCCCAACACTGTCTACAAGAATAGAAGCTCCCGTAGACATCAGTCAGCAACAACGTGGAACCTGCACACAACACAACCAAAGTATTTTGCCCCAACTTGCAGTGAGGTTGTCAATCTCACCGGTTTGTAGAACACAAAGGATTAGACGTATCGAGTGGAAAGAGATGTTTTCATAAAGTAAACAAAACAAGATTGCAATAGATGATTTTATCAGTAAAGAAAATAGGACAGGGGTCCACTCTTCACTGGAGGTGTCTCTCCATAAAGATAATTAGCGTGTTGGGTGAACACATTACAGCTGGGAAAATGACATAATATCGACCAATACATGACAAGATGATTACTATGAGATTTGATATGGGCATTACAACATAATACATAGACCATAATCCAACTGCGTCTATGACTAATAATCCACCTTCAGGTTATCGTCCGAACCTCTTTCAGTATTAAGTTGCAAGCAACATACTATCACATTAAGCAATGTGTGTAAAGTAAACAATAGAATTACCCTCGGATAAAACATTATTGTTTTCTCCCTACTAGCAACAGCACATCTACAATCTTAGAAGTTTAATGTCACTCTCCCAGAAAACTAGAGGCATGAACCTACTATCGAGCATAAATACCCGCTCTTGGAGTCACAAGTGTCCACTTGGATAGAGTTTCTACTAGAAATGGAGAGCATGCAAGATCATAAATAACATATGACATGAATATATAATCAATCTCAACATAGTATACAATATTCATCGAATCCCATCAAACGCAACATATAGGATTACATAAAGATGACCTTGATCATGTAGGGCAGCTCACAAGATCTATACATGAAGCACAAAGTGGAGAAAACAACCATCTAGCTAATGCTATGGACCCATAGTCCAGGGATGAACTACTCACGCATCACTTCGGAGGCGGGCATGACGATGTAGATGCCTCCGCAAATGATTTCCCCCTCCGGCAGGGTGCCGGGAAGAGCTTCAGAACCCCCTGAGATGGGTTCTGCGATGGCGGCCGCGACGGAACTTTTCGTGGATGGAGGCTCGGGTACCCAGGGTTTTCCCAAGAAGATATATAAATAGGCAGAAGATTTAGGTCGGTGAGGTGCCTGGTGGGCCCAGACCCCCCTTGGCGCGGGCCAGGCCTAGGCCGCTCCATGGGGTGGTTTGGCCGCCCTGTGGCACCTCTTCGACCCCCTCCGGTCTTCGTGTTTGTTTCGGTAAAATATTGACTTCGGCTTTTGTTTCGTCCAATTCCGAGAATATTTCCTTTACAACTTTTATAAAATACAAAAACAACAGAAAACAGGAAACTTTCACTGTGGCATCTTGTTAATAGGTTAGTGTCGGAAATCATGTAAATGTGCAACGAAGTATAAGCAAAACATATATGAATTGGTGTATAAGCATGGAGCATCAAAAACTATAGATACGTTTGAGACGTATCAGATAGTCACGGAGTGATATGAAGATTGATCTTATTAGAGTTGAGCCTATTGGTAGTACGTCTTGAAGAAGAAGATGGAGTATGTGTGCTACCATGTTTATATTCAAGACATCAACACTATGAAGAAAGAAGAAATGAAGTGCAAGTTTAAGATGAGTCATCTCAAAGAGATCCCGTGCTTGAAGCTTGCCATCCATATGACGATCATGGATATATGAAGATATGCCGAAAAAATAGCTCTCCCATAGTGGTTTATGGGAGATCAATACGCAAGACTTCATCAAGCAAGAACAATCAAGAAAAGCGTTCCATCTTGAAGATGTCAAGATTTTCATCATCTATCTCAAATGGAATGCGCAAGGTTAAGGTTTCTTCTTCATAGGGTTCTGATGGTGCTCCGGTGATGGCGCCAGGCAATCTTGTTGGCAGTTGTTGTGGAAGCGGTTGGGAAACCCCAAGAGGAAGGTGTGATGAGCACAGCAGCAAGTTTTCCCTTAGTACGAAACCAAGGTTTAATCGACCAGTAGGAGAAAGGCGTGACTTCTGAAGGTGTTGTTGGCTGACTAGTGTTGGGGTGCACTACAGGCATCAGCAACAACGTGGAACCTGCACACAACACAACCAAAGAACTTTGCCCCAACTTGCAGTGAGGTTGTCAATCTCACCGGTTTGCTGAACACAAAGGATTAGATGTAGCGAGTGGAAATAGATGTTTGCAGAAAGTAAACAGAACATAACTGCAGTAGAATTTATCAGTAAAGGAAATAGGACCGGGGTCCACAGTTCACTAGAGGTGTCTCTCCATCAAGATAAATAGCATGTTGGGTGAACAAATTACAGCCGGGCAATTGATAGAATATCGACCAATACATGACAAGATGATTACTATGAGATTTGATATGGACATTACAACATAATACATATATCGTAATCCAACTGCGTCTATGACTAATAATCCACCTTCAGGTTAGCGTCCGCACCCCTTTCAGTATTAAGTTGCAAGCAACAGATTATTGCATTAAGCAATGTGTGTAAAATAAACAATAGAATTACCCTCGGATAAAATATTGTTGTTTTCTCCCTATTAGCAACAGTACATCTAGAATCTTAGAAGTTAAACGTCACTCTTCCAGAAAACTAGAGGCATGAACCTACTATAGAGCATAAATACCCCCTTTTGGAGTCACAAGTGTCCACTTGGCCAGAGTTTCTACTAGCAACAGAGAGCATGCAAGATCACAAAAAAACATATGACATGAATATATAATCAATCTCAACATAGTATACAATATTCATCGGATCCCAGCAAACCAAACATATAGGATTACATAAAGATGATCTTGATCATGTAGTGCAGCTCACAAGATCGATACATGAAGCACAAAGTGGAGAAGACAACCATCTAGCTACTGCTATGGACCCATAGTCCAGGGATGAACTACTCACGCATCACTTCGGAGGCGGGCATGGCGATGTAGATGCCTCCGGCGATGATTTCCCCCTCCGGCAGGGTGCCGGGAAGAGCTTCAGAACCCCACGAGATGGGTTCTGCGATGACGGTCGCGACGGAACTTTTCCTGGATGGAGGCTCGGGTATCCAGGGTTTTCCTGAGAAGATGTATAAATAGGCGGAGGATTTAGGTCGGTGGGGTGCCTGGTGGGCCCAGACCTACCCTAGGAGCGGGCCAGGTCCATGTCGCGCCTAGGGGTGGTTTGGGTGCCCTTCTGCGCCTCTTCGACCCCCCCTCTAGACTTCGTCTTTGTTTCGGTAAAATATTAACTTCGGCTTTTGTTTCGTCCAATTCCGAGAATATTTTGGTACAACTTTTTTAAAATACAAAAATAGCAAAAAAACAGGGAACTGACACTATGGCATCTTGTTAATAGGTTAGTGTCGGAAATCATGTAAAAGTGCAACAAAGTGTAAGCAAAACATATATGAATTGGTGTAAAACAAGCATGAAGCATCAAAAATTATAGATACGTTTGAGATGTATCAAGCATCCCCAAGCTTAACTCATACTCGTCCTCAAGTAGGTAAGTGATAACAAAGATAATTTTTGAGGTGACATGAAGCCAACACAATCTTGACCAAGCATGTAAAGATTTGTGAGCTAGGATCTAAGTACTCTAACATATGCATGATAGATATGATTCAATTGAACTTAGCAATTATGTTATAACATGAAGAGTAACTCAAACAATGGATCATGAATAATAGTGCATTGAAAGTAAACATAACAAAGTGGTACTCAACATGTCCTTTATGGAATAGCAAAACATAAATGCTAGGACACCTTCAAAGTTCAGAGGGTGACTAGATACAAGTAATTTCTAAACAAGCAATATCACAATCATGCATTAATCAATAATATATTTGGGACTATGCACATTGCACTAAGAATGACAACCACATTATTGATGCATAAAGTAGAAGATGAAGACTCAAGATAATAGTAAAAGAAAGACTCTTTGCAGAGTAAGCAAGATAAGAAAGTTTTATAAACCTTCCAAAAAGTATGGTACTTATTAGCTTTGAGCTCTCATTGCCCCTATCATAAGCACATGAATGGTTAAAGTTAATGTGAGTCAAAAATGAGCTATATGCTTGCAAATCACAAGTTGAAAATCTCATTCCCCTTTTATGCGAGTACCTAAACCTCATGCTACTCAACTTAGGTCTCAAATAAGTTCTTGTCATTGTAAGTATACATGTATCATTGAGAACCACCAACGGGGTACCTCTTGCGCGATGATATGGAGGTACTCTTGTGGAGCAATCCCATGCCAAAATGACAAGACAAACAGACAGTGAGCATCTCAGCAATTTTTTATTTACTATGAATATAGCTTTTTATATATTGCAAATGCTTCATAGAATGCTCACTATGGCTTAGTTGTAAATTTTTACCATGAATGATGCATGGCTTAGATTACCGGCCCAGTCGTTTCCCTAACTCATATACAAACTCCATGGACTTATAATTTTCCATTTTATTTCACACTGCTAGGCATCCATAAAAAAAAGAACATGACATCAACTAAATATAAGTGCAATGTCGAAAGTGTCACCCATGAAAGCATGGTTCTACTAACTCCCAACTCGCAATTTGCAAACACATAAACTTCATAAGATAGGCACAATTGATCATATTTATTAAGTGCAAGAAAGTAAATGTGTCATCAAGTTCGTGAGAGCTTTACTGACTAATTTTCTCATGCTAAGATTTAATTTGGAAGATAAATAAAAACATGATGAATTACTTGGAATAGCAATAATGCTACTAGGTAGATATGGTTGACACAATTGGCAAACTTTGTTTCATGGTGGTTGGATGCACGAGTAGAGATCATACTCAGCATAGGCGAAGGCTAGCAAAAGACTGAGAGCGACCAACTAAGAGAGCAATAATAGCCATAATCATGCATAGCGACAAAACATTATCAATCAAAGCATAAAGTGATATTACAAGTCAAAAACTAAATGATCATAGAGGCTTTAGTTGACTGGTTATAGTCATAACATGGTGTAAGCATGCGCCAAGTCAACCCAATAAAGCATCAAAGTTGAATACCACAATATTATGCTTTTATGATAGAAACAACACATGATTCTTTCAATGAAACGTTATGCACTCTCAGCTATTCTGTGAAAGAATCTGCATGTTTTTTCTTCATTCTGAGTTGAATCATTTGTAGCTCCATTTTGTATATAGTCTTCCAACTCTGAAAACTTAGCGTTTTTTCTTACAATCCAAATCCCCCAAGGAGCTAAGATGATAATTTCCATAGCAAAAGGAAAATTAAGCTTATTCCTGACATCATAGAACGCATCCATTACTGATAGGTGTAGGGATCTCTGGGGACAAATAAGGTCCCGGCATAACTCTGCAAATGGGCATGTCCAAAAAAGATGTACCAAAGTTTCTTCTTGATTGCATTGTAAAGTGGAACAGGAGTATGATGGTAAAATGAAGTGTTTCCCCGCCAAGAGATTTCTTGTATTCAATCTATCCAATAGCAGCAACTAGAATAAAAATTTGTGTTTTGCTTGACATGTGGACTTCCAAACCTAGGAAAAAATTTCAAGAGTGTGTCTCTGACCAATCATGACATTATAAGTGTCGTTTCCTATTCGACGGTACCTCGGAGGAGGGATCCTCACGAGGGGGATAAGAAGTAGGGGCCATATGGCGGAGAGCACTCGGGACGGTGGTACGCGATTTACCCAGCTTCGGAACACCTGCTCGACGACAGGGCCTACTGCTGCTTGTCTGGAATTATCTGGGCGCTTTCGCTTTGTTACAATGAGTTGTGGTTGTGCCTCTAGGGCTCCCAGGATCCGGCTTATAAAGGCACACGGATCTAGGGTTTACATGGAGAGTCCTAGCTGGATTACAGGTTGTCTAACTACGGTATAATATCTTGTCGTGTACGTCAAGGATCCGCCTTCCATCTACGTCGTACTGGATCCGGGTTCCTCATGGGCCTCCACGGATCTGGCCTCCTCCGAAGGTCGGTTAGGATCCGGCTTCTCTATCCTGGGCTGGACTTCATCCTTCATGATCAACATCAACTGGGCCGCCCGATGGGCCACATGCCACATCACCGTCTGTGGGCCACCCGGGCTTGCCGGATCTAGGCACTGTCGATGGTACACCCATGAAGTATACCCACAACAGTAGCCCCCAGAGTTCTCTGAGATTCACCTCCTGTTTCCGCCTTGCCAAAGCTTCACGGTCTCCAACAATCTTGGTAACATGGGGAAACTTGAAGAACTCCAACTTCACATTATCTTCTTTCCCAACTTTTAATCGGATAATACTTTTATCCCGCGGGACTTCATCCATCGACAATATCGTTATAACACGTCTCCGGGTTACTCCCCTGCATGGACAAGTAATTCAAACTGCTACCCGGAACCTCGAAAAGTTCAAACGGTTCCGCCAATCTTGGCGCCATTTTCGGGCGATTTGAGCGGTAACTTATCCTTAGCCATTTTTACCGCTTAGGGTTTTTGACACGTGTCAATCATCCAACGGCGCGACGCTTGCGTTCCGACCACAGGATGCGGAGCATGAATCTCCTCCCCTCAGCCTATAAATATCCGCCATTCACCCTAATCACCCCATTCGCCCCCCTTTTCACCTCTCGCACAGCGCCGCCTCCGAGCTCTTCCTCCGCCGCACCGGAGTTCGCCGGAAGTTCGCCGGAGTCGATTCGCCGCCGTGAGCTGTTCTTCGTGTTCTTAAGTTCAGCGAGCCACCGCAACAAAACCTCACCACCGGTGACTCCGACCACCGCGGAATCCATTCCGGTAAGCCCTCAAGCTTTGCCTTCTCGCCGTAGTTGGTAGGGATGAATAGGGTATAAACATTGGATCCGGCTAAGTTAGCTATCTTCGCATTTTCTTTTCAGATGTCTTCTTCAACTCCGCCTCCCTCCTCTGAACCAATTATGGCGACGCCTATCTCCTCAGCTCCTCCCCCTTTCGTCCCAGTTCAGCTGGAGCCCTCAAAGGATTCCGGCAAGAACATTGAAGGGACATCTGCCAACCCGGAAGAAACCGCGGGGGTAGAACAGATGAAGAAGAAGGCGGAAGAGGCAGCCGCCAAAAAATCAAAGGCTCGCGCGCGGGACAGCGAAGCTAAGGGGAAATGGTGGCCCTGTACAACCACAGAGACTGAACTCCGCAACCTCGAGGCGGAGGGTTTTTTGAAGCCCGGTTCCTGGCAGACACTTCTGGGTTTACTGGCTCCAGCTCCCGAAGCTGGAGAAATGGTGGTGACCAAAGCGCTTGTGGAGCGTGGCTTCTCCTTTCCGCCTAGTGAATTCTTCTCTGAAGTTCTAAAGGCGTACGGGCTCCAGCCACACAACATATCTACAAACAGCATACTGGCCATCAGCAACCATGTGACGTTGTGTGAAGGCCACCTCCGGGTAACCCCAGAACTTTCCCTCTTTCAATACTTCTTCTCCGTCAAAAAGGAGAAGATTCCTCAAACTTCCGAGTTGGCCACCTGCGGGACAATCACGTTCAAGCTCCGCCCCGGCCGTGTCTATCCTCCCACCGACCGCCACGAATCCGCGCGATACTGGTCCGGAGGCTTCTTCTATCTGAAGGACGTTTCCGACCCGGCGAGCGCGAGGGTGTTGCCAGCCTTCAAAAATGGCCCCGCCAGCGAAACTCCGGCCTGGACACAATGTCCACATCTTTCCGAGTCACCCTTACTGACTCGCACTGTAAGGCGAATCTGCAAACTGACGGAAGACGGGCTGACGGGGAAGGACCTCACAATGTCCTGGTTCACCAAGCGGATCTAGCCTCTTCAGCATCGGGACCGCCTGATGTTCCAATACACGGGGCGCGATGATCTGATGCGCTCCTCGAAGGATAACCTTTCCGCCAACGCCATCGACAAACGGATCTGGCTCCTAATCAAGATTCCGCGTGATCTTTGGATTCACGTGTGTAACATGGACATGCACGTCAATGGCTCCGGGATCGCGGTAAGTTTCTTGTTCTAACGCCAACTCCTTTGCCATTCTTCTGCAAAATTTTATCTAAGGGCTTGCGCGCTCAGCTGGAGGAGCTAGAGGAGAAAGACCTTGGAACCTTGCTCTGAGTTCCCCACTCCGGAACAAACGACCCTGAGGCTGCTTCCGACGTGGAGGTTCCTGCTGCATCAGGTCCCGCCAAACGGAAGAGAGCTGCTCCTTCCGGCCCAGCCGCGAAACGCGCCCGCGAGACACCAAGTGCCGCGGCTACCCGGAGGGCGGAAAGGAAAAACAGCGCCTCAAGAAAATCGACACCAGCAAGCAGCTGCAGCCAAACATCGACAGTTCTTCATGACGTCTTCGTGAGTACTCGATTTCCGTCTAAAATTCCTTTGCTAGCATTTAACCAAGCTTTTACTAAGTGTTAGACCTTTACTTGTATGCAGCAAGACTTCCGGAAGCAAGACCTCCAAGAACCCCAAGAAGAAGGCGAAACCATCTCCGGCCTCTATGCCTGTTACACCGGAAGTGGAGGTTCCGCCCAAGGCCTCTTCCTCCACCAAGCCGGATCCCAAGGACGTCATCAACCTTGATGATGTCCCGGAGGAACCAACTGCTGAATCTGGCAAGGGTGATTCCGGCAAGGGCGTGTCCTCGCCTACACCTCAGCCTGAACAACCTGATGTTACCTCGGCTGAAGCTCCGGCTGATGATGTCGAGAAGAAGTTACTCCTAAGTCGTGCCACTGGCATGCCCCAGACTCACCCTCATCTCTTCCCAGTTCTGCAAAAAGTCCCCCTCTCACAACGCCACGCGGAGATTTCTGCCATGATGGACAAAGTGTGGGGACCTGCGAACACGGAAGAGCAAGAGCTGAATGACCTTGAGAGTGATCTCAAAGTTTTCTTCGCCAAGCACAAGAACGTGCGCCAGGTAACACCAGCCCCCCAAGAATTGGTTTGTGCATTTTCCGAGTAACATGTATGAGCCGATGCATTAACTGTGTACCTTAGCGGAAACTCGAAATTTTCCCACACTAAGGATTTTTAGCTTCGCGCCCAGCCCCCAGAATTTCGAATTTCCGACTAACCTCTTGCCTGCTACGCAGAACACGCGGAAGCTGCACGAAGATCTGCGTACCCATGTGTTGGAGCAGAAGACGGAGATTGAAATGCTGCAAAAGCGGGATGCGGAGAACCAGAAGTCCATTGCGACCCTGGAGACTCGCCTCAAGAAATGTGAAGGTAATGACTCCGGCTTAGCCCCCAGGTTCAGCAACGCAACTATTTTCTTGAACTAACTTTATTCTTATCTTTCCGCCTTACAAAGCAACTTGCGAAAAAGCCTTCCGTCGACGAGCTTTTCGTGGAAATTGAAGTTCTGAAAGCTGAGCATGACTCTCTCCAAGGGTTCCTTAAGGAATCCACTGAAAAAGAAACAAGGGAGAAAAAAGAACGAGAAGAAAAGCATGCTCAAGCAATCACGGAACTGAACGACAAGCTGAAGAAAAGCAACGCGCGGATAAAGACGCTGGTTGCCAAAGCAAAAACTTCAGAGAAGGAGGCAGATGATATTGACAAGCTGATCTTCCGTAAGGACTTATTGCTGTTTTCCGGCTTCTTCATATTAACTCTGCCTTTGTCGCGGAGGGAACTAACCGTTTTGGGTTACAGCGACTCTCGGGTTCGAATGGAACCCGGAGACTGCCACCAAGACGGAAGCTTTTGAAGATGCGCGGAAATCTATCAACGATCTCTTCGAGGCTTGCCGCGGAATCGCCAAGTCCTTGAGCTTGAAGAGAGCCGGAACCACCGTGATCGATCGCATGACCAAGCTTATGTGGATGGTGCCGGATCTCATCAAGGATTGGCAAGCATCTTCCGCTCGCGGGGTCGCCTCTCTCACCTTGGCAACGTGCAAAGCCCATTGCCCTGAAATGAGCCTGGCAGAAGTCGCCCGCGGAGTTCCCAAGGGCACCAACATTAAGCTCGCCCTCGCAGAGACCCAAGAGTATGATCGGTTGTTAGCCGAGCGAGTGAATCACTCGTTCTGGTACAACAAGTACGATCTTCCCGAAGGTTTCTCCGAAGAGGAAAACAAGGAAGAAGACGAAGATGTCGAGGAAGGCTCAGGCTCCAGCGCGGATCAGTCCGGCGAAGTCTCCGGCGAAGATTCTGGCGATGCTTCCGCGTACGTGGCCTCGGAGGATGAATATCACGTCTCCGAGTAAAACCTGGAAACAATGAGGCCCCGGAGTGGGTTTGTAATAAGACTTGAGTATTTTTAAGTAGCTAGGGGCGAAACAATTGCATGTGGGCGGAAACTTATCCTGCGATCCTTTAACTTATGAATGCATGTTTCATTTGTTAAAAAAGCAAGTGCTAGTTTCCAAATTTTCCGGCTTACTCACTTGACCTCTCGCGAGCTGGAAGACCTTTAGCCGGAAACGCTCGCCTGCGGCGACGAAGCCCAATGGCGATCCATCAATAACCGCGGAAACAAGCCCCAGCCGAGGTGGCGGAAATCGCTACCAGGAATCCATGAGTTCGCAACGGAAAACTTTTCCACCAGAAAACTTAAGCTTACGTCCTAAAGGACGATTTTTGAAAATCATAACTTTCATACACGCCTAGGCGGATGACAAGGGATTAACTTGTCAATGCCTATGGATTATAGGCTAGGGTTTAGTTAGAAGTAGAGGGCAAGTAGATCTCGAAGGTTTCAGCCGAAAAGTACTCGACGAATATGAAAACTAGGGTTTGCAGACAATGATTCGATGATCTTCTCGTCCCTCGACCCCCCTTTATATAGGTGGAGCCGAGGGATTCGTGCTATACAGGGATTACATAGTCCGGGACGGTTTCTAACTCATCCCGCCAGATTACAAATAACACTTCCTATTACAACTCTATCTTTTCCTTAAATACATCTTGGGCTCTCGAGTCTTCTTATTCTTCGGGTAGTGGGCCTTCAATAAACCCCGGGTACTATATTAGGCAGGCCCATTTGGGATGCCTACGTCAGTAGCCCCCGAGATTTTGCTTGAATCATAGAGTCAGGGAAAATCTCCACTGTTTATTTTTACTCGAAAGCTCTGACTTTTATACTTTTTCTCACAAAATTCTATATTGTACAGGGATATTGGTAGTTGGGGCTAGTTCATCTGACGGATCAGGTACTAGTTAACTGCTCTGGTGGCAATCCGCAAAAACCTACTTCAAAATCACGTCCCCGGACATGATTTCGGGATACTGGTGTAAACTTCGACGAGCGCCGCTTAAGGTCTTACCATTCCGTCGAGTCCCGGTTAAATTTATCGAGTACCTAACGCGTCCGTCAGATTTTTCTTCGTATCTGTTGATACGGATAAAAGTAGCAGAGCGCGAGTCTTCGGCGATGCCACGCCCAGCGAGAATAGGTCCGGGGTCTTACCTTCGCAATTTTGCGGCATTCGGAAATTGATCGCAACTTCGGCGTTCGAGAATATATTGTCGAGTGCTTTTCCGGCTGTTGGAATGGCACATTTTATTGAGTCAAATATGACTTATATTGCTTTCCCGATGGGAGTATATGGAGAGTTAATGATAACTCGAAATATATTCTCTTGCTTGTTCTATTTTTCCTTTGTCAATTTCATCGGGCACGCGAACAGCGTTCCCGATGGGAGTAGCCCCCGAGGCTACAGCCAAGAACTTGTGCTTGGTTGTAGGCTCAACATTTTAGTCCACCTTGTCACTATATTGCCATTATCTCCTGATATTCTTTCCTCCTTCTTCTTCTCTCTTTTTTTTTATCGGGTGCGCGAACAGCGCTCCTGATGGGAGTAGCCCCCGAGGCTACAGCCAAGAACTTGTGCTTGACTGTAGGCTCAACATTTTCTATATTTGCCATTGTCGAAATTTTTCTTTTTTCGAAGTAGCCCCCGAGCATTTGGGCAAAAACTTGTTTCGACCAAAGGCTCCCGATGCATTCAAATAACTTATCCTGTCGCCATTCTCCTTTCTCTTGTCGACATATTTTCCCTTGTCAAATTTTCTTCAACTCTATCACTGGTCGATATTTTTTCTGCTTTGTGGGTCCATCGTTCCCACCATATTGACACGTCGTGGAAGTGGGGGACACACGTCCTCCGCTTTTTCTGGTGCTCGTGCGGTAACGCTTGTCCCAGTAAAAATACTTTTTTGCCCTTGTAACCAGAAGATCAATTCTCACCACACGATTTCCTCATCCAACGGTACACTGCTTCACCCAATTCTTATATAAACCTGTCTTCAACCTCCGTTCATCCCCTCGCTTGCGCCGCTCACCTGTTCCTCTTCGCAAATCTTCCTCTTGCGCCCAATCTTCGCCGATTTCCCGCTCTCGCATACATTGCTCAACCCACTTCCGTGGATGCCGCCGCGTGCGCGTTTGACCCGCCACAGTACTCCAGAGTCCGCGATGGCCGCTGAAGATTTTGAGTGGGAGAGATCCAAGATCTCCAACCAAGACTCCAACCTGATGAAAAGGCTTGGCTCGATGAAGAAGGAAGGCGCCATCCGCTTTCCTAGTGAAGAAAGCTATCCCAAGCCTCCAATGGAGTATCGGGTTAGTTTCGTTGATCATCTTATCCGCGGCCTCTCTACCCCAATCCATGATTTCCTCCGCGGTCTTCTCTTTGTCTATGGGATTCAACTGCATCATCTGACCCCCAATTCCATCCTTCACATTTCTATTTTTATCACCCTTTGCGAATGCTTTCTTGGAGTTGCTCCTAATTGGGCTCTTTGGAAACGCATCTTTTGCCTCCGCCGCAATGGCTCCCACAACGTCACCTATAACATAGGTGGCGTTGTTATCTGTATTCGTACTGATGTCGATTATTTCGACGTCAAGTTTCCCGATTCTCGTCCAAGGATGGCGCAAGAAGTGGCTTTACATTCACGAAGAAAGCGCCAACTCCGTTGAGCACAACATAATTCCCTTCGACGGGAGTGCCAAAATTCAGCGCCGTCGCTCCTGGGATGCCGAAGCTTCTGAGGAAGAGAGAAAGGCGACAGAGGCGCTCATGTCTCGCATTCGCCAGCTTCAAAATACTCGAGGCGAGGAGCTATCTGGTGTTCAAATCACTGCTTACTTCCTTAGGATTAGAGTGCAGCCTCTTCAGGCTCGCAAAAATCCCCTGTGGACGTACTCTGTGAAAATGACGCCAACCGAATCTCCGGTGACCTTTCCACCAAGGACTTGGAGAAGTTGGTTCGAAGGCTTTCTCGCCCGGGCAAAGATCCAGTTCCTTCTTCTTGTCGTGTGGAACCATACAGCTCCACCAATCCACTCCCCAAGGTATTTTGTCTTTCCGCGTTTTTATCTTGTTGCACCTTTTTTCTTGCATCTCATTGTACTGTCATGTCTTTACTTTTTCTTTGGTTTCTATTTTTTCAGGATCATCCTAGTATATCTTCCCTTCCTCCTCTTCCCGAGGGTGGAGAGGTCGAAGAAATGACCATCGTTGCCGACGATACTCGGGCTTCTTCGTTCCTCGAAAGTGAAGTTGCGGGTTCTCACAAATCTGCGGCTTCTCATGAGAGAGAGGCTGAGTCCGAGGCCGGTGAGTCGACCGAATCCCTTCCTCCTGCTGTTTCTCCGAAGAACAAAAGGAAAAGGACTGAAGTCGAGGATTCTGGCATATCTAAGGCTGAAGAAGTTGTTCCTTCGGATCCGAAGGCAGCTTATGATCCTTATTTTGAGTCCCTCATCAGCTCGTAAGTCAATTTTATCTCTCCTCCTTTTTGATGTACTCGAAAAGTTTAACTCTGTCTTGCTTTTTATACTGTCGATTTTTGTTTACTAGTGATGAGGAAGAAGTACCGAGTCATCGACGTAGCTCCTCGGACCAGACACGTCACGTATCGTGCTTGTTTCAGACACGTTGGTTGAAGGAGATGAAACATCGTCTCCCCAACAAAACGTCGTCACTACAACTCCACCGTCAAGCCCCCTTGTCCCTTCGCCAAAAAGGGCAAGGGTTGAAATGGTCGTTGAGCCTCCTCCTCAATTGGGCAGCTCTTCGTCGCAGCTCTTAGATGATGTAAGTTTATCGAGATCTATATTTCCTCTATTTTGCTTTTGCGGACCCTTACTCTTGTAATGCCGAAGTTTTTCCCCTTCTTACTTTTTTCTTTGACAGCCTATGATCAAGGATCTCATCCGCATCGGGTCCCAATTTATTGGGTACCGCGAGTATGCCAGCAGAGCCGAAGGTAACGACTGTTGTACGTGCTGTTTTTCCTTGAATTTTTACTCCTTCTGCTTGTCGCTATTTTGAATCTTTCTTCTCTTTCTTTTCCTTTCTCAACAGAAAAACTTGCAGAGACTAACAAACGTGCCGAGACACTTTCTCGGAATCTCGAGAAAAGTGAAACGGCTCGCAAGAAGGCTGAACTTGCCGCTAGCGAAGCCGGAGCCGAAGCCGATGATGCCAAGGCAAAGGCTGCTAGTGTCGAAGAATTGCAGCAAAGGCTCAAAGATGCCGAATCTGCCTTGCACGAGCAAAAATCTGCACGAGTTGCACGAGAACAAGGGATCATCAAGCGCTTGAATTCGCAAAGTCGACGCACGCTGAGTAATATCGCTTGTCCCTTCTTTTTTGTTTGTACTTCTTGTTTCTTGGTTTTCGACTAACATTCCGTTTTTATGTGGCAGCCCAAACCAACCAAGATTTTAATCTAGAGAAATCTGTCAATGACCCTCTCCTTGACGCACTTTCTCTTCTAGAGTCCCATGGACGGGAAATTCGTGAAGGTGTGGCCAATGCCAGTGGGGCTTTGTCGGCGTTGTTCCCCTACTTCTTCCCGAAGAAAGAGGAACCTTCGACTTTCCTTGACCTCGCCAAGATGTTCAATACATCAGAGGATCTTGGGCTGAAGCTGCGCCATGAGAACATGAAGGTAGCGGTTGAAAATACTGTTGCTCGGTTGCCGACGGTCGCAGACTCTCGACCGGACGAAGGTTGGCGACACCGATCTGATAGAACAATCGAGGTGGAAGTCACTGATGAAGGCGGCCAAGCCCAATACGAAGAAAATCTTGGCGTATCTCGGGATCCAGCCAGCGTCGACTCCTAGTTCGTCAAGGCCGGAGGTCTAGTTGCATGCCTCTCGTTTTTCTTTTGCTTCTCTCGCTCTTGTCGCCAAAGTAGTCTTTTGGCGACACGTATTTCCCTAGCCCCACTCGTAGTGCCCTTGTAATTATTCTCGAGAGATTAATGAAGAACTCTATCTTTGCCTGTTTTTTGATGTTGTTCTGTTTTAAATTTCAGTTGATATTTGATAACTATACTCCAATTCCTACTCCTTCCAATGCTTCGCCTTCTTCCCGCGCGGAGAGATCTGTTACTGATACTGCACCTGTTGATGATACCCTGTCGCAAGAATTGAATGATCTTCGACAACAACTTCAGTATGCGAAAAAGCAAACACTTGTGATGATGGAGCAGTCTCGTAAATCATCCGAAGCCGAGAAAGTTGCCCTTCAGCAAGTCCACGAGGCTATGGCTGCTAAGGAGGTTGCTGTTTCGAAGCTGAAAAGCGGTTACTCGAGAAAATTTCATGCTCGAGTTAATGAATGAAGCCAGTGCAGATATGTCGGGTATGTTTGTCTCGTCTTGTGATATCTTTCATCTTCATGCTATTGTCTCCTAAAGGTTGTCCCTTCGTTGTGTTGATAGGTGCCTTTATTGATGCTGCTGCCGAGGAAGAGAGGGTAAACGCTAGGACAAACCTCCTTGTCAATCTTTCCTTGGACCATGGTTCTTTGTTTTGGGCCACTCCGGAGAGGACCCGCCAAATCGTCAGATTTCAGGATCGTACCTCTCAAACCCGTGATTTCCTTCACTTCTGTACCAAAACCTTATCTATGGTTTACAACTCCATGTTTCCTCGGAATGTCCCACCAAAAACTCTTCCTGAATTGATGGAAAGATTCAAAGATGCTCGCAGTATCCATGATTTTGTCAAAGCACAACTGGTAGCTGGCGCCAGATTTGCTCTTATCATGCTCCAGATCTGTCACTCGAAGCTTGACCTTACCCAAGTTGTCGAGAGGGTTCATCAAAAGGTGAAACGCCGGAGAGTTGGTGTTGATAGGATTAACACGAAGGTTACACCTATAGCCGAAGAAATGATTGAGGACCTTCTTCGGATGGATGCCGACTTTTTTGCCGATGGCCATTATGCCGACTTTCTTGGTGCTGCTCCTGAGGAGAACAGAGTTACTCTTGACGACATACTGAATCAAGACTAGTTATTTGCTTCTTGTAGAAATTTCTTCTTTGTAGTCCATGACCATATTGTAAAGCAACCATTATATTTCTATGTTTGCCTAGCCCCCGAGTGTTTTCGGTGACTTTTTACTATATTTGTATATTTGCGAGGTTGTGGACCAAGGCATTTATATATTGAGGGCAAATATGAGCCCCCGAGCTTTTACTGAGTACTATTTTGTATTTTTATTGACTCACGAGGTATTTGAATACCAAGGCAAGATTTTTTCTTATTTTATCGATTAACTATATTGAAATTCGTCGGGGCGATGACTTTGATCGCGTTGACAAAGAAAAGGGTGATATAGCCACTATCTTTATTATATTGCAGCACCGCGAGCCCGCCTCATTAAAAACCTTCTCCGGCCCCACTCGGTGCCCCGAAAAAGGAAAAGAGTGCGTCTGAAAACTCGCGGGCGTTTCAGTACATTGAAGTTTTACAAGGACTATATTTCGACTCTAGGCGTAGAAACGCCCGAGTTGCGCCACGTTCCGGGGTTTGGCTCCTCCACCCCTGTCTTCTTGTCCTTTATCCCGTATGCTCCTCCTCCGATTACTTCCGTGACGATGTAAGGGCCGAGCCACGGTGACTCGAGTTTTTCATGACTTTTTTGC
This sequence comes from Lolium rigidum, assembly GCF_022539505.1. Lineage (NCBI taxonomy): Eukaryota > Viridiplantae > Streptophyta > Magnoliopsida > Poales > Poaceae > Lolium > Lolium rigidum. Next base: position 145,976,399 of record NC_061510.1, read on the forward strand.
GTGAGCCGAAGAACTAGGTCGCCCACCTGAAAAGATCTTGGCCGCAAACGTCGACTGTGGTAATTCTTCAAGTCCTGTTGATATTTGGTTACTCGAGACAATACTTCATCTCGAGCTTCATCAAGTGCGTCCACATCATCTTCTAATGCTTTTCTCGATGTTTCTTCGTCATACTCCGCGACACGTGGAGAGTTGTGCTCTATCTCGATTGGTAGTACTCGCTTCGCTCCATGTACCGGAAAAACGGAGTTTCTTGTGTCGCTGTATTTGGAGTTGTTCGGATGCTCCACAACACACTTGGTAGTTCCTCAGGCCAAGTATGTCGAGCTTTTTCTAGTGGTCCTAACAAGCGCTTCTTGATGCCATTGCAGATGATGCCATTGGCTTTCTCGACTTGCCCATTGGTTTGAGGATGTGCAACTGATGCAAAGTTCAGCTTGATACCCACCTCTTCGCAATAGTCTTTGAATTCATTGGACGTGAAGTTGCTGCCGTTGTCTGTGACGATGCTGTGGGGCACTCCAAACCTGAAGACGAGGTCTTTTATGAATTTTACTGCAGATGCTCCGTCTGGTGAATTTATCGGCTTCGCTTCTATCCACTTTGTGAATTTGTCGACAGCTACTAGCATGTATTCCTTTCCTCCTGGCGACGATTTGTGTAACTTGCCAACCATGTCGAGTCCCCATTGTGCAAAGGGCCATGACAAAGGTATTGGTGCTAGCTCGCTCGCCGGAGAGTGAGGTTTTGCGGCAAACCTTTGACACGCGTCGCAAGTTCGTACTATGTCCTTAGCGTCCTCTATTGCTGTCAACCAGTAGAATCCTGCCCGAAAAACCTTGGCTGCGATAGCTCGACTACTTGCGTGGTGGCCACATATTCCTTCATGTACGTCCTTTAGAATTATTCTTCCTTCTTCGGGTGTAACACATCTTTGCAAGACGCCTGAAATACTTCGCTTATATAAGTCTCCTTTAACCACCGTGAAAGCTTTGGAGCGTCGGATTACTCGCCTTGCCTCAACTGGATCATCTGGTATTTCTTTCCTGAGGATATATGATATGTATGGCTGCATCCATGGTATCTGTATTACTAGGACCAGGTCTTGCTCTTCTTCTTCTTCCTCTTGCTTCTCCTTGATAGTCCCCGAGGGTTTCTTCTCCTTCTTTTTTGATTTTGTCGTCTCGGTGGATCTCTCTCGTTATCTCCTCCCAAAATACACCTGGTGGGACTGCAAGGCATCTGCGACCCGATGTTTGCAAGAACGTCGGCTTCGTCGTTGCTCAATCTGCTAATATGTTTTACTTCGCATCCATCGAACAATTTCTCGAGCTCATTGTACACCTCCTTGTATGCCATCATGCTATCATTGACTGCGTCACATTGGTTCATAACTTGCTGAGCTACCAACTGTGAGTCGCCAAAGATTTTTAGTCGAGTTGCTCCGCAGTGCTTTCGCCATCTTCATCCCGTGTATGAGAGCCTCATATTCCGCTTCATTGTTAGATGCGTTAGGGAACGTCATCCGAAGGATGTACTTCAACTTGTCGCCTTCAGGTGATATAAGTACTACTCCTGCGCCAGCCCCTTCAAGCCTCTTGGACCCATCGAAGTTCATAGTCCAGGTTCTCGATAAATCTGGGGGTCCTGTATTTTGCAACTCCATCCACTCTGCGATGAAGTCCGGTAGTATTTGCGACTTTATTGCTTTTCTTTTTCATACGTGATGTCCCGAGGGGAAAGTTCTATTCCCCAAAGGGAGACACGGCCCGTAGCTTCTGGGTTATTCAGTATATTTGACAAAGGAGCTTCATTGACCACTATGATCGGGTGTGCCGAAAAATAGTGGCGCAATTTTCGTGCTGTCGTGAACACTCCATATGCTAGCTTTTGGTACTGAGGGTACCTTTGTTTCGAGGGCGACAAGACTTCGCTTACGAAGTATACTCGGTCGCTGCACTCCATGGATTTTTCCTTCTTCTTCTCTTTCGACAACTAACACCGTGCTAACTACTTGGGGAGTAGCTGCAATATATAGCGAGGAGAGGTTCCTTTTCCTTTGGAGCTACCGGGATTGGTGGTGTCGAGATTTTTCGCTTCAGATCCTCGAAAGCTCTATCGGCTTCTTCGTTCCACTCGGAATTTATCTCCTTGCTTTATCGGCGCGTAAAATGGTAACGCTTTTTCTCCTAACCTCGGCGACGAATCCGCTCGTAGCTGCGACTCGCCCGGTTAGCTCGTCGTATTTCTTTCAACTTCGTTGGCTTTCTCATTGTTACTATTGCTTGTATTTTGTCGGGATTTGCTTCAATCCCTCTTGCTGAAACTAGAAACCCCGTGAAGTTCTCCTCGCTGGGACGCCAAAAGAACACTTCGTCGGGTTCAGCTTGAGGCAGAATTTGTCGAGGTTGTCAAAAGTTTCTTTGAGATCCTCGATCAGCGTTGCCCCCTTTTTTGATGTTATGACGACGTCATCAATGTAAACTTGCACGTTTTTCCCGATTTGTGTTGCTAAACACTTCTGCATCATCCTCTGATATGTTGCTCCCGCATTTTTTAAACCGAAGGGCATTGTCTTGTAGCAAAACACGCCGTAAGGTGTAATAAACGCTGTTTTGGCTTCATCATCTTCTTTTAATCTGATCTGGTTATAACCAGAGTATGCATCCAAAAAGGAAAGACGTTCACAGCCTGCCGTGGAGTCGATAATTTGATCGATCCTTGGGAGGGGAAAGTGATCCTTGGGGCAATGTTTGTTGAGACACGTAAAGTCGACGCACATGCGAAGGACTGTCGTGTTTTTCTTCGGCACCATCACTGGGTTAGCTACCCATGTGGCTTCTTAGATATCTCTCCGATAAAACCAGCTTCCTCTAGTCGATTTATTTCTGATAGCATGGATTTGCGGTTTGGTTCCGAAAAACGCCGCAAAGGTTGTCTGATTGGTTTCGTTGTTGGATCCAAATTTAGGTGGTGCTCGGCAAGTTCCCTGGGTACTCCTGGCATGTCAGCTGGACACCATGCGAAGATTTTCCAGTTCTCACGGAGGAACTCGACGAGCGCGCTTTCCTATGCGATATCCATGTTGTTTGCAATGGATGTCGTCTTTTTTGGATCTGTCGGGTGAATCCGCACCTCCTTGGAATTTTTCTCTGTGTTGAAAGTTGATTCCTTGTTTGGCCTTCCGACGTCCGGCGTACGTCGTAATCGGTCATGCTCTTTGACGCCAAGTATTCCGCTTGCATCCCGAAGGTTTCGACGATCGATGGAAATCCTTGTCGCACTTATCGCCTAAAGCGAAACTCCCTTTGACCGTGATTGGTCCCTTGGGTCCGGGCAATCTCCATAACAGGTATGTATAGTGTGGTACTCGCCATAAATCTAGCGTATGCTGGTCGCCCCAACAAAGCGTGGTACTCGCGATGGGAAATCCACGACTTCAAACTCCAGCTTCTCGATTCTATAATTTTCTCGGGTTCCAAACTCGAACGTCGAGGTTGATCTTCCCCAATGGGTAACTTGGTTTCTCTCGGTGTGATGCCGTGGAACCTTGTGTCCGTTGGCTTCAGGTTTGCTAAGGATATGTTCATCTTCCTCAATGTATCCGCATACATGAGGTTTAGGCTGCTGCCGCCATCTATGAATACTCGAGAAACGTCAAATCCTCGCGATAACTGCTCGGCGTAATGAGTGCTGACCGCCTCGGTCGAGGAACTTGCTGCGGGTGGTCCGCTATGGTGAAGCCGATGTCTTGTCCCGACCAATTGAGGTACTCAACTCGTTGGTGGAGGCATTTTTTCTGCCATGAACACCTGTCGCGAGATTACTTTTTGAGCTCTATTGGATGGCCTTCCCTTCCGAATCATCGACACTCGCTCCGTTGGAGTTAGGATCAACATAGGGTGGTGGTGCTTGGTGCTGCCGCTATTCCGAGCTGGTGTTGATTGCCTTCCGTAATCGCGGGAGGTGGCGGTAGATGAACTTCGCTCCTAGGCTCCCGAGGATTCCTCTGTGCTGCTCGTGCGTGAGCGTTTTCTGCACATCTGAACATTGCTTGGAAATTTCGACAATCCTTCTGTAGGTGTCCTGACTGTCTTTTCCCATTGCTGTCGAGGAAGAAGTGCATCTGGCACGGTCCGTTCAGCATTTCTTCGGGAGACATAAAAGGTCTTGGAAACCTCGGCCCACTATTTTGCCTGTTACGGGAGTCGTCCCTACTATCGCCTCGCTGCTCATTGCTTCTCTGATAATCATCTCTGTTGCTTGCTCCTGTATTTGACCGAAATCCTCGCCGAAATTTGCCCCGGGGCGTCGTAATTTGGATACTGCCGAGGAAATCGTCGCCTCGTCTGATAATTTCGACCACGATCCTCCTCTGGCGACCTGTGTCGTTTATTGTGGACAGCGTCCTCTCCGTCTGCCCATTTATTTGCTATTTCCATCAACGCGGATACTGTTTTTGGATTGGTCCTTCCCAAATCCTCGACAAAATCTCCACGCCTAATTCCTGCGACAAACGCATCTATTGCTCTCTCGTCAGATATATTTTCTGCCGAGTTTTTTATGATATTCCACCTTTGGATATATTTCCTCATTGACTCATCTGGCTTTTGTCGACATGCCCTCAGCTCTTCTAACGACGCAGGTTTTTTGCATGTGGACCTGAAGTTCTTGACGAATACGTCCTCAAAACTTTCCCACTCGTCGATGGATCCTGGCGCAAGTTTTTTGATCCAAGATCGTGCGGCTCCACTTAAGTGCACCTGAATACTTTGCATGGCTGTTGCTCTAGTTCCTCCAGTTAGCTTCACTGTCTCGAGGTAATCAATTAGCCAGTCCTCTGGGTCTTGCAAGCCATCGAACTTTTTGAAGTGATCGGGTAATTTGAATCCTGAGGGGACTCGAGTTTTTCGGACTCTTCTCGTGAAGCACGGTAGGCCGCACATATCCTCGTCATTAAGCTCTGGAGACTGCCGATGATCTCTTCTGCTTTGCCTTGCTCGTCGACCCTTGCTTGTACTCCTGTGTCTCTTGCTCCACTTGGTCCTTCCGGAGCTGCCGCCGTTACTCGCTGCAGGTCGTGGACTATTTTGCCTTGTCTGCTCCTTCGGGAGGCGTTGCTACGAACGCTGTCCCCATAGCTCCAACTCCTGCCAATGCCATGTTGTATAATGTTTCTCTTGGATCCCCCGGGGGTGGCTTGGATGCGAGGATGTAAGCTTGTGTCGCCATATACCCAGCTTACGGTGTCCTAGGGATAATATTTCCTCTTGTATCTATCGACATAAAGGACATGTCGAGGTTTTGAACCAAGTACTCTCTGTCCGCTTCGGGTATGTGTTGTAGCCTTGATCTTCCTCTGTTCCGAGCCTCCCCGTGGCTATCACCCGAAACTCTAGATTGTCCACTTAGATCTGCCCTTCTCCTCGCTGGATGCGTAAGCTGCCTCCTTTCTCCCGTTTAGCTCAGTCGTCTGTTTTTCTATTTCTCGGGCGGTTCGTGCGAGCATATATTGATAAGCTTGCGGTTCTTGAGCTGTAGCTGTTGTCGTCATTGGTTCCGAACCATCTATGGCTTTTGCCGCTCTATCCCAGGCTGCCTGTGGAAGTTGGACTCTGACGCGTGGTGTGGGCCCGACATATTTAGTGCCCATACCTCTCCTTAGATCTGAGGGATCGACAAAAGGATTTCCCAATTGATCGAAAGCCTCTGATGTTTCCTCTTGATCCTCGATAGCATAAATCTGATGATATTTTGTACTCAGATCTATGTTGGGTTCGGTGACATCATTGTTGAGATTGATGAAGACCTTGCCCACTGTGAGGGATTTGTCGACGAAGTCGTAATTGTCGACATCGCTTGAGCCATCGCTTATATATGAGTCCGCAGATGACCCAGACGATGTGTTGCTGAAGATCTTGGCGAGTTTTTCTCTTGCTCTGGTGCTGACGTAACGTGTTGCCGAAGTTTCTTCTTCTGACTCAGTTGATGATGCATAGCTTGAAAATTCAGAATCGACCGCCGACGATCCCGACGAAATCGGAATTTCGACACGATACGATCCTTCCTTCTCGACGCGAAAGTAGAACCTTCCGAACGTCATCTCCAAGGGCTCCGCCAGATACGCATATGCATCCAAACGGGAGGGTGGGTGAGGAACAAAATCAACAGGACCAGTAGCGATCTGTTTACCTCGATCCATAGTGTTGCTTCCGGTCGACGATGTCGAAGATCTTGAACGTGCCATCGAGATCAGATCCTTACGCCTCTAATTCCCACAGACGGCGCCAATTGACAAGGGATTAACTTGTCAATGCCTATGGATTATAGGCTAGGGTTTAGTTAGAAGTAGAGGGCAAGTAGATCTCGAAGGTTTCAGCCGAAAAGTACTCGACGAATATGAAAACTAGGGTTTGCAGACAATGATTCGATGATCTTCTCGTCCCTCGACCCCCCTTTATATAGGTGGAGCCGAGGGATTCGTGCTATACAGGGATTACATAGTCCGGGACGGTTTCTAACTCATCCCGCCAGATTACAAATAACACTTCCTATTACAACTCTATCTTTTCCTTAAATACATCTTGGGCTCTCGAGTCTTCTTATTCTTCGGGTAGTGGGCCTTCAATAAACCCCGGGTACTATATTAGGCAGGCCCATTTGGGATGCCTACGTCAGCGGAAATATCCAGCTCTGCGGTTTTAGTCGGAAAACATACACGATCTAAAAATGAACAAATAAAGGAGGTAAAAGACTCAAAGAGTGAACCAGATGCTTTATTTGATTGATCATGTATAACTATTACAAAGTATGTAACTCAAAAAAATTGCTAAGTGTGGAAAGGACGTAGCTGTGCAATGTTCCAGGGGCGTTCTGTTTCATCGTCTATGTCACCCGGATCCTCTCGCTTGCGTTTCGGGTACCAATTAGCAGGTCTATCCTTTAGCTCCCGGAAATTGACAAGGTAGTACGATCCATTATGAAGTACTTTGCTAACGACGAAGGGTCCTTCCCATGGAGATTGCAACTTATGATCTTTCACTTGGCGAAGGCGGAGGACCAGGTCTCCGGCCATGAACGAGCGATTCCGAACTCGACGGCTGTGATAGCGTCGGAGTTTCTGCTGGTAGATGGTGGAACATTGGTCAGCTAGATTCCGAGCTTCTTCGATCAGGTCCACAGATAGCTGTCTGGCCTCGTCAGCAGTTTCTTCATTGTAGGCGGAGACTCGCGGTGAATCGTGGATGATGTCGGAGGGGAGCACGGCTTCGGATCCGTATACCAGGAAGAACGGAGTAAATCCGGTTGACTTGTTAGGGGTAGTTCGTAAACACCACAAAACAGAGTCCAATTCATCATCCCAAGCTCCAGCTGCGCGTCGCAGTGGTTCTTCAAGGCGTGGTTTAATTCCGGATAATATGAGGCCGTTGGCTCTTTCGACCTGACCATTGGATTGTGGATGAGCCACAGATGCAAGGTCAAGCTGGATCCCTACGTCATAGCAGTAATCTTTCAATTCTCCTTGTGCGAAGTTCGTGCCATTGTCTGTGATTATGCTGTGTGGGATGCCGAATCTCGTCACGAGGCTGCAAACAAATTTTAGTGTCGTAGCACCATCGGCTTTTCTCACTGGCTTTGCCTCGATCCACTTACTGAACTTGTCAACGGCGACCAGGAGGTACTCAAAGCCGCCAGGAGATGATTTCTTTAACTTTCCAACCATATCGAGCCCCCAGACCGCGGACGGCCAGGTGATAGGGATGGTCTTCAGCTCTTGGGCTGGAGCGTTTGGTTGAGTAGCATAGTACTGGCAACCTCGGCAAGATTTTACCAGCTTGTCAGCGTCTTCTTTAGCTGTGAGCCAGTAAAATCCGAGCCGAAAAGCTTTTGCAACGAGGGACCTGGGGGCGGCATGGTGCCCGCAATCCCCTGCATGGATCTCCCTGAGGATTTCAATGCCATCTTGATTGGAGATGCATTTGAGAAATACTCCAGTTGCGCTTCGTTTGTAGAGCTGTCCGTCAACGATTGTGTAGGATCTTGCTCGTCTGATGATCTGTCGTGCGAGGACCTCGTCCTCTGGCAACTTCTGATCAATGAGGTAGTCTAGGAAAGGCTGTGTCTAGGTCGGAATGATAGCCATCACTTCCCTAGCTGGAGATACTGCCACGTCTGGGTTTTCCGGGTTAGCGCCCTTCACCGAGGGTATCCGTAGGTGGTCCAGGAAAATGCCAGGCAGAATTGGTTTCCTGCCGGATCCGAGCTTGGAAAGCATGTCTGCCGCTGTGTTATCGCCTCTCCTGATGTACTTGACTTCGTATCCGAGGAAGCATTTGGCGATCTCGTCAACTTCGTCTCTGTAAGCCGCCATGACGGAGTTTCTGGCGTTCTAGGTTCCGGCTACTTGTTGTGCCACCAGGTCGGAATCTCCGCAGCAAATGATGTGCTTGATCCCAATTTCCTTAGTGATGCGCAGACCGTGTAGTAGAGCCTCGTATTCCGCCATGTTATTTGTAGATTCGAAGTGAATCTGCAGAACGTACTGCAGTTCTTCTCTGGTAGGGGACTTCAGGGTGACTCCGGCTCCTGAGCCTTGATGCTGCTTGGATCCATCGAAGTGCATGACCCATGTTTCAGGTTCCGGCTCCAGATTTGCATCCGGAGCTTCTGTCCAATCTGCGACGAAATCTGCCAAGACCTGGGATTTGAATGCAGTCCTGGCTTTGTAGTTGATGTCGAAGGTAGATAATTCAATGCCCCATTTTGCTGTGCGTCCTGTTGCGTCAGCGTTGTTGAGAATCGTTGACAACGGAGCCTTGCTCACGACTGTTACTGGATGCTCTTGGAAGTAGTGCCTCAGCTTCCTGCTGCCTAGGAATATGCCATAGGCTAACTTTTGAAAGTGAGGATATCTTTGTTTGGATTCCGTTAGTACCTCGCTAATGTAATAGACTGGACTTTGGACTCCATACTCGTGTCATTCTTCCTTCCGCTCCACTACGATGACGAGGCTGATGACTTTGTTAGTAGCTGCCAGGTAAAGGAGCATAGGCTCTGACTCGTCTGGGGATGCTAGAATAGGTGGGGAGGTGAGTATTTCCTTCAACCCCTGAAGTGCTGCATCTGCTGCGTCGTCCCAAACGAATTTGTATGTTTTCTTCAGCAGCTTGTATAAAGGTAGCGTCTTCTCGCCAAGACGGCTAACAAACCTACTGATTGCTGCAACACAACCAGTTAGTCGTTGCACATCTTTGAGACAAGTTGGCCTTTTGATGCACATGATAGCCTTGATTTTTTTCGGTTAACTTCAATGCCTCTATGAGAGACGATGAAGCCAAGGAGTTTTCCGGCTGGAACGCCAAAGACGCACTTCAGCGGATTCAACATCATCTTGTACCGTCGAAGGTTCTCAAAGGTTTCTGTGAGGTCGCTGATCAAGTCGGATCCTTTCCGGGTCATGACCGCGATGTTGTCGACGTAAGCGTGTACGTTCCGGCCAATTTGGTCCTTCAGGCACCGCTGCATCGTACGTTGATAGGTGGCACCTGCATTTTTGGTCGGACTTCTTCATCCGGATATGGTGATACCCGGAATATGCGTCAAGAAAACACAGAAGTTCCGCCCCTGCCGTCGAATCAATGACTTGGTCAATGCGCGGACAATGCTTATTCAAGCCGGAGTAATCGATGCACATCTATTATATAATTAAAACAACAAACAACCAACGATGTAGATTAGCTCGACCTAAATCAAATAAAAAAACAACGATCAAGATTATAACTTCCCTAAACATCCGGCCGGTGATTATTTCCGTACGCGCATACCGGCGTCCTTTTCCCCACGTCTATCCTGTTCGTGGCCGCATACAAGGCAGACACGCCAACAATGCTCACATAATCCTTCCTCTCATGTGGCCGCCGCCGTTGCCAATCTCTCTCTCTGTTTCGCGATTGCACAAAAGTGAGTTTTCTTCCTTTGTCCAGATCGATCTTGGCAGCGGTGCCAACAAACACGTTTGTGCATATTGTAGATCATGATAGCTGATTGCTCTCTCTTCACACGATTTTTGTTCTTATTTTGTAGATCTCCATAGTAGATTGCTTCCTCTCTTGACACGATTTGAGTGCTCTTATTTTGTCCAGATCGATCAAACGCTTGGCAGCAATTTCAGGTAGTGCATGTTGTAGATCTAGATGGCTGATTGTCTCGGCTGTAGTGATTTGTGTTCTTTTGTCTAGATGATCAACCCATGGCAGCAGTGGTAGCCAACGTTTTTGCAGGTTTTGTGCACGTCGTAGATCTCGATGGCTGACTGCTCTCTCTCTCTCTCTTCCTTCCTAACAACAGAAGAATTACGTGTCGAAGGCTACAATCGCGAGCTCCCGACCGAGTTGATTGATCTGGATATGCAAGAACAACGGGTAGGAGTAAGCAAATCACTACAATTCAAGGTCAGTTTTAGATCCTCCCCGTCCGTGTCTCCAGACTGTTCTTTTGCATGCATATGTCAACATGTGACCGATGTGTTGGTTTCATATGTACTACGGATACAATTTGGTACTCCCTCTTTCTCAAACAAATTATCTAAAATTTATCAGAATTTAGATATATCTGAATATAGATAACTTTGATGGGACGGAGGAAGCACCAAACTTTGGGCATTGTTCGTCGTGGTGCCATTCAGATTAATTGGGTTGTGCACCACATGCACAGCAATCAGAAAGTTATTATTTGCAATGAACTAACTTAAGCGAGCAAGTATTATGGCTTATTACGGTGAGACCTTTTTCAGAGTTCAACGCCCGACGAACTGCTGAAGACACAAAGGTTTATGGGTAGCAAGGTCTACTACAAGTCTGATATAAATCAGGCGAGAAGCAACACGTCGGCGGACCTGGAGATGGTTAGGATCAGTGGAAGCTTTGCGGCATGACATCGGTCTGGGCGACCCTGGCCCTGGTTTGAGCTCAACGGTACATGATGCACAACCCGGCGCCATGGAAGGACCTCAGCCCTAAGATCGTCCTCCAATTGTACCACGAAGTCGCAGCCAGGGGCAACCTCGGCTTCGCCGCTGCAGCGTGGCCAGCGGTGTACCTGCCTACCTGGCCAAGGCGTACATAGACCAGTTCGACCGGGATGGGGATGGCATGATGGAGAACGAGGGCAGTCCCGACCAGACCTACGACATCTGGTCCGTCACTGGGGTCAGCGCCTACACAGGCGGCCTCTGCGTCGCATCAAAGAGACAATGCTGATCTCGCTCCGAGGAAGATATCTCCATGTTTTTAAATATAAGTTTTTATACCAAGAGTTTCTAATCGTTATTTAAATCCCTCACTGAATTATGCCACTAATTTCATAACAATCTTATTTTGCTTGGTATGCTACACAGAAAAGTACCGCACTTGCAGATGGCAACTACTACCGATATTTTTGGCAAAAGAAAACGAAATTGCTTCTACTCTGCTTGCCATCTACGCTGGAAACAACAAGTAATGCTTACAGCCTCAGTGGCTCAGTGCCTCAGTTCAGGTAAAACATTATACTAATACATTTTTCTGTTCTTTATTTTCCAGGCATTAGATATTTTAGATAATAATATGGTTTGTGGACTACGTAATAATCTGATTTCAGTTAACTCTTCTGGGCGGATGGCAGATAGAGTTTACTGCTTGCTTTCTTTTTTGTTTGCTCAAAATGAACAATTGTTCGTAGATCTTGAGTTCAACAAAATTAACATGATTATTGGTATTGAGCTCTCCTATAAACATGTGAAATAATTAGAGGGGGAAATACTGAGATATTTTGTAATGAAGTAAGAAGGAGAAGATCACTATTTCACGAAAAACATTTTATATTGCCTATCCTTACAAAAAAAAAGTAGTGCATAATGGAGGGGTACAATATTTCATTAAACATACTAATTTAAACTTTTTTTCCACAAATCTTCTGCTTTAACCTTTTAGGAAGCACAAGTTCTACATGATTAAGTCGTAATATGTATAATAAAGCTTTTCATAAATTACTGTAGAAAATTTACAATAGGGAGATAGGTTAAGATATACGAGAAGTTTATGTGGAGAGCATAACAATATAGAGGATGTTATAACAAATAGGTGAAAAAACATATTAAAATATTCATGGTTGCCGAATTAAGTGCGGGTTAAAAATGAAAAATAGGTTAAGATTTAAGGTAAGTTGGGACATAAAAATATAGAGAGCACAATAATAATAAAATATATAACTTTCAACCATACATAATATTTTATTTATAACCTTAATAAGTAATTATACCTTATGTATGAAAGCCAAGAACATATATCTTTGTCTGTCTCTATTCTATCATAATAATAAATTATATAAAACAATTCTACTTGATATATATACTGACATTTGTTGTTCTTTTGTAGACATGGCAAAATTACTACATGGGCGATGAGACAAAATTGATTGATGGAGTTTGAGGAAATAAGGCATGTCGTAGAATCCTCTAGGTAGACTAAAAGATGAAGTTACTTAGGTTTAGTATCTATCACATGTGGAAAACAATTATCACATTGATGTAAATATGTGAGAGAGTTGCATCTTTTTTCTCTAAAATTGTTCAAAAACATGATATCAAGGAGAAAATACAACATACTAGCCGCGCAAATTGCGCGGGCCACCCAACTAGTTCTTAGTATTTCAGAATTCTTTTTGGGTACAAGGACGGGATTTGCGACCCAATCAGTATGGATAACTTCTACTACAAAACCTGCCTCTAGTAACTTTGCTAATTCCATTCCTATGGCGCGGTACTTCTTATCTCCAAAGCGTCGCATAGCTTGCTTCACCGGTTTAGCCCCCGGATTTATGTTGAGGTAGTGCTCGGTGATACGTCTCCGACGTATCGATAATTTCTTATGTTCTATGCCATATTATTGATGATACCTACATGTTTTATGCACACTTTATGTCATATTCGTGCATTTTCTGGAACTAACCTATTAACAAGATGCCGAAGTGCCGATTCTGTTGTTTTCTGCTGTTTTTGGTTTCAAAAATCCTAGTAACGAAATATTCTCGGAATTGGACGAAACAAAGACCCAGGGGCCTATTTCGCCACGAACCTTCCAGAAGACCGAAGAGCATATGAAGTGGGGCCACGAGGTGGCCAAACCACATGGCGGCGCGGCCAAGGGGGGCCCACGCCGCCCTGTGGTGTGGGCCCCTCGTCAGCCCCCGACTCGCCCTTCCGCCTACTTAAAGCCTCCGTCGCGAAACCCCCGATGCGAAAAACCACGATACGGAAAACCTTACCGAGACGCCGCCGCCGATCCCATCTCGGGGGATTCGGAGATCTCCTCCGGCACCCTGCCGGAGAGGGGATTCATCTCCCGGAGGACTCTACACCGCCATGGTCGCCTCCGGAGTGATGAGTGAGTAGTTCACCCCTGGACTATGGGTCCATAGCAGTAGCTAGATGGTTGTCTTCTCCTCATTGTGCTTCATTGTTGGATCTTGTGAGCTGCCTAACATGATCAAGATCATCTATCTGTAATACTCTATGTTGTGTTTGTCGGGATCCGATGGATAGAGAATACCATGTTATGTTAATTATCAAGTTATTACATATGTGTTGTTTATGATCTTGCATGCTCTCCGTTACTAGTAGAGGCTCTGGCCAAGTTTTTGCTTTTAACTCCAAGAGGGAGTATTTATGCTCGATAGTGGGTTCATGCCCGCATTGACACCGGGACAGAGTGACAGAAAGTTCTAAGGTTGTGCTGTGTCTGTTGCCACTAGGGATAAAACATTGGCGCTATGTCCGAGGATGTAGTTGTTGATTACATTACGCACCATACTTAATGCAATTGTCCGTTGCTTTGCAACTTAATACCGGAAGGGGTTCGGACGATAACTCGAAGGTGGACTTTTTAGGCATAGATGCGGTTGGATGGCGGTCTATGTACTTTGTCGTAATGCCCAATTAAATCTCACTATACTTATCATGTCATGTATGTGCATTGTTATGCTCTCTCTATTTGTCAATTGCCCGATCGTAATTTGTTCACCCAACATGCTTTTATCTTATGGGAGAGACACCTCTAGTGAACTGTGGACCCCGGTCCATTCTTTTAATACCGAAATACAAATCTGCTTGCAATACTTGTTTTACTGTTTTCTCTCGCAAACAATCATCTTCCACACAATTCGGTTAATCCTTTGTTACAGCAAGCCGGTGAGATTGACAACCTCACTCGTTTCGTTGGGGCAAAGTACTTTGGTTGTGTTGTGCGGGTTCCACGTTGGCGCCGGAATCTCCGGTGTTGCGCCGCACTACATCCCGCCGCCATCAACCTTCAACGTGCTTCTTGACTCCTACTGGTTCGATTAAACCTTGGTTTCTTACTGAGGGAAACTTGCCGCTGTGCGCATCACACCTTCCTCTTGGGGTTCCCAACGGACGTGTCAACTACACGCATCAAGCAAATTTCCGGCGCCGTTGCCGGGGAGATCAAGACACGCTGCAAGGGGAGTCTCCACTTCCCAATCTCTTTACTTTGTTTTTGTCTTGCTTTATTTTATTTACTACTTTGTTTGCTGCACTAAATCAAAATACAAAAAAATTAGTTGCTAGTTTCACTTTATTTGCTATCTTGTTTGCTATATCAAAAACACAAAAAAATTAGTTACTTGTTTTACTTTACTTAATATCATGCATGTTTTTATTTCACTAGTTAAGCATAATGGAAAACAACAAAAATATGAGAGATCTTTATGAACTTTATCTTGAATTAGGACATGATGTGTTTGAAGAGAGAATTAAAAAACCCATGGAACTTTATATGCATGCTAATGGGAATGTTATTACTATGGATGCTTTGAACACCATTGTTGCTAATGCTATGGAAAATTCTAAGCTTGGGGAAGCTGGCTCTAATGAGCATGATCTTTTTAGTCCCCCAAGCATTGAGGAGAAAATTTTCTTTTATGATTACAATATGTCTCCTATATATGATGATAGCCACTTTGTTGAATTTGCTCCCACTACAACTAATAAAATTGATTATGCTTACGTGGAGAGTAATAATTTTATGCATGAGACTCATGATAAGAATGCTTTATGTGATAGTTACATTGTTGAGTTTGCTCATGATGCTACTGAAAATTATTATGAGAGAGGAAAATATGGTTGTAGAAATTTTCATGTTACTAAAACACCTCTCTATGTGCTGAAATTTTTGAAGCTACACTTGTTTTATCTTCCTATGCTTGTTACTTTGCTCTTCATGAACTTGTTTATTTACAAGATTCCTATGCATAGGAAGCATTTTAGACTTAAATGTGTTTTGAATTTGCCTCTTGATGCTCTCTTTTGCTTCAAATACTATTTCTTGCGGGTGCATCATTAAAATTGCTGAGCCCATCTTAATGGCTATAAAGAAAGAACTTCTTGGGAGACAACCCATGTTTTTACTACAGTATTTTTGTTTTATATTTGTGTCTTGGAAGTTGTTTACTACTGTACCAACCTATCCTTATCTTAGTTTTGAGTTTTGTTGTGCCAAGTAAAGTCTTTGATAGTAAAGTAAGTACTAGATTTGGATTACTGCGCAGTTACAGATTTCTTTGCTGTCACGAATCTGGGTCTACCTCCCTGTAGAAAGCTCAGAAAATTAAGCCAATTTACGTGCATGATCCTCAGATATGTACGCAACTTTCATTCAATTTGAGCATTTTCATTTGAGCAAGTCTGGTGGCCTAATAAAATCTATCTTTACGGACTGTTCTGTTTTGACAGATTCTGTCTTTTATTTCGCATTGCCTCTTTTGCTATGTTGGATGAATTTCTTTGATCCATTAATATCCAGTAGCTTTATGCAATGTCCAGAAGTGTTAAGAATGATTGTGTCACCTCTGAACATGTGAATTTTTATTATGCACTAACCCTCTAATGAGTTGTTTCGAGTTTGGTGTGGAGGAAGTTTTCAAGGATCAAGAGAGGAGTATGATGCAATATGATCAAGGAGAGTGAAAGCTCTAAGCTTGGGGATGCCCCGGTGGTTCACCCCTGCATATTCTAAGAAGACTCAAGCGTCTAAGCTTGGGGATGCCCAAGGCATCCCCTTCTTCATCGACAACATTATCAGGTTCCTCCCCTGAAACTATATTTTTATTCCGTCACATCTTATGCACTTTGCTTGGAGCGTCAGTTTTTTTTTTGTTTTTTTTTGTTTTGTTTGAATAAAATGGATCCTAGCATTCACTTTATGGGAGAGAGACACGCTCCGCTGTAGCATATGGACAAATATGTCCTTAGGCTCTACTCATAGTATTCATGGCGAAGTTTCATCTTCGTTAATTTGTTATATGGTTGGAATTGGAAAATGCTACATGTAGTAACTCTAAAATGTCTTGGATAATTTGATACTTGGCAATTGTTGTGCTCATGTTTAATCTCTTGCATCATATACTTTGCACCCATTAATGAAGAAACACTTAGAGCTTGCTAATTTGGTTTGCATATTTGGTTTCTCTAGAGTCTAGATAACATCTAGTATTGAGTTTTGAACAACAAGGAAGACGGTATGGAGTCTTATAATGTTTACAATATGTCTTTTATGTGAGCTTTGCTGTACCGTTCATCCTTGTGTTTGTTTCAAATAACCTTGCTAGCCTAAACCTTGTATCGAGAGGGAATACTTCTCATGCATCCAAAATACTTGAGCCAACCACTATGCCATTTGTGTCCACCATACCTACCTACTACATGGTATTTATCCGCCATTCCAAAGTAAATTGCTTGAGTGCTACCTTTAAAATTTCATCATTCACCTTTGCAATATATAGCTCATGGGACAAATAGCTTAAAAACTATTGTGGTATTGAATATGTACTTATGCACTTTATCTCTTATTAAGTTGCTTGTTGTGCGATAACCATGTTTTCGGGGACGCCATCAACTATTCTTTGTTGAATATCATGTGAGTTGCTATGCATGTCCGTCTTGTACTGAAGTAAGAGAGATCTACCACCTTCATGGTTGGAGCATGCATATTGTTAGAGAAGAACATTGGGCCGCTAACTAAAGCCATGATCCATGGTAGAAGTTTCGATCTTGGACATATATCCTCAATCTCATATGAGAATAATAATTGTTGCCACATGCTTATGCATTAAAGAGGAGTCCATTATCTCGTTGTCCATGTTGTCCCGGTATGGATGTCTAAGTTGAGAATAATCAAAAGCGAGAAATCCAAAATGCGAGCTTTCTCCTTAGACCTTTGTACAGGCGGCATGGAGGTACCCCATTGTGACACTTGGTTAAAACATGTGCATTGCAAATATCCGGTAGTCCAAGCTAATTAGGACAAGGTGCGGGCACTATTAGTATACTATGCATGAGACTTGCAACTTGTAAGATATAACTTTCATAACTCATATGCTTTATTACTACCGTTGACAAAATTGTTTCATGTTTTCAAAATAAAAGCTCTAGCACAAATATAGCAATCGATGCTTTCCTCTTTGAAGGACCATTCTTTTTACTTTTATGTTGAGTCAGTTCACCTATCTCTCTCCACCTCAATAAGCAAACACTTGTGTGAACTGTGCATTGATTCCTACATACTTGCATATTGTACTTGTTATATTACTCTATGTTGACAATTATCCATGAGATATACATGTTACAAGTTGAAAGCAACCGCTGAAACTTAATCTTCCTTTGTGTTGCTTCAATGCCTTTACTTTGATTTATTGCTTTATGAGTTAACTCTTATGCAAGACTTATTAATACTTGTCTTGAAGTACTATTCATGAAAAGTCTTTGCTTTATGATTCAGTTTTTTACTCATGACATTACCATTGTTTTGATCGCTGCATTCATTACATATGTTTACAAATAGTATGATCAAAGTTATGATGGCATATCACTTCAGAAATTATCTTTGTTATCGTTTTACCTGCTCGGGACGAGCAGAACTAAGCTTGGGGATGCTTGATACGTCTCCGACGTATAGATAATTTCTTATGTTCTATGCCATATTATTGATGATACCTACATGTTTTATGCACACTTTATGTCATATTCGTGCATTTTCTGGAACTAACCTATTAACAAGATGCCGAAGTGCCGATTCTTGTTTTCTGCTGTTTTTGGTTTCAGAAATCCTAGTAACGAAATATTCTCGGAATTGGACAAAACAAAGAGCCAGGGGCCTATTTCGCCACGAACCTTCCAGAAGACCGAAGAGCATACGAAGTGGGGCTACGAGGTGGCCAAACCACATGGCGGCGCGGCCAAGGGGGGGCCCGCGCCGCCTGTGGTGTGGGCCCCTCGTCGGCCCCCGACTCTGCCCTTCCGCCTACTTAAAGCCTCCGTCGCGAAACCCCCGATGCGAAAAACCACGATACGGAAAACCTATGCGAGACGCCGCCGCCGCCGATCCCATCTCGGGGATTCCGGAGATCTCCTCCGGCACCCTGCCGGAGAGGGGATTCATCTCCCGGAGGACTCTACACCGCCATGGTCGCCTCCGGAGTGATGAGTGAGTAGTTCACCCCTGGACTATGGGTCCATAGCGGTAGCTAGATGGTTGTCTTCTCCTCATTGTGCTTCATTGTTGGATCTTGTGAGCTGCCTAACATGATCAAGATCATCTATCCGTAATACTCTATGTTGTGTTTGTCGGGATCCGATGGATAGAGAATACCATGTTATGTTAATTATCAAGTTATTACATATGTGTTGTTTATGATCTTGCATGCTCTCCGTTACTAGTAGAGGCTCTGGCCAAGTTTTTGCTTTTAACTCCAAGAGGGAGTATTTATGCTCGATAGTGGGTTCATGCCCGCATTGACACCTGGGACGAGTGACGAAAGTTCTAAGGTTGTGCTGTGTCTTGTTGCCACTAGGGATAAAACATTGGCGCTATGTCCGAGGATGTAGTTGTTGATTACATTACGCACCATACTTAATGCAATTGTCCGTTGCTTTGCAACTTAATACTGGAAGGGGTTCGGACGATAACCCGAAGGTGGACTTTTTAGGCATAGATGCAGTTGGATGGCGGTCTATGTACTTTGTCGTAATGCCCAATTAAATCTCACTATACTTATCATGTCATGTATGTGCATTGTTATGCTCTCTCTATTTGTCAATTGCCCGACTGTAATTTGTTCACCCAACATGCTTTTATCTTATGGGAGAGACACCTCTAGTGAACTGTGGACCCCGGTCCATTCTTTTAATACTGAAATACAAATCCGCTGCAATACTTGTTTTACTATTTTCTCTGCAAACAATCATCTTCCACACAATTCGGTTAATCCTTTGTTACAGCAAGCCGGTGAGATTGACAACCTCACTGTTTCGTTGGGGCAAAGTACTTTGGTTGTGTTGTGCGGGTTCCACGTTGGCGCCGGAATCTCTGGTGTTGCGCCGCACTAGAATCTTGAGCTTGTTGTAGATGTAGCACACTCTTGTGTGAAACTTGTGGTAGGTGGGCCTGCCGAAGATGACGTGGTAGGAGCTCTTGAAGGGCACGACCTCAAACGTGATCATTGATGACCCACAAGTATAGGGGATCGCAACAGTCTTCGAGGGAAGTATTACCCAATTTATTGATTCGACACAAGGGGGGACAAAGAACACTTGAAAGCCTTAACAGCGGAGTTGTCAATTCAGCTGCACCTGGAAACAGACTTGCTCGCAAGAGTTTATCGATAGTAACAGCTTTATAGTAGTAGCAGATAGTGAAATAACAACGACAGAGTAACAAAGACAGCAGTAGTGATTTTAGTAAACGAGCAGGATTAAAATACGTAGGCACGGGGACGGATGACGGGCGTTGCATGGATGAGAGAAACTCATGTAACAATCATAGCAGGGCATTTGCGAGATAATAATAAAACGGTATCCAAGTACTAATCAATCAATAGGCATGTGTTCCAATTATAGTCGTGCGTGCTCGCAATGAGAAACTTGCACAACATCTTTTGTCCTACCGGCCGGTGGCAGCCGGGCCTCAAGGGAAACTACTGGATATTAAGGTACTCCTTTTAATAGAGTACCGGAGCAAAGCATTAACACTCCGTGAACACATGTGATCCTCACATCGCTACCATTCCCTCCGGTTGTCCCGATTTCGTCACTTCGGGGCCATTGGTTCCGGACAGCGACATGTGTATACAACTTGCAGGTAAGATCATAAACAACGAATATCTTCATGAATCAATAACATGTTCAGATCTGAGATCATGGCACTCGGGCCCTAGTGACAAGCATTAAGCATAACAAGTTGCAACAATATCATAAAAGCACCATCTACGGACACTAGGCACTATGCCCTAACAATCTTATGCTATTACATGACCAATCTCATCCAATCCCTACCATCCCCTTCGGCCTACAGCGGGGGAATTACTCACACATGGATGGGGGAAACATTGCTGGTTGATGGAGAGGCGTTGGCGGTGATGGCGGTGATGATCTCCTCCAATTCCCCGTCCCGGCGGAGTGCCAGAACGGAGAATTCTGGCTCCCGCGACGGAGTTTCGCGATGTGGCGGCGTTCTGGAGGGTTTCTGGCGACTTCAACTTCTCCCCGTGCGTTTTTAGGTCGAGGCGAATAAGTAGTCCGAAGGAGGGCGTCGGAGGCCGGCCGAGGGGGCCACACCACAGGGCCGCGCGGGCCCCCCCTGGGCCGCGCCGCCCTATGGTGTGGGGCCCTCGAGCCTCCACCTTACTTGTCCTTCTGGCTCCGTCAGTGTTCTGGGAAAATAGGCCCTTTCGTCAAAATCCCGAGGTTTTTCCTGAAAGTTGGATTTACTGCACAAAAACGAGACACCGGAACGGTTCTGCTGAAAACAGCGTTAGTCCGTGTTAGTTGCATCCAAAATACACAAATTAGAGGCAAAACAATAGCAAAAGTGTTCGGGAAAGTAGATACGTTTTGGACGTATCAACTCCCCCAAGCTTAGCTTATTGCTTGTCCTCAAGCAATTCGGTTAACAACCGAGCGATAAAAGAACTTTCACGAACACATTTGTTCATATGATGTATATATTCTCATGATATGGCTAATACTTAAGCAGTTCATAATAAGGTACATGTAAATAAGATCATCTAACAACTATGTCAATCATGAAGAGGTACCAACAACTAATAATAAGCATCATGAATCATGTATATAAGCAGGATTGCAATGTTCATAAGAGAGTATGATAAAGTGGTATCTCGCTTGCACGTATTTGATCGGCAAAACATAAATGCCCGGGCACCTCCGGAGTTCATAGAAAGACTAGAAGTAGTGATTGTCAAAGATAAAAGCATCAAAGTTATACCACAATCAATCATATTTTGAGACAAGCATATTATACTAAGAATGACAGTTGTGCTCTCAAGAAAGTGCTCAAAGAAAGGATGGAGACACAACATAAAAGTAAAAGATTGACCCTTCGCGAAGGGAAGCAGGGATTAACATGCGCTAGAGCTTTTTATTTGTAAAGCAGGAGTAAAATTATTTTGAGAGGTGTTTGTTGTTGTCAACGAATGGTAATGGGTACACCAACTACCTCGCCAACCGGACTTTCAAGAGCGGCTCCCATGAATTATTTGCATGTTTATATGTGGCACTCCTTCCAACCTTTCTTACACAAACCATGGCTAACTGAATCCTCGGGTGCCTGCCAACAATCACATACCATGAAGGAGTGCCTTTTTAATTTAGTTTTATTATGATGATGACACTCCCCCCAACCTTTGCTTACACAAGCCATGGCTAACCGAATCCTTCGGGTGCCGTCTAACAATCACAAACCATGGAGGAGTGTCTATTTAAGTTAATTAATTCGGGACTCAGGAATCCCATTGCCGACTCTTTTTGCAAAATTATTGGATAAGCGGATGTGCCACTATTCCATATGAGAGTCCGTCAAAAGTAAATGACAAGGTTGAAAGCTAAACACCACATACTTCCTCATGAGCTATGAAACATTAACACAAATTAAGAAGCATTTTGAAGATTTTAAAGGTAGCGCATGAGAATTTACTTGGAATGGTTTGAAATGCCATGCATAGGTATTTATGGTGGACACTCTGGAATAACTTGGTTTTCATGTGTTTGGAGGCACGAGCAGCGTTCCCGCTCAGTACAAGTGAAGGCTAGCAAAAGACTAGGGAGCGACAAATCAAGAGAGCAGTAACTGTCATAATCATGCTTGCGGCAAAATAAATTAACTGAGGCATAAAAGTGATGTCGTCGTGGTGAACAGACAGATGCCATAGGATGGCTTAAGTTGGGGCCGAATGGACGCAAGAGGATTCGGGGGAGGGTTTGTGATTAGATGGGATGAACTTCCGGATGGTTTCCTCAAGAACTTAGCCAAGGCTAGAGGTTGAAGAAGAAAGACATAAGGAAGAACTCGCTCTAGATCATCATCTTTATTGATCTCAACAGGCTACAAGTTTCTTAGTACAGGTTCTCCTGTGCTCATGCGCGTCTCTGTAAGAAGGGCTGCCCCCTCTCCTTATATAGGGGAGAGGGTGGCTTACAGTGCAAGAAACCCTAATGGCATCTTTGACTAGACAAACTACTTTACAAAGCTACTTTAATCATAGAAGACACCGGAGTCCTCTTTAATCGGAGACGCTGACGTCCTCCGGCTTCTTTGACCGTCATCCTTCTCTTTATCGTCAGCCCTTCGTCTAAAGTTACTTTGCTTAGCTCATCTTTGTCTTCTAGCTCTGGAGAGAATCTTTGACCAGTCCTGCCGACCTGCTCTTCCCTCCGGTGGTCCGGTATCTTCTTACCCGGTTCCGGCATACCCCTCTTGGGGATACCGGCTTAGCTGAACTTAGCTAAGTTCTTATCTTTAAGTTCCGGTACGATCATTAAACCGGTATCTTGATGGCTCAAACCATCCGGTTTGGCATGCCTTTGGCATACCGGGGGTCATCCCCCCAACATTAGTCCCCGAAGCTGGTATAGTCTGGCGGATCCTATCCAACAGACCATGCCAGGTTCTTTCTTTTTAGGATACCGGTTTAATCTATCCGGCCCTAGGCTTGGATCCGGCATCTTTGCCCAGATCATCGCTGTCTCTTCTCCTTAAGGCATTATCCGGTGTCTTATCCTCCGGCATCTTAGTCATTAAACACCTCCTCGGCGACGTCGAGAATATCTCGGGCCCCGCGCCTGTCAGCGACATGCGCACTGTGACTGACGCGCCAGTGTCAGGGGTCACTTCCCTTCGACTTATGCGTGTGCATTAACTGCCTCACAGCGAATCCCAACCGCTTCACTGGATCCGTGGGTACCTCCCTGTGGCTTATTATTTTTTCACGTGTACCACCGTGCCACGTGGTGGCTCGTGGAGCGAACCGTCGCGGCCCACGATCAGAACCGCCGAGGCCCAGCGGTTTCGGCCCACGTCACCATCTTCCTTTATAAGGGGAAACCACTCCTCCTTCTTCCTTTTCTCGCATTCTCCAACTCCTCGCGCACAGTGCTTTCGCTCTCAGCGCCTCCGCCGCTCCGTTTCGCCGCCTGAGCTCCGCCGCCCAGCGAACCTTCGATACTGCTTCGCCGGACGCCGCCGGACTTCGCCGCGCAAGGAACTTCTGCAGCGCCTCTGCTCCCGCCGTGGCATTGGTGCTTCTTCGAGCTTCTTCTCACCTCGCCGCCGACGGACTACCTCGCCGGCCTTTGGCTCGTCGCTCCTCAGGCGAACCTCTTCCTCAACTACTCCGCCGCCTCAGGTTAGGCCTAATCTGGATTCACTCTTCTTTTGCTTGCTTTCTAGATCTCGACTCGGTAGTGTATTTACTTCCTCTTTTTCTTGCTTTTTCTCTCTTTCGTAGATCTTCACGCGGGGGTATATTGTGGGATTCTTGTTTCTCCTTGCCGAACTCCATGTCTAGTACGGAGTCCTCCTCTACTTCTTCTTCTGCCTCTTCCTCTGCCAGCCGGTGTAGCAGGTCCTCCGACGGGCTTACCGCTGATCTTGCTCAGATGGATGCAGAGTCCGGTAGCAATCGTGCCTCCGGTAGCAATCGTGCATCCGGTAGCTCTAGCGAAGGTTCCGGTATGGATTCATCCGGTATCACTCGTGGGGCCTGGATGGGTTCCAACGTCACTAAGTTCGAGATTGACTGGTTATACCGGTCCAGGAGGATTCCGGAAGGAGTGACCTGCCGGCTTCCTCGCGACGAAATCAAACCGTTGCCAGAACCCGGTGAACGAGTTGTTTTCCTTGCTCACTTTGAGCGCGGCTTCGGCCTTCCTGCCTCCGATTTCTTTCGGCGTTTCCTTGATTTCTACGAACTTCAACCTCATCATCTTCCTGGCAATGCCATTTTCTACCTCTCTTGCTACGCCACCTTCATGGAGGCTTACATCGGCATTCGTCCCACTCGTGAGACGTTCGCCCGCTTCTTTGCTCTTCGGATTAATTCCGTTCAGGGCAAGGATATTCCTAAACCAAAACCCCCCGTTCAATGCGGGTCTTGCATCATCGGCTCCCGTCAAGGGAGCCCCTTTTTTAAGTTCTCCGGTCTCGAGTCATGCCGGCTATGGCAAGGGACCTTTTTCTATGTGAAGAACAAGGGCGCCCCGGACCTTATCAACTTGCCGCCCTTCAACCTGGCGCCACCTACGAGGGCCAACTGGAGCTACAATCCGAAGGACTCTCATATTGAGACCAACCGGATTATACGCTTCATGAGGCAACTGATGAAGGACACCAACATCCGCTCCGATGATATCATCCGCGCGTTTATTTCGCGCGGGTGCTTCCGCTCAAGCGCCGCATGCACAAGATGAGCGAGATGTATGGTCCCGGTGATCCTACAAAGATCACCGGAATTCCCCTTAGCAAGAAGGACGTTGTCCTCAAGGCCGGTCAGATTTGCCAGACCGCCATGCCGGAGGACTGGGAATGGGGACTTCGGCCTCTTAGTTCCACTAATCCCCCGACCCAAGAAGTAAGAAATTACACAACTCGGGTCGGCCTACCGGTAACTTTTACATTGTCGCTAACCTCCTTTTTATCTTTCTTGTTCTTTCAGGCCAAGGACCGTTTCCCCGGCATCTTATCTGACCGACGAGGCCCCGCCGCGAGCGAGGTTTGGACAAGTTCGACCCCGACCCCGTCATCTTCTGGAACGATCTGAAGATGGGCAAGACCGCAGCCTCGCGCCTTGGCAGGTCTCTGCCGGAGCCCGCTGGTTCGTCCGACGACCTGACTATGTTTGAGGTAGCTTCTCTGTTTGATCTCTCATATTTTACCGTTCTTGATCCTCTGTAGATCCCTCCTCAACCGGTACCAATCCGAAGATTCACGAGCACGTGGCCCCGCTGGATGCCGAGGCCGGCAATGAGTTTGTGGACAAACTCATGGCCCGCGGCCAGAAGAACAAAGCTCCGGCTCCGGACGCCGGCTCCAGCCATGCCCCTCCCGCCAAACGCCTCCGGACGGAAGTCGTTGGGGGAAAGCAAGTAGGCTCGAGGCGCTACAAGAACAAGCAGATGCCCACTTCCTCCGGGTAAGCCCTGTTTCCTCGATTTTCTCATTCCGTTGTGCCTAGTTCTTTTCCGGTTACTTTTTCCAATTCTCTCTTTTCCTCTTTTTCAGCCCTGCGCTCAAGCTTGGGCCCAGGTCTGAGGACTCTGCCGGCTCTGCTGGGGCCTCAACTCCTCCTCCTCGCTCAAGCCCGACACCATCTGGTGCCGGCAACATTTCTGCCTCCCCTCCGGGGGCACTACAAGTTCGGGGCGCGCGGCCCCCAAATCTCCTGACCACCGCGCAGAGGAGGACCTTACTTCCCCTCCAGAGACCCAAGATACCGGTGCCAGCAACATCGGCGCCGATGAAGAAGCTGCCGGGCGGTCGGAACCTTTGGTTCCTTCCGTCCAAAAAGAAAAGAAGAAGAAGAGTTCGCGCTCTTCCCCCTCCAAGGCCGTGCCGGAAACTTCCGCGCCGGCATCCTCTACCTTATCACCAGAAGCTGTGGCGCCTGATGCCACGCCAAATCCTCCGCCGGAAACTCCTGTCCCTGAGGCGACGCCAACACCTCCGCCGAGCCAGGGACCCCTCGCAACCACGCCGATGCCGCCGCCGGCAGCCCCCAAGACCATCAAGCGCCTCAAGCCGGGGGAGTCGCGCGGGAAGGCCGTGGAGGCGCTCAGCGGCTCGCGGTCCTTGGTGCTGCATGTCGGGCCTGCCGCCGCTGCGGTCTCGGAGAAACCTACCGGCCTGCTTGGCCGGATTACTTCGTTCAAGCGCAACGGCCGAGAGCTGGGGCACCTGCTGCCTTATGCGGAGCAGTGGAACGCCGCGGACATGTCCAAGGCGACCCGCGGCTTGGGCAAGGACCGACTGCCAATGCCGTGACCCCGCCGGTGAGCGAAGCTCGGAGGAGCACTTCATGCGGCTACGCCGGGCCGTCAAGGAGCTGGACGAGTGCGTGGTTTGACGCCACGAACAACTTGATGGTAAGTTCTTCAAGGATTGTTTCATCTCTTTGACTTACGTTAATTTCTCTTCTTGGTTTTCTCATATCTTTTCCTGAACTTTCAATGTTATGCCGGTTTCTCCCTTGCTCGAACCATATCCATTCTCCCGAGTCCCGAGTTTGGGGTTAAGAACTCTGTTCTTAGCGCTAAACTTTACTT
>NC_061510.1:146003160-146030524 GCF_022539505.1 Lolium rigidum
CTTCATAAGTAGGGACAGCTTTTGCAAGGGGTATATATCTTTAAGATCTTCATGCATACTAACATGGGTGAAAAATTCTTCTATATTATCTCTTCCAATTATAGACCCTTGTCCCACAGGTATATATTTTACAGTAAAATTAAAAAGAAACATGTTGAAATAAGTAAAACAAATGCAGGTAACTAATTTTTTGTGTTTTTGATATAGTGTGCAAAACAGTAAATAAAGTAAAGCTAGCAACTAATTTTTTTGTGTTTTGATATAATGCAGCAAACAAGAAAGTAAATAAAATAAAGCAAGACAAAAACAAAGTAAAGAGATTGGATTGTGGAGACTCCCTTGCGGCGTGTCTTGATCTCCCCGGCAACGGCGCCAGAAATTTAGCTTGATGACGCGTAAAGCACACGCCCGTTGGGAACCCCAAGTGGAAGGTGTGATGCGTACAACAGCAAGTTTCCCTCAGTAAGAAACAAAGGTTTATCGAACCAGTAGGAGTCAACAAGCACGTTGAAGGTTGATAGCGGCGGGATGTAGTGCGGCGCAACACCAGGGATTCCGGCGCCAACGTGGAACCTGCACAACACAACCAAAGTACTTTGCCCCAACGAAACGAGTGAGGTTGTCAATCTCACCGGCTTGTTGTAACAAAGGATTAGATGTATAGTATGGATGATGATTGTTTGCGAGAAAATAGTAGAACAAGTATTGCGGTAGATTGTATTCGATGTAAAAGAATGGACCGGGGTCCACGGTTCACTAGAGGTGTCTCTCCCATAAGATAAATAGCATGTTGGGTGAACAAATTACAGTTGGGCAATTGACAAATAGAGAGGGCATGACCATGCACATACATGATATGATGAGTATAGTGAGATTTAATTGGGAATTACGACAAAGTACATAGACCGCTATCCAGCATGCATCTATGCCTAAAAAGTCCACCTTCAGGTTATCATCCGAACCCCTTCCAGTATTAAGTTGCAAACAACAGACAATTGCATTAAGTATGGTACGTAATGTAATCAATAACTACATCCTCGGACATAGCATCAATGTTTTATCCCTAGTGGCAACGACACATCCACAACCTTAGAACTTTCCGTCATCTGTCCCAGTTTAATGGAGGCATGAACCCACTATCGAGCATAAATACTCCCTCTTGGAGTTAAGAGTAAAAACTTGGCCGAGCCTCTACTAATAACGAAGAGCATGCAAGATCATAAACAACACATAGGTAATAGATTGATAATCAACATAACATAATATTCTCTATCCATCGGATCCCAACAAACACAACATATAGCATTACAGATAGATGATCTTGATCATGTTAGGCAGCTCACAAGATCCGACAATGAAGCACATAAGGAGAAGACGACCATCTAGCTACTGCTATGGACCCATAGTCCAGGGGTGAACTACTCACTCATCACTCCGGAGGCGACCATGGCGGTGAAGAGTCCTCCGGGAGATGATTCTCCTCTCCGGCAGGGTGCCGGAGGCGATCTCCTGAATCCCCCGAGATGGGATTGGCGGCGGCGGCGTCTCTAGAAGGTTTTCCGTATCGTGGCTCTCGGTACTGGGGGTTTCGCAACGAAGACTATATGTAGGCGGAAGGGCAGGTCAGGGGGCCACACGAGGGCCCCACACAACAGGCCGGCACGGCCAAGGCCCAGGCCGCGCCGCCCTGTTGTGGCGGCGCCTCGTGGCCCCACTTCGTAAGTCCTCCGGTCTTCTGGAAGCTTCGTGTAAAAATAGGCCCCTGGGCGTTGATTTCGTCCAATTCCGAGAATATTTCCTTACTAGGATTTCTGAAACCAAAAACAGCGAGAAAACAACGAATCGGCTCTTCGGCATCTCGTTAATAGGTTAGTGCCGGAAAATGCATAAATATGACATAAAGTATGCATAAAACATGTAGATATCATCAATAATGTGGCATGGAACATAAGAATTATCGATACGTCGGAGACGTATCATTGTGCCAAGTAAGGTCTTTGATAGTAAAGCCAATACTAGATTTGGATTACTGCGCAGGAACAGATTTCTTGCTGTCACGAATTTGAGCAGTAGTCTCTGTAGAAAAATCTAAAAAATCTGCCAATTTACGTGCGTGATCCTCAGATATGTACGCAACTTTCATTCAATTTGTGCAATTTCATCTGAGCAAGTCTGGTGCCACTTTAAAATTCGTCTTTACGGACTGTTCTGTTTTGACAGATTCTGCCTTTTATTTCGCATTGCTTGTTTTGCTATGTTAGATGGATTTCTTTGTTGCATTAACTTTCAGTAGCTTTGTGCAATGTCCAGAAGTGCTAAGAATGATTATTTCACCTCTGAATATATGAATTATGCACTGACCCTCTAATGAGTTTGTTTCGAGTTTGGTGTGGAGGAAGTTTTCAAGGGTCAAGAGAGAAGGATGATACAATATGATCAAGAAGAGTGAAAAGTCAAAGCTTGGGGATGCCCCCGTGGTTCATCCCTGCATATTTTAAGAAGACTCAAGCGTCTAAGCTTGGGGATGCCCAAGGCATCCCTTCTTCATCGACAACTTATCAGGTTCCTCTAGTGAAACTATATTTTTATTCCGTCACATCTTATGTGCTTTACTTGGAGCGTCTGTTTGTTTTTATTTTTTCTTTTGTTTGAATAAATCGGATCCTAGCATTCTTTGTTTGGGAGAGATACACGCTCCGCTGTTTCGTATGAACATATATGTTCTTAGCTTTATCTTTAATGTTCATTGCGAAAGTTGAACTATTTCATTCATTGTTATATGGTTGGAAACGGAAAATGCCGCATGTGGTCAATGGTAAAATGTCTTGAATAATGTGATACTTGGCAATTGTTGTGCTCATATAGATCTTGTTTAAGCTCTTGCATCATGTACCTTGTACTCATTAATGAATAACTACATAGAGCTTGTTAAAATTTGGTTTGCATGATTGATCTCTAGAGTCTTGATATTTTCTGGTTGAGGTGTTTGAACAACAAGGAGACAATGTAAAGTCTTATAATAGTTACAATATGTTCATATGTGAGCTTTGCTGCACCTTTTATACTTGAGTTTGCTTCAAACAACCTTGCTAGCCTAGCCTTGTATTGAGAGGAATTCTTCTCGTGCATCCAAATCCTTGAGCCAATAAACATGCCATTTGTGTCCATCATACCTACCTACTACATGGTATTTCTCCGCCATTCCATAGTACATTACTTGAGTGCTACCTTTAAAATTTCTATTCTTTGCCTTTACAATATATAGCTCATGGGACAAATAGCCTTAAAAACTATCGTGGTGAAGAATATGTACTTATGTGTCTTATTTCTTAGTAAGTTGCTTGTTGAGCGGTAACCATGTTTCTGGGGACGCCATCAACTCTTTTACCTTTGTTGAATATCATGTGAGTTGCTATGCATGTTCGTCTTGTCTGAAGTAAGGGCGGTTTTCACAATCAAATGGTTTGAGTATGCATACTGTTAGAGAAGAACATTGGGCCGCTAACTAAAGCCATGATTCATGGTGGAAGTTTCAGTTTGGACATTTAATCCTCAAATCTCTTATGAGAATAGTAACTGTTGTTGAATGCTTATGCATTAAAGAGGAGTCCATTATCTGTTGTCTATGTTATCCCGGTATGGATGTCTAAGTTGAGAATAATCAAAAGCGAGAAATCCAATGCGAGCTTTCTCCTTAGACCTTTGTACAGGCGGCATAGAGGTACCTCTTTGTGACACTTGGTTGAAACATATGCTATGCAATGATAATCAGTGTTAACCCAAGCTAATTAGGACAAGGTGCGAGCACTATTAGTATACTATCCATGAGGCTTGCAACTTATAAGATGTCTTATACATAACTCATATGCTTTATTACTACCGTTGACAAAATTGTTTCTTGTTTTCAAAATGAAAAGCTCTAGCACAAATATAGTAATCCATGCTTCCCTCTGCGAAGGGCCTATCTTCTACTTTATTGTTGAGTCAGTTTGCCTATTCTTTCTATCTTAGAAGCAAACACTTGTGTCAACTGTGTGCATTGATTCTTACATGTTTACCTATTGCACTTGTTATATTGCTTTGTGTTGACATTTATCCATGAGATATACATGTTGAAGTTAAAAGCAACCGCTGAAACTTTATCTTCCTTTGTGTTGCTTCAATGCCTTTACTTTGAATCTATTGCTTTATGAGTAACTCTTATGCAAGTCTTATTGATGCTTGTCTTGAAAGTATTATTCATGAAAAGTCTTTGCTATATGATTCATTTGTTTACTCATTATCTTCATCATTGCTTCGAATCGCTGCATTCATCTCATATGCTTTACAATAGTATGATCAAGATTATGATAGCATGTCACTTCGAAATTATCTTTGTTATCGTTTACCTACTCGAGGGCGAGTAGGAACTAAGCTTGGGGATGCTTGATACGTCCCAAACGTATCTATAATTTCTTATGTTCCATGCTACTTTTATGATGATACTCACATGTTTTATACACATTATATGTCATTATTATGCATTTTCCGGCACTAACCTATTGACGAGATGCCGAAGAGCCGATTCGTTGTTTTACTGCTGTTTTTGGTTTCGAAATCCTAGTAAGGAAATATTCTCGGAATTGGACGAAATCAACGCCCAGGGGCCTATTTTTCCACGAAGCTTCCAGAAGACCGGAGGACTTACGAAGTGGGGCCACGAGGTGGCGCCACACTAGGGTGGTGCGGCCCAAGCCTTGGCCGCGCCGGCCTATTGTGTGGGGTCCTCGTGTGGCCCCCTGACCTGCCCTTCCGCCTACATATAGTCTTCGTCGCGAAACCCCCAGTACCGAGAGCCACGATACGGAAAACCTTCCAGAGACGCCGCCGCCAATCCCATCTCGGGGGATTCAGGAGATCGCCTCCGGCACCCTGCCGGAGAGGGGAATCATCTCCCGGAGGTCTCTTTATCGCCATGATCGCCTCCGGATCGATGTGTGAGTAGTTCACCCCTGGACTATGGGTCCATAGCAGTAGCTAGATGGTTGTCTTCTCCTCATTGTGCTATCATGTTAGATCTTGTGAGCTGCCTATCATGATCAAGATCATCTATTTGTAATCCTACATGTTGTGTTTGTTGGGATCCGATGAATATTGAATACTATGTCAAGTTGATTATCAATCTATCATATATGTTATTTATGTTCTTGCATGCTCTCCGTTGCTAGTAGAGGCTCGGCCAAGTTGATACTTGTGACTCCAAGAGGGAGTATTTATGCTCGATAGTGGGTTCATGCCTCCATTAAATCTGGGACAGTGATAGAAAGTTCTAAGGTTGTGGATGTGCTGTTGCCACTAGGGATAAAACATCGATGCTTTGTCCAAGAATATTTGTGTTGATTACATTACGCACCATACTTAATGCAATTGTTTGTTGTTTACAACTTAATACTGGAAGGGGTTCGGATGATAACCTGAAGGTGGACTTTTTAGGCATAGATGCATCTCTGGATAGCGGTCTATGTACTTTGTCGTAATGCCACGATTAAATCTCATAGTACTCATCATGATATATGTATGTGCATTGTTATGCCTTCTTTATTTGTCAATTGCCCAAGCTGTAATTTGTTCACCCAACATCTGCTATCTTATGGGAGAGACACCACTAGTGATCTGTGGACCCCGGTCCTATTCTTTACATCCGAAATACAATCTGCTGCAATTGGTCTTTACTTGTTCTTCGCAAACAAACATCATCATCCACACTATACATCTAATCCTTTGTTTACGGCAAGCCGGTGAGATTGACAACCTCGTCGTTACGTTGGGGCAAAGTTCTATGATTGTGTTGTGCAGGTTCCACGTTGGCGCCGGAATCCCTGGTGTTGCGCCGCACTACACTCCTCCGCCATCAACCTTCAATGTGCTTCTTGGCTCCTCCTGGTTCGATAAACCTTGGTTTCTTTCTGAGGGAAAACTTGCTGCTGTACGCATCACACCTTTCTCTTGGGGTTCCCAACGGACGTGTCGACTGCACGCATCAACATGCTTCCCCACGTGCTCGCGATGATCCACTTGAGTACCATAGTGCCGATGTGTATGCCACTTCAATGAGCCAAGTTCCAATGAGCCCAGTTCCCAATGACCAATATGAAGAGGAGGAAAGAGAGGGTGTTGAATATTTTAAATCTTACTTGGATTTGAAAGATAATTCATCAAAATTGAATTAGCTAGGACTATTTTTCAGTGGTTAACTATGATAAACCAAAGTTAATTCGCTAATTTGGTTTTACCCTCGATTGACCAAAATATCGGACTAACCAAGATCACGATTAAAAGCACTAGACCCCCATGCCTAGATTCTCAACCCAAAAGACCGCCAACCAACTCTAACCGCACATCCATCTTCCACCAGATAGAGTCTTGTAGCCACAAGTGCAAACCTAGCCACCATGCATGTTTTGTCTCGACGTCCTGATGTTCGTGATTTCCTCTAGGGACGTTGGCCGCTCTCACTTCAACAGGTGGCTGCCGCGAGCGAGTTCTTAGCATAAAACTATCAATTTTGTGTTTAAATTTTGGAAAACTACCTTTTCAAAAATTTCGCAAAAATCTGCATCTTTACAACAATTTTTTGCAATTTTCACTAATACTCGAATTAATCCCAGGGAGAGTTTTGTTGAGGTGGACTAGGTCCCACTTGTCAGCCCAATTAAAAATGTCAAGATATTCTTAATAAATAAATAAATAAATATAATTAGGAGAGTCATCTCCTCCCACAAATCCGGCAAGGGCTGACCAGGAGGACCTACATCAGAGGCCGGGGCGTGCGAGGGGCGACGAGGACGCCCTCCAGTAGGGGCCGGCGTGGGCGACTTCGCCGCAGGCTAGCACCGGGGCGGTGCTAGCGACCACCTTGGAACAAGCCGTTTGGGGTGTGTGTGTGGGGGGGGGGGGGGGTGGGGGGGTGGGGTGGTCTATTGACTATTGAAGCACATCCCATACTTTAAAAGATACTTTGAGTCAAACAGGGCTTTAAGCATTAAGTTGTCGTGATTTTATGTGTCCTTCGAGATCTTTTGCGAGGGGCGGCTCTCATTTTCTCCCAACACCACTCTCGCGAAAGAAGCTTTAAGAGTCACCTCTCGGTCTCCGGCTCCCCTCTCCCCCTCCTCCGGTGGCCTCGCCAGCCGGAGTGACTGGGAGAGGTGAGGCCGGGCCTTCATTGTACATTGTGCTATGATAGAGCTATGTTGTTTTCCCCAACTGGAGTATGGGAGTAGGTCACTAGAGCTTGGCGGCTGGCTTTGGTGCGGCCTGGGTTTCCTCCTCACGGCATGGCTGTCGCAAGAGTTGTCACTGGCGGGAGAGGGGCTCCTAGGGATCTCTGTCAATAAAACTGTCCTCTCTGGAGCTGTTCCCCTCTGGTGGACTCACGCATCACCAATAGGTCGTCCAAGTTCATCTCCATCGAACCTCCATGGTGGAGGAGGAAGGAGGAGCTCGCCTGGACGAGCTCCCTCAATAAACACGTGTCTTTGATTTGTGGTGGTGCTGCTGAAACCTTCCTCTTGGCCGCCAGTGGAGGCAAGGGAGAGGAGGCTTCCAGCGCACCGTATGCTCGATCTGGTTGGCGCTTTTCTGAAGCTGCAAAGGTAATATCTACATTGGTTCTTTGCTGGCAATTGATTTATGTCGTTGGTGACCGGCATCGCTTCACGCCATCGAAGTGGTGTCTTCCTCGAAGATTTCTCCAGCAAGGGACTCATGCCGACAACGTCCGCCTCGCCCGTGCTACTTCTGGTCGAATGTCGACCATCTTCGGTTTCGGAGCGTCATGGAGGCGTTTGTTCAACCTCCGGTTTTGGAGGCCCTTCTCCAACTCCTCGGCGACACCTTACATCATCCACACCCCAAGTGGAAAGTTCCCCGGTGGTGTAGACGATGGTCGTCAGCGGAGTCTACACTTCGGCGGTGCCTAGGACTTGATTGGGTTCCTCATTTTCTTTTTAGGGTCCTTTGTGCTTATGTATAAGACTGCTCTATAATTTTCTTATCTCCAAAGGTCCTATTTGTAATATGGTATGTGTAACCACCTAGATTTAATGCAGCTTCTTGGCCCTTCGCGCCCTTATCTGTTAAAAAAAGGATTTTTTGCCATACAAAATAGAGGCACAATGACTTTGTAACTCGTCGGAACATAACGGTCAACAACAAAGCTCGATTTTTTGAAGAGCCAATTCATTCAGGACCGGAATTTCGCGGCTCTCTGCAATCTTGCCTTATCCTCCTCCTCGCCGCAAGACCAGTCACGCCTACGTGCGAAATCCGCCGCCGGCGCGTCTCGAAATGCCCGCGCCTCCCCTGTTCGCGCGCCCCTCCTCCGCGCCTACCTCGCCGCAGCCTGCTCCTCATCCCCTTCTCCGTCCATCTGCCTCGAAGCGTACGAAACCCAATCGCCCCTTGCTCTCGCCTGTAAAGAGAAGGCCGGCGCTTCTCGCCGTCGTCCGGTCCAAGGGCAAGGACGACGCCAGCTTCACCGACCGCATCCTTGACTACATCGAGGGTAAAATTTAGATCTCTCTCGTTCATGGCTTCCAGCCGATCCTTGCATCTCCAGATTGTAGTCAGCTTTAGAGCCAATGCTCACTATTCTGCAGTGGCGGTGCTAGGACCTAAAGAGCTATCTCAATGAATCTTAATATCTAAAACATCTAGAGATTGTTCTTAGACACATATACTTTTTTCCATGTAGCACCACCACTGGCGTTCTGAATAAAAGTTGTAATCGACAACAATCAATTTTTTTGTGGATGTGTAATCACCGGTTGCATTTTATTTCATTTCTCGCGAAAACGCAAAAAACATTGTTTCGATGGATTGGTAAAAAGAGAGGTTAATGTATAAGTCCCAGACCGGACTAATACTGCACCATACAACTCAACCCAAATAGGCGATGTAGGGGAGCACCCGAGCAACTGGTGTCGTCCTATAGCCCCTGCAATTGCCCACAAATGTGCCTCGGGTCTAATCATGTCAAATGTGGTAGCTATGAAATGCCGAGAGTAGTTGAAGACGGATGTGTTGCGGTGTTTCCAGATCGACCAGGCCGTGAGCATGATAATCGACCAACTGCCCTTGTGTACGGTGGATCGTACTGCCATTAACCACCATTCCGCAAAGTTGTCCTTGGCAACAGGTGGTCTAGCTCTGATTGGATCCAAGATAGCACCTCGTACCAGATAGTCTTGCACAAAGTTCAGAAAATGATTCTCAGAAAAAAGTTTAGAAAGTGAACCTCATGTTGCTGAATTGAGTCTATTCGCTCAAGTATTCTTGAAATATGTTTGTACAGGGGGTCCAAAGTTGAGGAAGTGGTACGGAGCACCCGATTTGCTTCCCAAGGATGGGGGGACCGAGGGTGAGGAGGATGAGCCTTCAGGTGCATAGACAAAAACATTACTTAAATGCAAACTGTCTTGTATTCACTATTCTTATTTGTTGGCACATTTTGGATGAAAGTAGATATCGAGGACCCTCGAGATGCCGTGCTAGTTACCAATGGCGACAGCGAGATAGGACAGGTTTGTTTTGTCCTTCAAGTTCATGTTTTTTACTGCAGAAAATGCTATTGCATCCAATGCTCAGTATATCACTAGTCACTATACCGCAGTTTTATTCTGTATTCATGTTCCCTGAGTTGAACCATATATCTATTCTCATTGACATAGTCACGTGAGTGTTCAAAGCCACATTTTCAGGTTCGTAACTTCACAAAATTTTCTCTACGTTATAAAATTTATTTCTACCAACACAATTGTTGGTCCTACAAATCGTTACTGGAAAACAACTTTAGGATTCAAATCACTTCAGCAAGATGAACTGGTGTTAGCATATATCTCTATAAGCCGCCTTCTTGTTTATCTCATTACTATTAAACTGTAGATTTTCTTTCTTGCCATTTCTCCGCAGAGAATATTGCATCGTTTGTCACTCTGTCTAAATTGTATGTGTTCAGCTTGAGTTATGCATGTCTTTAAATTTTCTCAGTTGCTCAACTTTGATTTTCTTTTTTGTATCTTCAGATGGTGATATTGTCACTGATTCTGAAAAGGGCTAGAATAAAAGCATTAGTGAAGGATAAACGATCCACCGAAGAAGCTTTTGGAACTTATGTAGAGGTTTGTAATTCTCACTTTGAAAACTGTGGTTATTCACTGTGTAGTTAGAACTTAAAATACATATGTGCTACCTTTTATGAGAGGTGATATACCAAAAAATACAAAAAATGTATGTATTGGAAAAGGCAATAAACGTATTTGACCTCATCTCATGTCGAAATTTCTCTTATAATTATAGTGACTTTTCATAACATTCCCTCTTCTGGTTTCCTTGTAGTGCATGGTTGGCAACATTGAAGATAAGTCCTTCACAAAGAAAGCGTTAAGGGGTGTTCGTTCTGTAATTTGCCCAACCGATGTATGTTTTAAACTTAATGTTGTTTGTTTATTCATGTGTGAAACTACTCCAAAGCATAAAGTCTACAATACCATTCTTTGCTCGGCTAATGATTGTTTGGACTTGATGTTAGTCCATTACTTGATTGCCTTGAACTGTGTAATTTACTTTAGAACTGCTTCAGGACTTCCATTTCCTTATGGCCAAAAGACTTTCCCTTCTGCGTACAAGCTTTGATTGCCTTAAACTTATTTTTAAAATTTTCAACAGGATGGCTTCTTCTCTGACCTGATTGACCTCAAGGGTGTCCAACACATTGTTCTGCTATCCCAGGTTTGATCTGCTCGTGTAACCTTGAATTAGCCTGTTCAGCCTAGTTTTAGTCATTACCCATACGAGATCTTGATAAAAATGCAGCTATCTGTCTACAGAAATAGCGGTGGGCTCCAAGCTATTATGAACAGCAAGCTGAGGAAGCTAGCAGAACGAGACGAAGAGGTGGTTCTTGCATCTGGCATCCCATCGACGATAATAAGGAGTGCTTCTCTGCAGACCACTCCTGGTGGTGAGAGGGGATTCAGTTTTACAGAGGTACCGGCACAAAAAGCCTCTCCAATAATGTTGTGTACTTATGCAGCTTTGTTAGCTGGCCGTAAGACTGTAACCAAAAAAGCAGGTACAGTGAGCCACAGAGCCAGACAAGACACTCTGACATCATGTTGTTTGTCATGTGTGATTAATCCACTAGGTTCCTTCTGTTAGAGATGCATATACTTTCCATATAGTAGCTGTAATATCTCCATTGTGTAAGCGATTTCCTGCATATACATATACCGGCCTCATGGAAATACAAGTTAGATATTTCCTCACACCTTCCTCAGTCGTATCATATAATTTGTACACACTGATTATAGGCAATTATTTCTTTTATTAGCAAAGTGGTAAGACTGTCTTTTCATATGGTCCATGAAACATGCAGGGTGTAGCAGCCAAGGGAAGAATAAGCAAAGAGGATGCTGCTACAATTTGTGTGGAGGCCCTGGATGCCATTCCCCAGACAACACTCATATTCGAGGTAATTATCTCAAATAAGCTTCATGGTCCTAGCTTGATGATCATCATTAATTTCTATTACGCTGTTATATAAGATGACAATAGAATGCTATGAACCAAGTGGCCGATCTAGGATTCTACCACCATGGTTGCCACACGCATAATTCAGTCGTCATGGACGAATGCCACAAATCCAGCTGATAATTTCATTATTTCCCCAATAATGGAACACTAGATGGTATCATAGCGTAATAATTTTAACTAATATGTTCGAAATAGGCTCTATGCAGTCCGACAACTTAGTTGAGGTACAAACAATACATGTATTAATCTTGTACTCTCTTCTGCGGGGCACGGGGAAAGAGTTTAGGCCCAGCTTCTTATCTTCCGTGTTACTTCAGGTGGCAAATGGGGACGAAAAGGTTGCAGACTGGAAAGCATGGTTTGCTGAGCAGATGGCAAAGGGCTAAAGCAAACACACATGATTGGAACACACGTTTATCTCCTCGTCGAAGTATAGTATATGTGAATATAGGACAAGCAACGAAAAGTAAAGAGATTCAGCGTTTTTGCATTGGAATCACTACCCCTCATGACAATCTAATCATAGATCTGAGCGATGCTTGGATTTCCATCTGCTATTCTCCCAGGACGGTTTGCATCAGTGCTGAGGCTGAAGGGCTGTGATCCAATCAGTTACAGGTTGATGGACCCAAGCAACAGCAATGTTTCGTACTTTCTTTTGTACATTGTATTTGCATTTGCAATATACAAGGAGATGCAGTTCTTGAAGATATTATTTGCTAATTATGCCTCACCATTAATTGTGAATATTATCTGTGCCGCTGAAAGCTACAGTTCTGGACATTCGTGCTATATTTCTACTGAATTTGCTTGGTTTTCGTCTAACAAACTGTGCAACTCTTTCTCTAGCTACAGAGTATAATTTTTCAGCAAAGCTCTTGTTTGCTTTGACCCTTTTTTGTGTCAAGCAAATACCTTTCATCTGAGGATCTACAATACGAACTGCTTTTTAAAAAAATCTAACGATTGCCCCTTAGGAAAAGTATTCCACATTTGACATCCTGCCTACAAAAAGAAATGTTCTTTCGTTGACTTTGAGTTGTACGGCATGTTTCTCAACTTGAAGCTTGGCAACTTCTGAAGTAAGAGAATCAATATTAAAGGAGCCACATGTGCACCTGCTATTAATCTTTCCCAGCAAACTTTGCCGAATCACAACTTAATTATTTCGGGCACATGAATCAGATTGCGGAGCAACCTCTCGTGGAGTCATGCGTGGGCAGGCACTTCCTCTAATTACTCGCGCTAAGCCAAACCATATCACAAAGCTAATCAAATCATGCACCTGTCATGTTCAGCTGAACAGCAACACACCAAATCAAACACTACTTAAGTCGGTGTTGGTGTTTCTTGTACCCAAAGCATTTCTGCTCCTTGATTCCGTTGAGACCTAGGAAAAGAGAGACAGCCAAGGCTTACCTACTACCGGACATTTCCACTTATCCCCGAAGAGGTTCTAGCAAACAAAGAGTATTATCAGTTTATCACAAACATTTCTGCTCCCTTATTGGAAGCTTCCCAAGCCCGAAAGGCCGAAAGAACATTGACAGGTCCAACTAAACTAAGGGTTTGTTAATCACGACGTTACTGTGTATCGGTGCCATTAGCTTACATTATCTTGGTGCCATTGGGCGGTGGGTACTAGATATTCTCATCTATCCAACCACCAGAGATGCATACTCCGACTATTATACAGTTACTTTTCTCATTGTTCCATTGTATGGACTTGGCCAAAGGTTTACTTGTTTAATTTTGGTTCAGTATATGAATCTTGCGATGCGACATCTTTTTTATGTTGGAAAAAAAGAGACAAATAAGGCTACAACATTAACTTCTCGACAACATATGTCATATTCGTAGGGGTGTAAGCGGATAGAATAATTTCCGCATCGAAATCGGCACCGAATCCGCTTTAAGGTATTCATATCTGATTTTAAAGTATCGGTGGATAAAGATATCCGATTCCGAGGTGGTGCTCCGAATACGGTATAGGATATTGTATAGCAAATAGCATGCGAAAATTGATTCTTCAATATTTAATTAGGATAATCAAAAAAATGTAAACCGGATAACCCGATTTTTGAGTCAAAAGCCAAGGCTAACCTTGCAAGGTTAGTAGTTATTGAGTTAACAACATTTGGCGAGCATGCTTAATTCTAAATTTCTACCAATGCTTGAGTTTTAGCTCATTATGTTCTTTTTTCTTAACTACACAATACTGAAACTTTAAATCTCTCTTAAAATTTGCAAGAACTATAACTATCTACTGATGAGATCATATATCTGACTATTTTTGTTTCCAGTCTGAGTCTGCCAATTCCGATTCGAATCCGCAGTCCGGTATCCGCATTCGAATCCGAAACCGATCAATATCCGCACCGATTTGAATCTGAAAAAAATATAATAAATGATATGATATGCGCAAAATCCGATCCGAACCGATTACACCCCTATATGTTAGCCATAACTGGATGTTGTGATGGACCTATTTCTGTTATCTTCTATGGTAGCGGAACCCGAGCCAAAGGTTGTATGGGAAAAAGAAAATATTTTGTTAGCAGAAACCACCGAGATTTAAAAAAGTCAAGCCTAGTGGCATTTTATTAAGAATAATCACGAAACATTACCGAAATCTCAAGCAAGAGGACTCGAACTCGGGTGGGTGAAAATGCATCTATGCCTTAGTTCATCAACAGGAATCAAGGTTAGGATTAATTTTAACTGGCTTCAAGAGTGTAGATGATATTGGATTTGGGTGTTTTCACAGCCGTCGACTGTCGTGATAGTTGGCAACGGTTTACTCCCTGGATTTTCTACAATCCGCAAGAAAGTAAACGCAATGATTCTTGTACCTTTAGCATTTATTTATTGTATTGACTATGATGACATATGTGCTAAACTTCCCTCGGGTTATTGTCCTAAATCATTTTTGATGTGGAAAGAGATTAAATATCTAGAAGTATATGACACTGATATGAAAGCCCAGAGACCAATGATATACTTATGCAATTGTCGAGGGATAAAAAAGGGCATTTCATTCATTCCATTCTTCGCCTTTGACTTCACCATGGAACGAAAAAGACATGTTCCATGATGGCAACATATAGCAGAGCCTCCACTCCCTCCTGAAACCGAATGTTCGAAAAAAACATGAGTACACATGACCGAATTCCATCCGATCCAGCAATCTCTAGGCATGATTCGCCCAAGGGAGTTTGCCGACGGAGCCTTCCAGAACTCGACACTACGGCCAGGTCAAGGAGGAAAGACATCAAGTAGGTATTTTGTCTTGGCTCAAGAGGAATCCTAGGACTGCCACCTTTGTTCAGGCTGAACCCCCACGCAGCGGCCATCCTCGGCCGCCCAACCTACCGGAAATAGCCGGCAGATCGATGACGGCACGTAAACTGGACCTTCACCACCGGAGACCGGTGTGGGATCCCAAGATCCCCCACTCTAGATCCCATCGAGGTTTTCCACCTCCGGAGAGGAGGAGGTCGCCGCCGCAATGCCCGATAGGGGTTCTCACGAGCTTGCCCCATCGCCGCTGCCAGCCATCTGCCACGCCACGCCTCTGGCCACCGCCGCTGCGCACCACCGCAAATGAAGGAGGGGGAGCAGGCGCCTTCACCTCCCCGCCTGGCCTCGCACTGCAGGATCTCCGCCGCCGCCATGTCGGGCGGGCTTTGCTAGGCGGTGCCTCCGACGGTGATGGAGGGAGAGGAGGTTATGGGAGGGGAGAGGGGACCGGCAGGGGGATCATATCGAATTGTTTGTCCCCATCAAACATAGAGTCCAAGTATAAACACAATACAAACACAAATGTTCATATACGCGGGCATACATTTACAGCGTACTGCTATGAGCACCCCTAAAAAACTGAGCCAGCGAGTCAGCATTGAGACCACATGTGCCTCTCGATGGAAACATCGTCTCCCATTGAAAGAATATATTGACAATCAATTTTCAAGTACTCCCTCTGTGTACTAAATTAGAGTCAATTAAAAGGGAACATAGAGAGTATGAGGTTTGAACCCTATTAGTCTAGGTACAACCACCCAACCATCGAATCTCTTGTTGTTTCTCATCGTGAAAGCTGTGAAGTGACGATATATATATCACTGAAAGGGAACACAAGTATAATAATTTTCTTGGCCGCCTCTCAAGAATTTAGCTCCTGCTCGACCTCCGCCTCTATCATAGGTCGGTTCCCCTCCTACGGCCGGTTTTTCCGGTGTCGGGAGGGGTGGGGAACCTAATCTATGCGTAGAGTTTTTAGTAAAAGTAGTCTTTTCAATAGATTAGGTTAGGGTTTTAGTATTAGTCTTGTTTTTGGCCTCTGCCTCAATGAAGATGGCATCATCTACAATAAGTGATCTTCGCCCTTCGTTCAACGACGAGGTCTCTTTCCCGGTGTCAATGGTGGTGTTGGAAGATTACAGTTCTCAAGGTATGATCCTTTGGATCTTGTTTTGCCATATCAATTTTACATCTTCTCTCATGGTTGCTGCGAGTCTCCTTGCAATATTTGTCTCGACGGGTACATTCTCGACAATGGTATTCATACTATCGGCTTCCTAGCGACTTCAACCATGTTATTTGGTTATTATTCCCTACTGGTGTTGGTACTTTTGCCGATGTTTGATTGACTAGTTTAAAAGCTGTGCGTGTGCATCTAGCCTTGGCATTGCGGCTTAAGTTAAAATTATGGGAAAACCTTCTTTGGTGTATTCATAGGTCTATGGTTTGGTACCTATATTTGGCTTCCTTCAAATAAGAACAAGATTATATCATGGAAGAAGAAATAGTTTGAAGATCTCAAAGATTTAGTCATTTATTTTAGACTTTATTTTATCATCGCTGGAGAGCTCACATATCTATAATATCTATTATTTGTTACTATAATTATATATGGTATTGATTGTAAAAAACACAAATTAAGGGCATCTCCGGCGGCCCAACACATTTTAGATGTTAAAAG
This sequence comes from Lolium rigidum, assembly GCF_022539505.1. NCBI lineage: Eukaryota > Viridiplantae > Streptophyta > Magnoliopsida > Poales > Poaceae > Lolium > Lolium rigidum. The sequence continues at coordinate 146,019,716 of NC_061510.1, forward strand.
TGACTGCATGCCTCTGTTTGCATCGGGACGCGAACGCAAAATTGGCCTTCGTGCCACGATTGACCGTTTGCGTCTGGAGGTGCCCCAGCGGCAAGACACATTTCACTGTTCCCACAATTTTTCCATTTATAAAAGAATTTACATAGTGTTAATAATAAAACATGAAAATATAACAATGACATGGCCTGCTAAAACCCGAACCCTACCCTACGCCTCGCCGTTGCTGGGCACCTGGGTAAGGTCGACGAGTTCTGGGATCGCCCATGGCCAGTTGGGAACCGGTGGAGCAGGTGTCGATGCGACCGGTGGTTAATGTTGTGCAAAGCATGTTGTTAAAATTATTTCTTTTAATGAAGTTCACATCAATATGCTCTTTTTGAGCAACCAAAGAAGCTAAAGGAATATTATTTGGATCAACATGAGCTTTACCATTAACAAGTATAGACATAATTGTATCAATCTTATCACTCGAGGAGGAGATTTCTTCAACAAAATTTACCTTCGTACCTTGTGGAGCTCTCTCAATGTGCCATTCAGAATAATTTACATCATATCATCAAGGAGTTTTGTTGCAGCCCCCAAAGTAAGGACATAAAGGTACCTCCAGCGGCTGAATCCAGAAGGTTTCTTGAAGAACAATTTAGTCCTGCATAAAAAGTTTGGATGATCATGCAAGTAGTCAGTCCATGAGTGGGACAATTTTTTACCAAAGATTTCATTCTTTCCCAAGTTTGAGCAAAATGTTCATTATCAAAAAAAAAATTTCATTATGTCACTTCTCAAGGATATAATCTTAGCAGGAGGATAATATTTTCCAATGAAAGCATCTTTGCATTTAACCCAAGAATCAATACTATTTATAGGCAAGATAACAACCAATCTTTAGCTCTCCCTCTCAAAGAGAAAGGAAACAATTTCATTTTAATTATGTCTCCATCTACATCCTTATACTTTTGCATCTCGAAAAATTCAATAAAATTATTAAGGTGAGAAGCAACATCATCAGTACTAATACCAGAAAATTGCTCTCTCATAACAAGATTTAACAAATTAGATTTAATTTCATAGAAAGCTGCTTCAGGAGCAGGTGGAGCAATAGGTGTACAAATGAAATCATTGTTGTTTGTGCTAGTAGAGTCACACAACTTAGTGTTCTCAGGAGTACTCATTTTAGCAAGACTAAAAAAGAGCAAAAAAATAAAAACTATAATAAAAACTATTTTTTCTGTGTTTTTTGATAAAAAGAAGCAATCAAGACAAAGTAAAATAAACTAAGCAAAACAATAACAAAGTAAAGAGATTGGAGATGATAGACTCCCTTTGCAGAAATCCTCTTTCTCCCCGAGAACGGCGCCAGAAAAAGAGCTTGATGTTGTGCAAAGCACGCAGTTGGGAAACCCCAACAGGAAGGTATGATGATCACATAAGCAAGTTTTCCCTCAGTAAGAAACCAAGGTTTAATCGACCAGTAGGAGAAAGATATCACTTCTGAAGGTGTTGCTAGCTGACTTTGGCAGGGCGCGCACTACCAGTGTCAGCAACAACATGGAAGCTGCACACAACACAACCAAAATACTACCCCAACTTACAGTGAGATTGTCAATCTCACCGGTTTTCCTGAAAACAAAGGATTAAACATATAGTGTGGAAAGAGATGTTTGTTTGCAGTGAAATAAAGAGAACATCTATTTGCAGTAGATGGATTTATCAGTGTAAAAGAAACGATCGGGGTCCACAGTTAACTAGAGGTGTCTCTCCATAAAGATAAATAACATGCTGGTAAACAAATTACAGCTGAGCAATTGACATAATAATGAGCATACATGACAAGATGATTACTATGAGATTCATTTGGGCATTACAACAAGATTCATAGACCGTAATCCAACTTCATCTATGACTAATAAGCCACCTTCCGGTTAGCATCCGCACCCCTTTCAGTATTAAGTCGCAAGCAACATATTATTGCATTAAGTAAAGCGTGTGAAGTAAACAATAAAATTATCTTTGGATAAATCATTGTTGTTTTCTCCCTTGTAGCAGCAGCACATCTACAACCTTAGATGTTATTGTCACTCTCCCAGATTACTAGAGGCATGAACCCACTATCGAGCATAAATACTCTCTCTTGGAGTCACAAGCACATACTTGGCCAGAGCATCTACTAGCAACAGAGAGCATGCAAGATCACAAATAACATATGACAAGTATATAATCAATCTCAACCATACTATTCAATATTCATCAGATCCCACAAACACAACATGTAGTATTACATAAAGATGATCTTGATCATGATAGGCAGCTCACAAGATCTAAACATGAATCATAAAGTGGAGAAGACAACCATCTAGCTACTGCTATGAACCCGTAGTCCAGAGATGAACTACTCACGCATCACTTCGGAGGTGGGCATGGCGATGTAGAGGCCTCCGGTGATGATCTCCCTGTCTGACAGGGTGCCCGGAAGAGCTTCAGAACCCTCCCGAGCTAGGGTCGACGGTGGCAGCGGCGGGAACTTTTCGTGGATGGAGGCTCGGGTATTTAGGTTTTTCCCTAACAGATGAATTTATAGGCGGAAGGGCGAGGTCGGTGGGCGCCAGAGGGGCCCACACCATACCTAGGGGTGGTGTGGCCACCTCCTGGCTCTTCTCCGTCTCTCCTCTGGACTCCGTCTCTGTTACAGTAAAATGAGAACTTCGGCTTTCGTTTCGTCCAATTCCGAGAATATTTCCTGTAAAACTTTTCTGAAATACAAAAATAGCAGCAGGAACTGGCACTGTGGTATCTTGTCAATAGGTTAGTTCCAGAAAATGCATAAAAGTGACATGAAGTGTAAACAAAACATATAGAAATTGGTGTAAAACAAGCATGGATCATAAAAAATTATAGATACGTTTGCAATGTATCAGTGGTGGAGGTGGAGCGGCCGGTGGTGCCCATGAGGGCAGAGGCAGCGACACTGAGTCATGTAACGCCATCTTGAAGGGTTCTTACTCCGACATGTCTGCCGCATTGAGCTTGATGGAGTACTGGGGCATCGGCGGCTGCGGCATCTCCGATATGAGGAGGCCTAGCCTCGTCCAGGACTAGCTCCTCCGACAGCTCAATTTGCTTGCCCTCCTGTTGTGCCACTGGCGACGAAGTCATCAAAGTTGTCCAGCGGCGGAGGGGATGGAGGTGGCGGCGTACGCGACCGCCGCGACAACTCCCACTGCGGCCGTGGTGTCGGGCCAAAGTTGTAGTCCTTGTTGCCGAGGAACCCCAGCTTCTGCCACTTGTCGAGCACTACGTGCTGGTGGTAGTAGTTGTCCCAAAGGGGGAGTCGACGGCAAAGTCGGGGTCGCGAGAGGTCCGACGGGAGAATGGCACGCCTGCGCTAGATCTCTACGTCCTGCTCCGGGCTGGAATGTAACACCGGCGGGACGGACACCCACGCTTTTCTGAGGCGCCATCCGCCCGGCAGGTGCACATCGTTCCAGTCCTCTCACGGCTGCCAATTCTAGTAGAACATCCGGGCGACGGAGGAAAGAAGGGGGCCCCTCATCCGCGGTTTCTCCTCCTTTGCCGCCTGCGACGATCTTGCCTCGTGGTTGTTCCTCTCTTCTGTTGGTGTGTTGGGTGCAAGCGTGGCCAGGGAGGTGCGAGTGATGGCAGGATTTTGCCGGTGCCCTTTTAAGGATGTGAAGCAGCGTTCCATTGAGGACGGCACAGAAGGCCGGCCGTCTTTGAAGACGAGGCGCCATTGATAAGGGATTAACTTGTCAATGCCTACGTATTGTAGACTAGGGTTTAGTTGGAAGTAGAGGGCAAGTAGATCTCGAGGGTTTCAGCCGAAAAGTACTCGACGATTAAGAAACTAGGGTTGTGTTGACAATAGATTCGATCCTCTCTTTGTCCCTCGACTCCCCCTTATATAGGAGGCGGAGCCGAGGGTACCGTGTTACACAAGATTACAGATTCCGGGAGACTCTCTCAGTTCAACCCGCAAAGTTACAAGTCTATATTTTCTAATACAACTCTAACTTTCCTTAATACTAACTGGGCTTCCGAACTTCACAACCTTCGACTTGTGGGCCTTCAGTAAACCCCGGGTACCATCTTTGGCAGGCCCATTGGGGATGCCTATGTCAGTAGCCCCCGAGATTTTGCTTGAATCGAAGAATCATGGAAAATCTCCAACTTTATAATCATCAAATAAATTTTCAAGCCATCACATATCTTTAAATAAGCAATTTTATATTGTACAGGGATAATGGTAGTTGGGGCTAGTTCATCTGACGGATCGGGTACTAGTTAACTCCTCTAGTGGCAATCCGCAAAAACCTACTTCAAAATCACGTCCCTGGACATGATCTCGGGATACTGGTGTTAACTCGACAGGTGCCGCTTAAGGTCTTACCATCTGTCGAGTCCCAGTCATATTTTATCGGGTACCTAACGCGTCCGTTAGGATTTTTCTTCATATCTGTTGATATGGAAAAAGTAGCAAACCGACGTCAGAGACGGTGCCACGCCGCTCAAAACGGATCTGGGGTCTTACCTTCGCAAAGTTTTGTGGCATTCAGAGATTATTCACGACTTAGGCGCTCTGAGAATATATTGTCGAGTGCTTTTTCGGCTGTTGGAATAGCACATTTTTTTGAGTCAACGGATGACTTATCTTGTCTTCCCGATGGGAGTATATGATGAGTTATTTGTATAACTCGAAATATACTCATTATACATTTTATAATTTCATCGGGCACGCGAACTGCGTTCCCGATGGGAGTAACCCTCGAGGCTAGAACCAAGGACTTATACTTGGTTGTAGGCTCAACACTTTAACGCCTGATATCGCTATATTGTCATCCTTTCTTGAGCTTTTATTTCTATCGGGTGCGCGATCAGCGCTCCCGATGGGAGTAGCCCCCGAGGCTATGAACAAATTCTTGCTTTTGATCATAGGCTCTCGCCATTTCTATTTTGTCATACCCGAAATTTGTTTTTTCAAGAGTAGTCCCCGAGCATTTGATCAAAAACTTGTATTTGACCAAAGGCTCTCGAAATTATCATCACTTGTATTCTTTGACCGGTCTTCGTATCGTCGCTGTCGAAAATTTCCTCTGCCAAAGTGACATCAATGCTGATGTTAGCCACGACCTCTTTATCTAAAAAACACGAACTCTCTCCTGTCCCTGACTGGTGGACCCAAAATCCGCGGCAGGGTGACACGTTGCGCAAGTGGGGGCCCACGTCCTCCACTTTTTCTGGCACGCGCGCTGTAGCGCCTGTCCAGTTCCATCCTCGCGAAAATACAATTTTACCCTTTAGGCCACGTGTAATCCATCAAGTTCATCACTGCTCCATCCAACGGTGCATCGACTCGCACGCTTCCTATAAAAGGTCGTCTTCCTCCTCTAGTCGCCGCTTCGCCGTGCCGCACCTCTGTTCTCTCTCCACAAATCCCCCATTGCGCCCAACACTTCCTGAGCTCAACCATGCTCTCACTCACGCCTACGCCATTCTTAATGCCACCACGCACAAGACTCACCAGGCACAGCACTCCGGAATCCAAGATGACGACGCAAGATCTGGAGTGGGAGAGATCCAAGATTTCCAATCAGGACATCAACCTGATGAAGATGTTTGGGTTGATGAAGAAGAAAGACGCGCTGCGCTTCCCCAGCGAGGAAAGCTATCCGTCGCCTCCTATCCAATATCGGGTTAGTTTCGTTGACCATCTTATCCGCGGCCTCTCTGCCCCCATTCATGATTTCCTCCGCGGTCTGCTCTTTGTGTACGGGTTGCAGCTTCATCAGCTGACTCCCAATTCCATCCTCCATGTCTCTATTTTCATTACTCTCTGCGAATGCTTCCTCGGAGTTCATCCTAATTAGGCTCTGTGGAAGCGCATCTTCTGTCTCCGCCGCAATGGCTCCCACAACATCGCCTACAACATGGGCGGTGTTTTTATTTGCGTTCACTCTGGCGTCGAGTACTTTGACGTCAAATTCCCCGACTCCGTCCAAGGGTGGCTCAAAATATGGTTGTATGTCCACGAAGAATGCGCCGACTCGGTGGAGTATAACATTGCTCCTTTTGATGGAGGTGCCGAAATTCTTCGCCGCCGATCCTGGGACGCGGAAGCCACCGAAGAAGAAAAAACGGCGACAGAGGCACTGATGTCCCGTATCCACGAGCTTCAAAATACCCGCGGCAAGGAACTGTCGGGTATCCAAATTACAACATATTTCCTTAGGATTAGGGTCCAGCCTCTGCAGGCCCGCAAAACCCCCCTTTGGATGTATGCTGGCGAGCAAGATGTCAACCGGCTCTCCAAAGATCTCGAAGTGAAGGACTTGGAGAAGCTTGTCCGAAGAATCTCCTCACTTAGCAAAAAGGACGCCGTTCCATCCACCTGTCGCGTGGAGCCGTATAGCGGCGCCAACGCCCTCCCCAAGGTAAATTTTCATCCTTCCGAGTTTTTAGTATTTGTCGACTACTATTTTTGATGGCATCCTGTGTAATCCTGTTGTCGACATATCTTGCCCTTGTAGAAACACCAAGTCCTAGCTTCTCTTCCTCCTCTTCCTGAAGGCGGGGAAGTCGAAGAACGGACCGTCGTCACCGACGAACACCAGGGCACTTCTCGCCCTGAGAGCGAAGTTGCAGGTTCTCACAAATCCGCGGCTTCCTCTGAAAGATAAATTGATTCCGAGGCTACCGAGTCCACGCGCTCCCTCCCCTCTGCTGTTTCTCCAACGAACAAGCGGAAGAGAGATAATGCCGCAGATTCTGGTACCTCAAAGACTAACAAGTCCCCTCTCGAGGAAACTTTACCCGAAGAGGAGGATAGACCTTTCAACCCTTACGATGATGCCCTTGTCAGCTCATAAGTTTCTATGAACTTGTCCCTTTGTATCCGATAATTTTGCATGTCTTTGTTTCTTATACTTTTCCCTGATGTAATAGTGGTGACGAGGAAGAAAATCCTCCTATTGACGTGACTGCTCGAACGAGCACGTCTCGTACTTTAGTTCTCTCCGAGACTCGCCCCGCAGCGGACGAAACCTCGCCTCCACAACAGGATATAGGACATCTCAGTCCTGTTGTGAGCCCCCGTGCTCCGTCGCCAAAATGAGCAAGGACTGATCAAGGAAAGGAGCTAAGTCTCTTGACCGACAGCTCGGCGACCCCTCTTATGGATGATGTAAGTACCTTTCTTGTTGTCTTTTTGCTGTCGAATGTTTCCAACTCTTTTGTTGTCGAAATTCTTCAACCTCTCATTTTATTCCGTGTTACTTTTCAGCCTTCAATGAAGGAATTTGTTCGTCTCGGTACCCAATTCATCAGGTACCGTGATCTTGCCAATGAGCTGAAAGGTATTCTTTCTTGCTGCATTTCATCGAATATATTTGCCTCTTCTATTTTGCTGTAACCCGTGTCACCCTTTATTTTGCTAGAATCACTTTCTGAGGCAAACAAGCGTGCTGATGACCTGGCCCGGAAGCTTGAACAGAGTGAAAAAGCTCGCGAAAAGGCTGAATCAAATGTTGCCGCTGTCGTGGGTCTTCGAAAGAGACTTCAAGACGCGGAAAATGCTTTGAGTGAGAACATAGCTCAGCAGTCTGCTCGCGAACAAGAAATTATCACTCGCTTGGAGTCACAGAGTCGACGCTTTGTAAGTAAGTGCTCTAACTACTTTGATTTCTTCGGGAAATCGTGCTTTTCTTGGCGCATTTGTTGACAAGCTAAATTTTGCCTCATCAGGAAAAACGCATCAAGATTATGATCTGGATAATCCTGAAGGTGATCGCCTTCTCGACGCGCTCTCCCTCCTTGAAATTCATGGAGACGAGGCACGCCAGGGCATTGCTGACGCTAGGGCGGGACTGTTACGGCTGTTTCCCTACTTCTTCGCGAAGAAAAAGAACCCGACTCTTTCGCTGTACTGGCCCAGCACTTCATCCCTGCAGAAGATCTTGGGCTAGGTCTTCGGCAAGAGGGCTTGAAGATTGGCGTTGAAGGCACCATTGCTTTGGTTGCCGAGAGCCAACAAGCTATCGATTGGTCGAAAGTTGGTGACGTCGGGCAGATGGAGACGAAAAAATGGCAATCTATGATTAGAGCTGCCAAGCCAAGCTCAAAGAAGATCCTCTCCTTCCTTGGATGCAAACCAACTCCTTCCCCTAGCTCGACAAAGCCAGAGGTCAAGTAGACTATCCTGCTCTTGTATTTTATTTTGTTCTTTTGCTTTTTTCGACGTTGCCGAAGTGGCTTTGTCGACAGCTGCCCCATTGGTTCATTAGGAACCCTCTTTTGTAATGCCCATGTAAATATTTGACTGAATCAATGAAAAGCTATCTTGCCGAATTATTGATATCGAAATATTTTCCTCCAGTTGATTTTTGACAACTATACTGTGGTGCCTCGCTCTTCGGATGCATTACCAGCTGCGTCTTACTCAAAAAAGGCTCTCGTTGTCGAGTTTATGGAAGGTTCTTCGAATGCTGCACAGAATGAAGATTTGAACGATCTTCGACAACAACTTCAATCGATGAAGAAACAAGCTCTCGTGGTAATGGAACAGTCTCAAAAATCTTCTGAAAGGGAAAAACTTGCTCTTCAACAAGCTCAGGAAGCCCTAGCGTTGAAGGAAACCGCGGTTACTGAGGCTGCCGAAGCTACTTCACGAGAAAATTATATGCTTCAACTGATGAATGACTCCAGTTTGGATATGACGGGTATACTTCGTATACTTGGTTGTACTTGATTTTATTCTTACTGTTTTTTCTTCCTCGCTGATGCTTCGGCTGAAACAGGCTCTTTTTTGGATACTGCTACCGAAGATCAGCGTGTTGAAGCTCGATCCAATGTGCTTCTCAAGATTGCACTGGAGCATGGTTCTAATTTTTGGGTTACGCCTGAACGTACGTGCCAAATCGTCAGATTTCAAGATCGCGCGGGTCAGGTCCGCGATTTTCTCGACTTCTGCACAAGGACACTGTCCTTAGTTTATAACACCATGTTTCCGCGCAATAAAACGCCAGAAACCCTTCCTGCTCTGATGGACAAGTTTCGGGATGCCCCTCGAATCCATGAATTTGTGCGGGCCCAACTGTCTACCGGAGCGAGATTTGCTATGATTATGATACAAGTCTGCGACCCGAAGTTAGACATGAATCGAATTGTCGCCAAGTGCCAGACCAAGCTGACGAAGAGGAAGAGGAACATTGACAAAATCAATGATGCTGTGACCCCTGTAGGAGAAGAGATGATGGATGAACTGCTTCGGATGGACGCTGAGTTCTTCGTGAGAGGTAGCTATGCTGAACATAGAACTGGTGCTGCAAACAATGAATGAGTAAACATAGATGTTATACTAGGTGGCGATTGAAAGTTTTTCTTTTTCTTGTCGAATTTATCTTGATATTCAAGTTTTGTATGTTGTAAACACAATCTATATTGTAAAGTAGCTTGATACGTTTTTCTTTTTTCTTCTCACCAAGCCCCCGAGCCTATTGTTGGCCAGTACTTATGTCTTTTTTGTTTTGCGAACTATTTTTATGCCAAGGCGAATAACTGTATTGCTCAGAAAGTTATATATATTGTTGATGTGGGTTATGAGCCCCGAGCCTGTCGACGAGAAAAATGTATATCCTCAATATCTTTATTATATTGCAGCACCGCGAGCCCGCCTCATTAAAAACCTTTCAGCCCCGCTCGGTGCCCTGAAAGGAAAAGAGTGCGTTTGAAAACTCACGGACGTTTCAGTACATTGTATGTTTACAAGGAAGACTATATTTTGACTCTAGGCGTAAAAATGCCTGAGTTGCGCCACGTTCCAGGGATTTGGCTCGGCGACTCCTGTCATCTTGTCCTTGATTCTGTATGCTCCTCCTTCGATTACTTCTGTGACGATGTAAGGGCCAAGCCACGGCGACTCGAGTTTTTCATGGATTTTTTTTGTGAGCCGAAGAACTAAGTCGCCTACCTGGAAGGATCTTGGTCGCAAACGTCGACTGTGGTAATTTTTCAGGTCTTGCTGGTACTTGGTGACTCGTGATAATACTTCGTCTCGAGCTTCATCGAGTGCATCGACATTGTCCTCCAATGCTTTTCTTGAAGCTTCTTCATCATATTTCGTTACTCTTGGAGAGTTATGTTCTATTTCTATCGGCAGCACGGCCTCAGCTCCATGGACCAGAAAAAACAGAGTTTCTGTGTCGCTGTATTTGGTGTTGTTCGAATACTCCATAACACACTAGGCAACTCATCTGGCCAGGTGTGTCGAGCTTTTTCCAATGGTGCTAGCAGGCGTTTCTTGATACCATTGCATATGGTGCCGTTGGCTTTCTCGACTTGACCATTGGTCTGCGGGTGCGCAACTGGTGCAAAGTGTAATTTGATGCCTACCTCTGCACAATATGCCTTGAATTCATTGGATGTGAAACTACTACCATTGTCCGTGACGATGTTGTGAGGTACTCCAAACCGAAAAACGATACTTTTCACGAACTTGATTGCAGACGCTCCATCTGGTGAATTTATCAACTTTGCTTCTATCCACTTTGTGAACTTATCGACAGCGACAAGCATGTACTCATATCCTCCTGGCCAAGTGATACGTCCAAAACGTATCTACTTTCCCTAACACTTTTGCTATTGTTTTGCCTCTAATTTGTGTGTTTTGGATGCAACTAACACGGACTAACGTTGTTTTCAGCAGAACTGTTCTGGTGTCTCGTTTTTGTGCGAGAAATCCAACTTTCGGGAAAAACCTCGGAATTTATACGAAGGCCCTATTTTCCCGGAAGACTCACGGAG
>NC_061510.1:146030624-146164294 GCF_022539505.1 Lolium rigidum
TGTTTGAGTTGTTCCTTGGTAAGGTTCATCCGCTCCAGAGTCTCCAGATACATGATGTTCAAGCTGGCCCCGCCATCCTCGAGGCACTTGGAGAATTCATAACCGTCGATGCGGGGACTTACGACCAAGGCATAGCACTCCTTCGGAATGACGGTAGGATGATCCTGCCTATCAAACGTACACGGAGTTTCCGACCACCTGACATACTGCGGCACAGCCGGAACTGTGGCGTTCAGGATCCGGAGAGCTGACTTGCTAGCACGGATTGTTGGGGTTCCGAGGAAAGTGTGGTACGTGATAACCCACAAGTATAGGGGATCGCGGTAGTCTTCGAGGGAAGTAAAACCCAAATTTATTGATTCGACACAAGGGGAGGTAAAGAATACTTATAAGCCTTGACAACTTAGTTGTCAATTCAGCTGCACCTGGAAAAGCACTAGTAATAGGGGTGATGTGAAAGTAGCAGTGATATGAGAGCAGTAGTAACTGATAACACAGCAAGCGATAATAGTAACACGAGGAGCAATGGCACCAGAAGATAGTTGATACTACTTCCAATGACATGTAGAACGAGTATATAATGATGAGAGATGGACCGGGGTTCCCAGCTATCTACACTAGTGGCAACTCTCCAATAACAAGTGTTGGGTGAACAAATTACAGTCGGGCAATTGATAGGATTGAAATAGCATTAAGACAGAATATCAAGATCATTAATCATGTAGGCATGTTTCCCAATTATAGTCGTACGTGCTCGCAATGAGAAACTTGCACAACATCTTTTGTCCTACCAGCCGGTGGCAGCCGGGCCTCTAGGGAATCTATTGGAAATTAAGGTATTCCTTTTAATAGAGCACCGGAGCAAAGCATTAACACTCGGTGAAAACATGTGATCCTCACATCACCACCATCCCCTCCGGTTGTCCCGATTTCTGTCACTTCGGGGCCTTTGGTTCCGGACAGCGACATGTGCATACAACTTGTAGATACAATCTAAGCAATAAGTATAGAGCTTAAATCTAAGATCATGCCACTCGGGCCCTAGTGACAAGCATTAAGCATAACAAGATTGCAGCAACAATAACTTCACAAACTTTATAGATAGACAATCATAACGTAACAATCCATCGGATCCCGACAAACACAACACCGATTACATCGGATGAATCTCAATCATGTAAGGCAGCTCATGAGATCATTGTATTGAAGTACATGGGGGAGAGAATACCAACTAGCTACGGCTAGAACCCGTAGTCCATGGGGGAACTACTCACGGAGCATGATGGAGGCGATGGCGTTGATGGAGATGGCTTCCGGGGCACTTCCCCGTCCGGCGAGGTGCCGGGACAGAGACTCTGTCCCCCGAATTGGAGTTTCGCGATGGTGGCGGCGCCCCTGGAGTCTTTCTGGAGTTTCGTCAAGTGGTATCGCGTTTTTAGGTCGAAAGGGGTTAAATAGGCGAAGAGGCGGCACAGGGGGGCACACGGGGCTCCCCACCATAGGCCGGCGCGGCCAGGGTCTGGCCCGCGCGGCCCTATGGTGTGGGGGCCACCTGGCTCTCCTCCGACTCTACTTCGGTGTTCTGGAGCCTTCCGGGAAAAATAGGAGGTTTGGCGTTGATTTCGTCCAATTCCGTGAATATTGCCCGAACAGCCTTTCTGGAACCAAAAACAGCAGAAAACAGGAACTGGCACTTCGGCATCTTGTTAATAGGTTAGTTCGGAAAACGCATAAAAACATTATAAAGTGCAAGCAAAACATGTAAGTATTGTCATAAAACAAGCATGGAACGACAGAAATTATGGATACGTTGGAGACGTATCAGTACGCGCCCACGCTCTTTTTGTCGAAGGGTTTGGGTTTAGCTGCGGATCCTCCTTTGGGATCCGGCGAAGCATCATCCTCATCCATCGCCTCGGAACTGTCTTCCTCCTTGTCCTTGTTCTTACCCTTGCCTCCTTTGCTGCGTGGGCGGTGCTTTCGGGCTCGTTTGTATCCTGCTTCCGGGTCAGATTTGAGATCATTGACCCACTTGCAGTTGCGGTTGGTGTGAGTGGAATTTCCCGTAGCCGGATCCAAATGGGCCAGGCAGGGCATGTGTCTGTACTCCTCATAAGTTTGGGGGGCGCGGGTTCCGACTGCGGTGACCTCGTCATTACGCTACTGGCCCCTGCCGGCTCCGCCTCCACGACCGCGGTCTCTTCCGCCTCCTTGACCTCCGCGCTGGAAAGCCATGGCGACCATGTCAGATCCGCCACTTCTTTGGTCATCGGTGGGATTTTTCCGCTTGGTGCCGCCGCTGTCACCGTTATCACGGTTCTTCTTTTGCTGATGCAGGGTAAATGTTGTAGCTGCGAGATCTCCGCCTGCGTCATCATCGGCGGCGGTGTGATCGCTCGCGATGGTGATCATGTCATCCAAAGTCAGTTTATTTGCGTTGACCAAGCAAGTGAGCTTGTGCCGCAGCAGTCCTCCTCTCTGCAATCCACCTATAAAGCTGTGCATAGCGGTGTGATTATCAATGTTCTCGCACTCATTCCTGGTTGCTAACCATCGGGTGAGGAAGCTCCTTGATGTTTCACCCTTCTTCTGGATACAGGCCTATAGGTCGCTTGTCGTGGCAGGTCTCTTGTAGGTGCCTCTGAAGTGCTTCTCGAAGGCGTTCTTCAGGTCAAACTAGCAAAAGATGGAGTTCTCGAGGTCGCTTAGCCAGATCCGGGCTGGACCTACAAGGTACAGCTGAAGCATGCGGCATGCGATATTAGGGGTTCCTCCGGCAAAAGTTACTGCATTGTAGTAATCCTCGATCCAGGTATCCGGCCTTTCGGTGCCATCATAATTCTTCAGATTTGCGGGTAGCTTGAGGTTCATCCTTAGCTTTGGTTCCTCTCGAATCATCCTGCCAAAGCACTTTGGGCCGATGTAGTCAGATCTGTATTCGTTAAGACGTTCCCGTGCGTCACGCGAGCCATTGCGTGGGGATTTTGAGCGTGAAATAGATCTACGGCCACCGCCTCCGCCTCCACCTCCGCCTCCACCGCTAGGTGGTGGGGAGGGAGATCTGCGAGGGGGCCGATGCGAACTTTTGCTTCCGCCTTCTGATTCTCCTCGCCCTTCGCGATGCTGACTCCGGCTTCGGTGGCTGCCCTCACCATGGTGCTGACTGCCTTCGTCGTTCCGGCTTTGGCGGGGCTCCGGCTCACGTTCTTTGTTCCGACTCCTCCTAAGCTCGGGCTCGCGATCATTTTTCCGGCTCCTTCTGGGCTCAGGTTCACGATCGTTGTTCCGGCTACGGCGGGGTTCCAGCGTACGCTCCCTGTTCCCATTCCTTGGAGGCGGCACGTTGTCGCGGATATTGATTCCACCAGGCCCATGGGGTCTGGTGTTTCCGGCTGGACTACGGCGGCGAGGAAGTCGAGGATGCGGGTATCCGTTGGGCGGAGGCGACGGATTCTGGTACTTGTCTTTACGAGTGTACTTCGCATCCTTTCCCTTCTTTGGATCTGACGGAGGTGTCTTTGATGGCACAGGGATTGGATTTGAGTGTTCTCTGGTTTTTCTTCTGCGTTCCGAGGATCCGGTTCGCGATTCATCATCGTGATGATGATTGTTGTAGGCGTCCTTCTGCGCGGTAGACATGCAGTGATCTGGGTTGGATTCCAACCTGCGCGAAGTATCTGCCTTGCTCTGTTGCTTCATTGCTGAGACAACGAGTGTACGGGCGTATTTGATGTCGATTTCTTCGTCCTTCTTTTTCAAGATCTCCGCAGTTTTTTTCATGTTATCCTTTGGAGTTGTGAATGGCTGTTGCTCGGTGGGAGTTGCGAAGGTGATCTTGCGGGGAGCAACAGCTTCTCGCCTGATTCAATCAGCCTCCTGTTGAGCTTCGTTGATCTTGTCCTCCCGGTGCTTCCGGAGTTGCTTGACTTTTTCCAGTGATTCGTCAACCTGACGTTCTCGCTTGAGGAAATTGTCCACGAAGTGCACGGCTTCTTTCCTCTTGTCCAGCATTGCTGCTGCGGTGGTGGCAAATTTTTTGGCTGTTGCCAGCATCTCCTGCCTCTTGGCTTCTAGAGCATCCGGATCTGCTACGTCATCAGGGGTTATAGGTTTGTTGGGGATCTCTGAGTGTGCAATTGCCTCCATGCCTGCTGATAACCCACAAGTATAGGGGATCGCAACAGTCTTCGAGGGAAGTAAAACCCAAATTTATTGATTCGACACAAGGGGAGGTAAAGAATACTTATAAGCCTTAACAACTGAGTTGTCAATTCAGCTGCACACGGAAAAGCACTAGTAACGAGGGTGATGTGAAAGTAGCGGTAATATGAGAGCAGTAGTAACGAGTAACACAGCAACGATAGCAGTAATATGAGAGCAATGGCACCGGAAAATAGTTGATACTACTTCCAATGACATGTAGAACGAGTATATGATGATGAAAGATGGACCGGGGTTCCCGAGTTATCTACACTAGTGGCAACTCTCCAATAACAAGTGTTGGGTGAACAAATTACGGTTGGGCAATTGATAGGATTGAAATAGCATTAAGACAGAACATCAAGATCATTAATCATGTAGGCATGTTTTCCATATATAGTCATACGTGCTCGCAATGAGAAACTTGTACAACATCTTTTGTCCTACCAGCCGGTGGCAGCTGGGCCTCTAGGGAATCTACTGGAAATTAAGGCACTCCTTTTAATAGAGCACCGGAGCAAAGCATTAACACTCCGTGAAAACATGTGACCTCATATCTAAGCCTTCCCCTCCAGTTGTCCCAATTTATGTCACTTTGGGGCCTTTGGTTCCGGACATAGACATGTGCATACAACTTGTAGATACAATCTAAGCAATAAGTATAGAGCTTAAATCTAAGATCATGCCACTCGGGCCCTAGTGACAAGCATTAAACACAACAAGATTGCAGAACAATAACTTCATAAACTTTGTAGATAGACAATCATAACGTAACAATCCATCGGATCCCAACAAACACAACACCGATTACATCAGATGAATCTCAATCATGTATGGCAGCTCATGAGATCATTGTATTGAAGTACATGGGAGAGATGATACCAACTAGCTACAGCTAGAACCCGTAGTCCATGGGGGAACTACTCACGGAGCATGATGGAGGCGGTGGCGTTGATGGAGATGGCTTCAGGGGCACTTCCCCGTCCCGGCAAGGTGCCGGAACGGAGACTTCGTCCCCGAATTGGAGTTTCGCGATGGCGGCGGCGCCCCTGGAGTCTTTCTGGAGTTTCGTCAAAAGGTATCGAGTTTTTAGGTCGAAAGGGCTTATATAGGCGAAGAGGCGGCGCAGGAGGGGCAACAGGGTGCCCTCCCCATAGGCCGGCGCGGCCAGGGGCTGGCCCGCGCGGCCCTATGGTGTGGGGGCCCCAGGCCTCCCCTCTGACTCCCTTTCGGTGTCCTGGTCCGTCTCGGTGAATTATGATGTTTGGTCTTCGTTTCGTCGAATTCCGAGAATATTGCCCGAACAGCCTTTCTGGAACCAAAAACAGCAGAAAACAGGAACGGCACCGTGGCATCTTGTTAATAGGTTAGTTCCGGAAAACGCATAAAATCATCATAAAGTGCAAGCAAAACATTTAAGTATTGTCATAAAACAAGCATGGAACATCAGAAATTATGGATACGTTGGAGACGTATCAGCATCCCCAAGCTTAGTTCCTACTCGTCCTCGAGTAGCTAAACGATAAAAAGAATAATTTCTGTAGTGACATGCTACTTACATAACCTTGATCATACTATTACAAAGCATATGAGATGAATGAAGAGACTCAAGGAAATGATCTATAGTTGCTAACAAATAGATAACATATAGCAAAACTTTTCATGAAGAGTACTTTCAAGACAAGCATCAAAAGCCTTGCACAAGAGTTAACTCATAAAGCAATAGATTCAAAGTAAAGGCATCGAAGCAACACAAAGGAGTATTTAAGTTTCAGCAGTTGCTTTCAACTTTCAACATGCATATCTCATGGATAATTGTCAACATAAAGTAATATAATAAGTGCAAATAAGCAAGTATGTAAGAATCAATGCACAGTTGACACAAGTGTTTGCTTCTAAGATGGAAGGAAGTAGGTAAACTCGACTCAACATAAAGTAAAAGAAAGGCCCTTCGCAGAGGGAAGCAGGGATTAAATCATGTGCTAGAGCTTTTTAAGTTTTGAAATCATATAGAGAGCATAAAAGTAAAGTTTTGAGAGGTGTTTGTTGTTGTCAATGAATGGTAGTGGGCACTCTAACCGCCTTGCCAGACAAACCTTCAAAGAGCGGCTCCCATTTTATTTTTATTTTTGTGAGGCACTCCTTCCAACCTTTCTTTCACAAACCGTGGCTAACCGAATCCTCGGGTGCCTGCCAACAATCTCATACCATGAAGGAGTGCCTTTTTATTTTAGTTTTATTATGATGACACTCCTCCCCACCTTTGCTTTCTCAAGCCATGGCTAACCGAATCCTTCGGGTGCCGTCCAACAATCACATACCATGGAGGAGTGTCTATTTTTGTTAATTAATTTGGGACTCGGGAATCCCATTGCCGGCTCTTTTTGCAAAGTTACTTGGATAAGCGGATGAAGCCACTAGTCCATTGGTGAAAGTTGCCCAACAAGATTGAAAGATAAACACCACATACTTCCTCATGAGCTATTAAACATTGACACAAATCAGAGGTGATAAATTTTGAATTGTTTAAAGGTAGCACTCAAGCAATTTACTTTGGAATGGCGGAGAAATACCATGTAGTAGGTAGGTATGGTGGACACAAATGGCATAGTGGTTGGCTCAAGGTTTTGGATGCACGAGAAGCATTCCCTCTCGGTACAAGGCTTTGGGCTAGCAAGGTTATTTGAAGCAAACACAAGTATGAACCGGTACAACAAAACTTACATAAGAACATATTGCAAGCATTATAATACTCTACACTGTCTTCCTTGTTGCTCAAACACTTTTACCAGAAAATATCTAGACCTTAAGAGAGACCAATCATGCAAACCAATTTCAACAAGCTCTACAGCAGTTCTCCACTAATAGGTTTAAACTACACATGATCTACTTGAGAGCTCAAAACAATTGCCAAGTGTCAAATTATTCAAGACAATATGAGGCATTTTCTGTTTCCAACCAAATAACCATAAGTGATGTAGCTTCCAACTTATATCATTGAACATTAAAAGTAAAACGAAGAACAAGTGTTCATATGAAAAAGCGGAGTGTGTCTCTCTCCCAAACAAGGATTGCTAGGATCCGATCTTATTCAAACAAAAACAAAAATAAAAGAACATAGACGCTCCAAGTAAAGCACATATGATGTGACCGAATAAAAATATAGTTTCAATAGAAGAAACCTGATAAGTTGATGAAGAAGGGGATGCCCAAGGCATCCCCAAGCTTAGATGCTTGAGTCTTCTTGAAATATGCAGGGATGAACCACGGGGTCATCCCCAAGCTTAGACTTTTCACTCTTCTTGATCATATATCATCCTCCTCTCTTGATCCTTGAAAACTTCCTTCACACCAAACTTCTCATAAACTTCATTAGAGGGGTTAGTACTCAAAAAAAAAAACTTGAATTCACATTGGTCCTGTAGTGACACATTGCAAGAACTCAATAAAACATTAGCTACAGCTCTCCACGTATACAAAGCCTTGCTTAAAGTCCGCAAGAGACAATGCAAAAAACAGAGACAGAATCTGCCAAAACAGAACAGCCAGTAAAGACGAATTTTAAAGAGGTACTTCCGTTGCTCAAATCAGAAAACTCAAAACTAATGAAAGTTGCGTACATATCTGAGGAACACGCACGTAAATTGGAATAATTTTTTGAGTTACCTACAGAGAAAACAGCCCAGATTCGTGACAGATAGAAATCTGTTGCTGCGCAGAAATCCAAATCTAGTATCAACCTTCGATTAGAGGCTTCACTTGGCACAACATTGCAATAAAATAAAGATAAGGAGAGGTTGCTACAGTAGTAACAACTTCCAAGACACAACAAAACAGTAGCAAAATAAACACATGGGTTATCTCCCAAGAAGTTCTTTCTTTATAGCCATTAAGATGGGCTCAGCGAGCTTTAATGATGCACTCGCAAGAAATAAGAGTTGAAGCAAAAGAGAGCATCAAAAATCAAATTCAAAACACATTTAAGTCTAACCCACTTCCTATGCATAGGAATCTTGTACACAAATAAATTCATGAAGAACAAAGTGATAAGCATAAGAAGATAAAACAAGAGTAACTTCAAAAGTTTCAGCATATAGAGAGGTGTTTTAGTACCATGCAAATTTCTACAACCATATTTTCCTCTCTCATAATAATTTTCAGTAGCTTCATGAACAAACTCAACAACATAACTATCACATAAAGCATGTTTCTCATGATCCATAAACACATAATTTTTATCAAGCTCAAAAATAGTAGGACTAAAACTTTCAAATCCACTTTTATTAATAATATAACAAGATGATTGATCAATCTCAAAAGATATGGGACTCATAGATAAAGTCAAGAACTCTCCAATCCCATTTTTATTAGTAGTACAATTAATAGTATCAAGTAACATATGACCATCATCTAGAGATTTATCATAAACATTTGCCAAGCAAAACTCTTTAGTACCATGCATATCGACATCAGACACAAACAAAGCATTATCATAAGATTTATCAAAATAGCATGGATTATCATAGATAACAGTAGCATAATTATTCTCACAAGTTTTACTCATAGGGAATATTTCAAGAGAATCCACAGGAACATAACATTCAACCTCTTTCGGTAAGCATGGAGGACAATCAAATAGTGTAAGAGATAAAGAGTTACTCTCATTAGAAGGTTGGCATGGGTAGCTAATCCATTCTTCCTCCTTTTGTTCATCACTCTCCTCTTCTTTTTTATCCAATGAGCTTTCAGGTTCATCAATTTCCTCCTCTTTTTCATCCAATGAGCTTTCAGGTTCATCAATTTCTTCTTCCACAGGTCCCTGCAAATTGTGAGTGCATTCTTGTGCATTAATGAGTCTCTCTTTATAATCAATGATATAAGGATTATCAGTGTAACTTTCATTGCAAAAATTAAGGATAGAAGAGACATAATTTTAAGGTCCTTACAAACAACACAAGTTTCATAATTTTTAACCATGAAGGATTCTATCTCAGAGGCTCCCATAAATATGACAAATTGTTCTACCTCTTCAAACCCAAAATGAATATAGCTATTCCGGTTATAGTTCTTAATTAAAAATTCCTCACTAAAGCCACATTGAAATTTAAGATGTTTAGTGTCCTGTTGAGAGCAACAGTTTATATCATGGCGTTTAAGCAAGATTTTAGCAATTGTATTCAATTTTTCTATCACAGCACTCATCACTTTTCCCGCTCTTGATTCTCTATAACTATTATAATATTCTATAAGCTCCAAGCAGGTTATGGGTTCTCCCATAACAGCAGTTTTTAATTTTTAGGTTTTTCAAAATTTTATGGATTTTCGGGTATATGAGAAAAGTAAAACAAGACAAAAACAAAAGTAAACTAAGCAAAATAATACTAGACAGAAATAAACTAAGCACAAATAAACTAGACAAAAGTAAACTAAGCAAAACAAAATAAAATAAAATAAAAACAGAGATAGAGGTAGAGTGTACTCCCCAGGTGAACTTATGAGTAGAGCTATGCCTCCCCGGCAACGGCGCCAGAAAACAGTCTTGATAACCCACAAGTATAGGGGATCGCAACAGTCTTCGACGGAAGTAAAACCCAAATTTATTGATTCGACACAAGGGGAGGTAAAGAATACTTATAAGCCTTAACAACTGAGTTGTCAATTCAGCTGCACCTGGAAAAGCACTAGTAACGGGGGTGATGTGAAAGTAGCAGTAATATGAGAGCAGTAGTAACAAGTAACACGGCAGCGAGTAGCGTAATATGAGAGCAATGGCACCGAGAAGATAGTTGATACTACTTCCAATGACATGTAGAACGAGTATATGATGATGAAAGATGGACCGGGGTTCCCAGCTATCTACACTAGTGGCAACTCTCCAATAACAAGTGTTGGGTGAACAAATTACAGTTGGGAAATTGATAGGAATGAAATAGCATTAAGACAGAACATCAAGATCATTAATCATGTAGGCATGTTTTCCATATATAGTCATTCGTGCTCGCAATGAGAAACTTGTACAACATCTTTTGTCCTACCAGCCGGTGGCAGCCGGGCCTCTAGGGAATCTACTGGGAAATTAAGGCACTCCTTTTAATAGAGCACCGGAGCAAAGCATTAACACTCCGTGAAAACATGTGATCCTCATATCTAAGCCTTCCCCTCCGGTTGTCCCAATTTCTGTCACTTTGGGGCCTTTGGTTCCGAACATAGACATGTGCATACAACTTGTAGATACAATCTAAGCAATAAGTATAGAGCTTAAATCTAAGATCATGCCACTCGGGCCCTAGTGACAAGCATTAAACACAACAAGATTGCAGCAACAATAACTTCATAAACTTTGTAGATAGACAATCATAACGTAACAATCCATTGGATCCCAACAAACACAACACCGATTACATCAGATGAATCTCAATCATGTATGGCAGCTCATGAGATCATTGTATTGAAGTACATGGGAGAGATGATACCAACTAGCTACAGCTAGAACCCGTAATCCATGGGGGAACTACTCACGGAGCATGATGGAGGCGGTGGCGTTGATGGAGATGGCTTCCAGGGGCACTTCCCCGTCCCGGCAGGGTGCCGGAACAGAGATTTCTGTCCCCCGAATTGGAGTTTCGCGATGGCGGCGGCGCCCCTGGAGTCTTTCTGGAGTTTCGTCTAAAGGTATCGAGTTTTTAGGTCGAAAGGGCTTATATAGGCGAAGAGGTGGCGCAGGAGGGGCAACAGGGTGCCCTCCCCATAGGCCGGCGCGGCCAGGGGCTGGCCCGCGCGGCCCTATGGTGTGGGGGCCCCAGGCCTCCCCTCTGACTCCCCTTCGGTGTCCTGGTCCGTCTCGGTGAATTATGATGTTTGGTCTTCGTTTCGTCGAATTCCGAGAATATTGCCCGAACAGCCTTTACTGGAACCAAAAACAGCGAGAAAACGAGAGCCGGCACTTGTGGCATCTTGTTAATAGGTTAGTTCCGGAAAACGCATAAAATCATCATAAAGTGCAAGCAAAACATGTAAGTATTGTCATAAAACAAGCATGGAACATCAGAAATTATGGATACGTTGGAGACGTATCACCTGCATGCTCAACCGGTTCTTCTAGGGACAAGACTTCCTTCTGCGGTCGTTCCCGCGATAGCGGAGATCCTGCATTGGATGGATGTGGGTCGGATTGGGTATTCTCATCTTCCTCTTCCTGCTGATCCAATGCTGCTAAGGTTGCGAGAACCTGCTTAGGAGGAGCAGATTCCGCGTCAGTTTCCTTTTCACCTTCCAGCTCCTTCAAAGCTTGGTCGAATTCCTCCGTGTTCATGGACGAAGTATAGTCGGAAGTTGGACTGAGGTTGTCCAGGATTGATTCTTCTACATCTCCGACCTCCTCTTGCTGATCCGGTGCGTCGCTATCTCAGGCAACCTCATGTTGTTTCGGGGCGTCGTCGGTTCCGGCATCATCAACCTGCATGGGTCCGACGTCTTCCGGAAGAGGAGCGGTTCTAGCGGTATGTGCGAGGAAGTGCACGAAGTGACACCTTTGCTTCTCTAACACCTGGGAGACCCAGGCGGATCTGCATTGGTCTTCCACCGTTGTTTCCTGCTCAGGGGCGGATTGGGCGGGTGTTAATTTTTCCAGATCTAAGGCGAAATCTTCCTTAGGAAGCTCCAGCATCTCAGATCGGATCTTCGCGACTGCGTCCTGCTCAGCGGCGGTCGCGTCAGCGTTACTTACCAGGGCGTTTCTGTCAAGATCGACGGTTTCGCCGATGAAGATGTGAATGCCGCCAATCGGGACGATGGAGAGCTTGACGGGGTCGGTCTTAGCCGGAATCCAGCACTCGTCCTGAGGGACGATCGGAAAGTTCCCGGCGTAAAGGACGCGCCCCACAACGATGGATTCGTCGTAGCTTCCCATGGCGGAACCCTCCCGGTTCCGGCCTCCAGACGCCTGTTGATAATTGGTTATTTCCCTAAATGTATCTCCAAGAATCCTTATTTCTAGCTTGAGCAGTTACCAAAGCATTGGAGCAAATCTCCTCAAGTTTTTTTAAATTCTTGGAAAGCCTACTGAGATAAGGGAAGATGAAACATGTCCTGTAGAAACTCTTGAGATATGACATCCCAGAATGATCGGTTGTTTCTATAACCGGGCTATTTACTTTGTGAGGGACTTCGTGCTTGAAGTTAGATATCTATCACATAGTTTTTTTCTTGCTTACCATAAGTTGTTGGTGCACATATATATGTGAACCCTAGTTATATAGGTTTTGTGCTTGACAAATTAGACTCTAGTTTTATTCCGCATTTGTTCAATCCATTATCGTGAAAGTTCTGAACCACCTATTCACCACCCCCCCCCCCTCCCCTCAAGGCGGCATACATGTCCTTTCAACGTTGGTCAACACTTGATTTCCTTCTTCTTTCAACCTTGCCACCAAGAAATGGTTCAAGTGATTTCTTCTAACAAGAGATCACTTGAATACATAACGAGACTTCTTCAACTTGCAAAACCTCAAAGTTGTTCCGTAGAATTATCATCTTGTGATTCCTCCTGTAAGAATGAAGTTTTAGCATCTACCTGTTCAAGCTCAAAATCATGCACAGTAACACTAGTGAGTAAAGTGCAAACTAAATTGTTACATCAGAGAAAAAATACCTCACTAAAATTAATCATGGAATCTCAGTATAAGATAAATTAGTTTTAGCAATAATATACCATCTATTTTGCACAAGTCGTTGCCTCCGAAGACAAAACAAAACTTATGGAGAAATTCACAAACAATAACAATAATAAAGACAAATATTTATAAAGGAGAAATTTGAAGAAATATAGAAAGAGTCGGGAATTTGAAAACTATATAAGTTCATTGAAAATAGGGGATAGTTAAATGAAAGAATAATATTTGATGAAAACTAAAATTTATTATAACATTGGCAATATCTGATAAAATTCATTTGTTAATCATGCTGTGAGACATACGGAAAAACAGATTAAACCTAGATCACGTCACAGTTTGAAGTTCACGGTTTTAACAGGGGAGTGGCCTAGTTCATTTGGCAGTGGAGTTAAAGGACGAAACTAGATTAGGATGTTGTTGATTAACCAAGAATAGGCGTTGCCAAGAAATTCTCGACACTTTTCAATAGAAGCAAGTCATCCAATGACGAGAAATTTTCTGTTAGGGACTAATATAGGCACCTAATATGCGAACTCAATCATCTATTGCAAGCCAACTGTAAGCACATTAAGAAAAAGGATTTAAGCACAATCTGCTTGAATTATACCTTATCATTACACCAACCACTTCTGCAGAAATGGAGTGGATGACAAGGTCATCTCAAGGAGACACTACTGGGACCCCCTTTCATAGATGAGAAATCAGTAAACAAAGACATCCAATTGTATAATTAATCATTTAATTTTCTTGTTTGTGCAGCGGCCACATCTAGTATACTTAATCTTCAGGTTTGCACTTTCTGATGATTGGAACCGGTTTCAGCAGGCTGTCAGCATTCAGCAAATAATCAATCATGCTTCTTTGTCCACAGATTAATATATCCAAGGACATAAAGGGAACTAGCTGAGATTTCGGCTCTCAAGCTGTACATATGAAAATTTATTATGACCATCATGATTGCATAGCTAGAAGATAGCAGATTATTTAGTGACTCAGATGTGGAAAAGTAAAGAAGAAAAGGATGATACTATATTTATTTTTGAAACATAGAAGAGGTAACGCAAAACGAGCCAGATTCCGCTCATTAAGCAAGTTAAGCAAAGCACCAATCCTCCAGTTCAGAGGTCTCTAATTTGCAATTTTCTTATACCACGATGATGTGGTTGTTGAAACTCAAAAGGACAATTATTAGTATTTCTCAAGAGCTATTGGATCAGAACGGTGAAGAAGTTGTACATTTGTTTGTATGGGACAGAGCAAATCAGTCCACCTGGATGCGGTTGTGGCGTTATTATTGGCATGTTTGCCTTTTGCTCGGTTTCTTGGTTTTTCTGGTGTGGCAGTGGTTGAGCTATCTTCATGGGCTGTTTTTTTTTCCGTTTGAGCCCAATGAAATGGGGATTGAATACTGGCCCAGTATATCCACAATTAGTAAATGTATGGGTGCATTTCCTTTTTTTGCGAATTCAGTGAGTTTTATTAATTACTTGGCAGTATAAGAATCACTTGTAGAATGTCAACGAGAAAACCTAGGTCATAATTAATCTAGAGGCATCTCCTCATATCAACACTAGCTTGTTTAGCACATCGATGAACATCTTAATTAGCTTCACACCCAATAAAACAAATGCCACACTTGATCTCTCTAATTTCTTGATAGATATCCCTAATCTTAAATCTATGAGCAGCTTCATGATACAGGCCTACAACCTCCTTCCCATCACTTTCAATGATAACATTTGCATATCCCTCAACCCACACCCCCACGTCACCCCACCAAAATTGGTACATGTCAACCTTCGTTAAAATTTTAGGCCAAGCTCCACGTCAGAAAATAAAGTTAGGCGAGGTATTGCAGGGTTCTCTCAATCCCTGAAATCAGCATCCTATACTTAATGATCTGGGTCAATTCTAACTCTATGCCTCATTGGCGCATCAGGAAAAGGCTCACCCTAACCAAGATTACTCACTAGTCTCACTTATTATATGGGTCCACATATCATATCCTTCTTTTATCCCCGATCTCCCTTTAAAAATGCTACACAGATTCAAGGACAGACCACACAAGATAGACGACGATCTCAGGCACCTCATTCTCAAGACCAACTAACCAATGTACACTGATAAGGGGTGGTACGATCTTCTCAGTAAGCAACGGGGGTGATGATGATCACGGGATGAACACAGCGGAGATAGCTTGATGAAGTGGGTGATAACTTGTATGACGCCACGAGATCTCTCGATTGGTACCTGTCGCCAATGCAACAGCTCTCAACCCTGCAAGATATTCCCAACTCCACACACTTGCGCACGTAGCCGCCGACCACGAAGCGGTAAGTTGCAACCGTCCAATTCCCAATGGAACAACAGATCACACAAGACTTTCAGGGGTTCAACACCAAATCAATGCAATATGGTGTAGAGATTCAATAGAGTTGCAAAGCAATCAACTATGAACTAGGGTTTATCTTAAACATGGTCTAAAGCTACTTTGGGGGCGCCCTGGGCACTTATATAGGGGTTCAGGACGATCTTAGATCGAAAAAGTACGAAAATAACCGACCCAGAATAGATCTGGTCGAGACAGACTCGGACTCGGCCGACCTGGGGGCCGGTCGACCGGGCCTGGGACCGGCCGGTCCGGTTTTGGACCGGGCCAGGGACCGGGTGGCAACGGGGCGGGCGTTCCAGGCTTACTGGACATGGCCCGGCTGGCACCGGCGTGGCGCCCGGTTTGGACCGGGTGGATCCGGCGTGGCAGCCGGTCGGACTGGGCCTGGGGCCGGATGATCCGGCGGCACGGCCGGTTGACCGGGCTGGGCGCCGGCCTGAACATCTCCTCCTCTCGCGCATGCCTCCCGCTCCTCCTTCGCGCGTCCATGGGATGTCTTCATGTCCAGCTCCATGTCCAGCTTCACGTCCATCTTGTTGTCCAGCTGCTACTCTCCTTCTCGGGTGATGCTTGGTTCCTCTTCATACCTGATCATACATAAGTAATACGACTTCGGCAGTATAAAGTTCTCATCGATCAAAGTATCACTTAGGAACAAGTTCACCTATTGTTTAAGTAGCTTCGCACGAGCTCGTGTCATTGGTCCAATCCTAACTTCATTGGACTTGAGCTTCACAGCAGCATCATCTTCATCTTGCAATGACGGAGGTAGTAGTGTGGTAGGGATATCCTCATCATCTCCCCCCTTCAAAAGGCGTCGACCTCGACGCTCCAAGGTCTTCTCCGTCATATGGTGTCAAATCAGCCACATTGAAAGAATTGATGACACCAAACTCATCAAGTGGAAGATCTATTAGCACCACGAGGAAGCAACTTGGACTTCCGCAGCTTCGGAAACCTATCCTTGCGAAAATGTACCCAGACCATATCACCAGGCTTGAACAATATCTACTTGCGCTTCTTGTTCATCCTTGCAACATTGCTCTTGCCTTTCTTATCTATCAACTCTTTAGTCTTCACATGAATCTTTCGCACAAAATCTGCCCTCTTGGATGCCTCCATATTGAATCTCTCATGTATGGGTAGAGGCAACAAATCCAGCGGAGTAATGGATTTGAAACCATACACCACCTCAAAGGGACACAACTTTGTGGTAGAATGTACCGCTCTGTTATAAGCAAACTCCACATGCGGCAAACAATCTTCCCACTCCTTCAGGTTCTTCTTGATCATGGATCTCAACAATTGTGACAATGTTCGATTCACCACTTCAGTTTGGCCATCAGTTTGGGGATGACAAGTAGTACTGAAAAGTAGCTTCGTCCCCAGCTTTCTCCACATCGTCTTCCAGAAGTAGCTCATAAACTTCACGTCACGATCAAAAACAATAGTCTTCGGGACTCCATGTAGACGTACAACCTCCCTGAAAAACAGGTTAGCAATATGCGACGCATCGTCGCTCTTGTGGTAGGCAATAAAGTGTGACATTTTAGAGAATCTATCCACTACCACAAATATATAATCATGGCCTCTCTTAGTACGCGGCAAACCCAACACAAAATCCATACTAATGTCTTCCCAAGGTGTAGTAGGTGCCAGTAAAGGAGTATACAAACCATGAGGCTTCAGCTTGGACTTGACTTATTGCAAGTAATGCACCTCTTCACATACCTGTCCACATCCCGCCTCATCTTTGGCCAATAAAAGTGGTCAGCTAGCATGAGTAGCGTCTTCTCACGCCCAAAGTGACCCATCAAACCTCCAGCATGAGATTCCTGCAATAAGAGCAAACACACACACGATTCTGGAACACATAGTTTGTTAGCTCTAAACAAGAACCCATCATGTATGTGATATTTTTCCCTTGCTTTACTAATAGCACACAAGCGATATGGTTCAGCAAAATCATGATCAGTAGCATACAAATCACATAATATCTCTAATCCAGGATTTTTAACATCAAGTTGAGTTAATAGCATATTCTTCCTAGATAGAGCATCATCAGCAATATTATCATTTCCTTTCGTATGCTTAATAATGTATGGAAAAGACTCAATGAACTCAACCCACTTAGCAAGACGCTTATGCAAAGTAGACTGAGCTTTCAGATATTTTAAAGCTTCATGATCAGAATGTATGATAAATTCTTTTGGCCACAAGTAATGTTGCCAAACCTCAAGAACTCTAATTAAATCATACAATTCTTTATCATATATAGGATAGTTCAACTTAGCACCAGAATGTTTCTCAGAAAAATATGCAATTGGACGACCCTCTTGCATCAACACACCACCAATTCCCATACCACTAGCATCACATTCAATCTCAAATTGCTTATTGAAATCAGGAAGTGCAAGCAACGGTGCAGAAGTTAACAATCTCTTTAGTTCATCAAAAGCATGATCTTGGGTTGCGCCCCACTCAAAGACAACACACTTTTTAGTCAAATCATTCAAAGGTGCAGCAATAGTACTAAAGTTGGGCACAAATCTTCTATAAAACCCAGCTAGACCATGAAAACTTCTTACTTGACTCATATTCATGGGAGTAAGCCAATTTTGAATTTCTTCCATTTTAGACACATCAACCTCTACTCCATACTTAGAGACAACATAACCCAGAAATATGACCTTAATTATCTTTGCAAAATGTGCACTTCTCAAGATTACCATAGAGTTTATTATCACGCAACACTTGCAAAACATGTCGAATATGTATAGTATGATCAGATTCATTGCGGTTGTAGATTAAGATGTCATCAAAGTACACAACCACAAACTTGCCAATAAAATTACGCAAAACATGGTTCATCAGTCTCATGAAAGTGCTAGGTGCATTAGTCAAACCAAAAGGCATTACTAACCACTCATATAAACCAAATTTTGTTTTAAAGGTTGTTTTCCATTCATCCCCCTCTTTCATCCTAATTTGATGATAACCACTACGCAAATCAATTTTAGAGAAAACAAAAGCACCACTCAATTCATCTAGCATATCCTCTAAACGGGGAATAGGATGACGATATCGAATAGTAATGTTGTTTATCGCTCTATAATCTACGCACATACGCCATGTACCATCTTTCTTAGAAACTAGGATAACAGGAACAACACAAGGACTAAGCCTTATGCGGATATAATCTTTGTCGAGTAGCACTTGTACTTGCTTCTGTATCTCCTTCGTCTCTTCGGGGTTCGTCATATATGGTGCCCTATTGGGTCGGGGATCAAGTCAATTTAATGCTCAATACCACGCAATGGTGGTAGTCCTGCAGATACCTCCTCCGGAAACACGTCGCCGAATTCCTGCAAAACATTAGAAACACCAAGAGGAATAGGGGTCATGTTGTTAGAAACTAAAACTGTACCCCTGTACATGAGCACAAGAGGCATGGCTGTAGGCTCCTCAGTAAATTCTCTCATGTCTGCTTTGGTGGCTAATAATACTAAGGAATTCACTCTCACACTTTTCGTTATATCACTCACGGTATTACAATTCTCTCGCCTATCTATAGGAGCATCCTCCAAGTTTACTTCAACTTTCTGACGAGATACATTGACAATTTGCTGTGGTGACATAGGCTGTAAGTTGATTTTCTTGCCCTTGAACTCCAAGTGATATGTATTGGCACGACCATTGTGTTGCACAGAACGGTCATAGAGCCATGGCCGACCCAACAGTAGGTGACACACCGTCATAGGAACCACATCAAAATCAATGGAATCCTTATACGGTCCAATCTCAAACTCAACACACACCATGTGGTTTACCTTCATCTCACCATTGTCGCTCAACCACTGAATATAATATGGATGCGGGTGATGTCTACGCACGCTTCTATTCCTGTAGACAGTGTTGGGCCTCCAAGAGCAGAGGTTTGTAGAACAGTAGCAAGTTTCCCTTAAGTGAATCACCCAAGGTTTATCGAACTCAGGGAGGTAGAGGTCAAAGATATCCCTCTCAAGCAACCCTGCAATTAAGATACAAGAAATCTCTTGTGTCCCCAACACACCTAATACACTTGTCAGATGTATAGGTGCACTAGTTCGGCGAAGAGATAGTAAAATGCAAGTGATATGGATGAATATGAGTGGTAATAACAATCTGAAATAAATATGGCAGCAAGTAAAAATGCAGTAGAACAGTAAATAAACGGTGATTCGATATTTGGAAACAAGGCCTAGGGATCATATTTCACTAGTGGACACTCTCAACAATGATCACATAAATAAATAACTTCTCTTCACTTGTGCTACTTTCAAACACTCTCTTGTTGGATAACAAACACCATTCATTGTGTAGGGCTATAAAAGCACACCTCAAGCCGGAGTAAACAAGCTCCACAACATCCGGAGTTCATATTAAAGTAACCTCTAGAGTGCATAATAGACTGTTGCAATTTAGACCGAGTAGTAATATAGCATACACACTGTCACCAATAGCTATGAAAGGGGGAATAGATCGCATCAATACTATCATAGTAATAGTTAACTTCATAATCTATAAGAGATTACAATCATAACCTACGCCAAGTACTACATGATGCACACTACTGTCAACTTTACATCATGTAGGATGAATAGACTACTTTAATAACATCACTAGAGTAGCACATAGATTAATAGTGATACAAAGCTCATGATCACATAAAGATCACATGGGAGAGAGAGATGAACCACATAGCTACCGGTAGAGCCCTCAGCCTCGGGGGAGAACTACTCCCTCCTCATCATGGGAGACAGCAACGACGATGAAGATGGCGGTGGTGTCGATGGAGATCACTCCGGAGGCAATTCCACGTCCCGGCGGCGTGCCGAAACAGAGACTTATGTCCCCGAAAGGAGTTTCGCGATGGCGGCGGCGCCCCTGGAGTATGATGGATTGATCTCGGGTTTTCGCGTCGCGAGGGATTATATAGGCGAAAGGGGAGCGTCGGTGGAGTCCCGAGGGGCCCACACCATAGGGTGGGGCGGCCCCCCTCCTGGCCGCGCCGGCTGATGGGGAGGAGGCCCTGGGCCTCCTCTGGCCTGGCCCTTCCGGCTCCGTGAGTCTACGGCGGAATTGAATTTGTGTGATTTTTCCGGATTTTTCCGAGCACTTTGGTTTTTGGGCCTTTTACGCAATAAACGGACATAATAAACGAAGCCGCGCTTGTGGCATCTTGTTAATAGGTTAGTCCAATAAATGCCTTAATATGATGTAAAGTGCATATAAAACATGTAGGTATTGTCATAAAACTAGCATGGAACATAAGAAATTATAGATACGTTGGAGACGTATCAGCGGGTGCGGTAGATACTTCAACTTCAGCTTGGTACACAACTCCTTGCTTGCTAAATTGAGGCAACTCCCTCCATCAATAATGACCTTGCAAGCCTTGTCAGGACCAACTAAAGCCTTTGTTTGGAACAAATTGCAGCGCTGAGTAGATGCACTTGGCAACACAGTAAGAGCACGCTGAGACACAACAATAGTACGAGCTTCAGACAGATAAGCATGTACACCATCACTGTCATAGTCATCATCTTCTGGAGCATATGGATCAACATCATCTCCAGTCTCATACTCATTGTCCTCATTAATAATCATGACCTTGCGGTTAGGACAATCTCTCTTGAAGTGACCATTGCCACCACATGTATCGCAATTCATATCACGGTTGCGCGCAGTAGAGATGCTAGAACCACTCGTACTTGCAGCAGATTCGGACTTCTTTGTGTTGGACACATTGGAGACCGGCTTGCTAGACGGAGTCGAATAAGGTGCAGGGCGCGAAGATGGCGCCGGCGTCGTAGATGGAGGCGCCCTAGGCGTGTAGCGCCCAGCTCCCGTAGCACGACCTTTAACCTTTGCTTCTTCAGCCAACTATGATTCAGCTTCTTTTGCATGATGTAGCAACTCATTCATAGTGGTGTAACTGTAATGACGAACAATGCCTTTGAAATCAAACTTCAAACCATTGAGAAAACGCTGCATTGTCATCTCAAGTGACTCACAGACACGGCCACGCTGCATAAGCATCTCCATCTCCATGTAATATTCATCAACAGTCTTCACACCTTGTCTCAATAGGGTCAACTTATCATATATAGTTCGCAAATAATTAGTGGGCACAAAACGAGCGTGCATTGCCGCCTTCATAGCACGCCATGTGATAATAGGCATATCACCATCTTCTTCGCGAGCACGAACAAGTCCATCCCACCAACGCAATGCATAGCCATCAAATTCGGAAGAAGCAAGCTTGATCTTCATATCTTCAGTGTAATTATGTAAGTGCCATAACTTCTCTATCTTCAGCTCCCAAGAGAAGTATTCTTCAACATCAGCACCTCCTTCAAACTTGGGTATGGAGAACTTGGGCTTACCCAATCCATCTTCTTCCTCAAACCCACGACCTTGACGTCGGAGTTCAGTGAAACCACGACCGTGGTTACCATGTCCAGCACCACGATTAGCATTAGGTGCTTCATCTTCTTCTTCTTCGTCTTGTTGCTGCTGTTGGGTGAGATTATCAACAGTTAGTTGCAAAACTTGAAGACTGCGCTGAATATCCATCATTTGATCTTTCATTATAGTGACGGTCGCACTAGTAGTATCCAGCTTCTGGGAGATCCCCTGAATAGTCCCCCTAAGTTCATCGTCCTGAGTGCGGAATTCACGTCGCATCTCATTACGAAGAGCTTCATACTCCCTCCATGTCATCACATCAGCGGCATCCTTGTTTTTCTGGTTAACAATTTTCTCATCACTAGAAGACATGGTTAGTAGGTTAGTGCACTAAAACAAATATATATGGTGATACTCTCACAACTCACTCAAAACTGATAAGAAAAAGGAAATCTTACCGCTCCAAAGTGAATTAGTATTGCTTACCACTTGTAGTGATGACCAGTGCACGGATGTAGCGAAGCGAATATCAAGGGTATAAGAACAATCACACGACAAAGCTGGATATATGTGGGGTTGTAGGTGGGCTACCTATTTGCACCAATAACAAGCTCTAGCGCTGACCGTAGACAACCAATGATACTCACACAAGGCGATTAATGTGCTAATGCAACTATATGTATGAAAGGTTGCAATGCACTCGAGAGACGCTGGCAAAGCTCAACGGAACAGGCACAAGATTGCTCAACTACGGGTGCAGTTAAAGAAAACTTAGGCCTTCACTTGATTCTACTAGCACTTCACTTTTTCTTTTTGGAATTTTCTTTTTATCACACACAGCTATGTAGCTCTTTTTGCTTCTTTTCAATTTTCTTTTTTTTTGATTTTATGAGTCAATTCCTTGATAACACGTCCAACAGATAATGTAAAGCACCAAAACCCTAATGAGCAGCCTGTCGAGCGGTAAAACTAGTCTCTTCTGGGGAAGTTCCTAGTCACTTATATCGAAAGGTTGTGGCTATGGTTTGGACAAACACACTGTATGCTATGTGGACTCGGAGCAACAAAAACTGACTCTAGATGAAAGCGGAAACACAAACCCTAACAATACTAGATGGAAGAAAAACATACGCAAAAACAACTACGAAAAGCAACTAAAACTCAAAATTAGTGCAATCTAAGGCTATGGCAAACCCTAACCCTAATTTTTTTTGGCGTTTTCTGGATAGGAAACACTCACAACTCAACTATGGGGTGGATTGTGGATGGCTTACCGAGGAAACACTGAAATCTGATACCAAGA
Source organism: Lolium rigidum (assembly GCF_022539505.1). Taxonomy (NCBI): domain Eukaryota; kingdom Viridiplantae; phylum Streptophyta; class Magnoliopsida; order Poales; family Poaceae; genus Lolium; species Lolium rigidum. The sequence goes on from NC_061510.1 coordinate 146,053,642, forward strand.
TGATAAGGGGTGGTCCGATCTTCTCAGTAAGCAACGGGGATGATGATGATCACGGGATGAACACAACGGAGATAGCTTGATGAAGTGGATGATAACTTGTATGACGCCACGAGATCTCTCGATTGGTCCCTGTCGCCAATGCAACAGCTCTCAACCCTGCAAGATATTCGCAACTCCACACTCTTGCGCACGTAGCCGCCAACCACGAAGCGGTAAGCTGCAACCGTCCAATTCCCAATGAAACATCAGATCACACAAGACTTTCAGGGGTTCAACACCAAATCAATGCAATATGGTGTAGAGATTCAATAGAGTTGCAAAGCAATCAACTATGAACTAGGGTTTATCTTAAACGTGGTCTAAAACTACTTCGGGGGCGTCCTGGGCACTTATATAGGGGTTCAGGACGACCTCCGGTTGAAAAAGTACGAAAATAACCGACCCAGAATAGATCTGGTCGAGACAGACTCGGACTCGGCCGGCCTGGGGGCCGGTCGACCGGGCCTGGGACCGGCCGGTCCGGTTTAGGACCGGGCCAAGGACTGGGTGGGGCGGGCGTTCCAGGCTTACTGGACATGGCCCGGCTGGCACCGGCGTGGCGCCCGGTTTGGACCAGGCGGATCCGGCGTGGCAGCCGGTCGGACCGGGCCTGGGGCTGGATGATCCGGCGGCACGGCCGGGTTACCGGGCTGGGCGCCGGCCTGAACATCTCCTCCTCTCGTGCATGCCTCCCGCTCCTCCCTCGCGCGTCCATGGGATGTCTTCATGTCCAGCTCCATGTCCGGCTTCACGTCCATCTTCTTGTCCAGCTGCTACTCTTCTCCTCGTGCGATGCTTGGTTCCTCTTCATACCTGATCATACATAAGTAATACGACTTAGGCAGTATAAAGTTCTCATCGATCAAAGTATCACTTAGGAACAAGTTCACATGTTGTTTAAGTAGCTTCGCACGAGCTCGTGTCATTGGTCCAATCCTAACTTCATTGGACTTGAGCTTCACAGCAGCATCATCTTCATCTTACAATGACGGAGGTAGTAGTGTGGTAGGGATGTCCTCATCATACACCTTCATGGCCTTCGCCGTTACCACCTATCTGGCCTTGCCAACACCGGCAATGCCTCCTTCACCCATGGTTTGTCTTTCTACTTGAGATTCCAGAAGAATGTCTACGTGGACATCCACCACCACTTTCCCTCGCTTCCACTCCCACACACAAAATTTATGTGGATGAGGGAGCGATTTGGCAGAGATAGAGAGTAGAGAGATATGACATGTGGATCCACGTAGTCAGTGAGCAAAACCTATTAGGGGTCATTTTTTTCCGGTGCATCAAATATCGATAGGAGTATAATTGATTGGGATAAGTCAATACATGGTGCCAATTTCGGGGACTAGAAATTGAGATTTTGATTACGACCGGCACCATGCATGATCTTAGGATTTAAAACAGATTCATGTGAATCGTATTCTGTTGTTCCTTTTCATAATTTATTTTGCATTGGTACCTACTTTGGGTATTCCACTTGCTGGCCAGTCCTCGCTTGTGTTATTTTATTAAATACATATTGCTCTGTAAGGTGAAATGTAACAACAGCCCGTCTAGCTCAGTTGGTAGAGCGCAAGGCTCTTAACCTTGTGGTCGTGGGTTCGAGCCCCACGGTGGGCGCTTGTTTTTTCCATTTTGCTACTTTTTTTACTCTCTCCCTGAGTCTATTTCTCTGCAGTTCATCGATGTTAAAACGCACTAGTACATGCCCTGCAGGCTCTCTTCATGTCCTCTGCCCTCAAATTTATTTGCAGTACGCGTGCTCCATACAGCTCCTAGTAGTTTGTACACATGATGTGAGGTGAAACCAGGCACTTCGTTGTAATTTACAGCACGTACGCTACTTGAATTATTCACGTCCTTCGTGATGGGATGACACTGAAGCAACTGGTGCCATCGACGAGCTAAACGAACACATTCATTTTGCCCCACGGTGGGCGCTTGTTTTTTCCATTTTGCTACTTTTTTTACTCTCTCCCTGAGTCTATTTCTCTGCAGTTCATCGATGTTAAAACGCACTAGTACATGCCCTGCAGGCTCTCTTCATGTCCTCTGCCCTCAAATTTATTTGCAGTACGCGTGCTCCATACAGCTCCTAGTAGTTTGTACACATGATGTGAGGTGAAACCAGGCACTTCGTTGTAATTTACAGCACGTACGCTACTTGAATTATTCACGTATTTGCAGTACGCGTGCTCCATACAGCTCCTAGTAGTTTGTACACATGATGTGAGGTGAAACCAGGCACTTCGTTGTAATTTACAGCACGTACGCTACTTGAATTATTCACGTCCTTCGTGATGGGATGACACTGAAGCAACTGGTGCCATCGACGAGCTAAACGAACACATTCATTTTCCCAGGCTCGGAAGGGTATGGATCAAAGCCACGGCAATTCGAAGTCTCCGAGCGACGGCACTCCACCATGGCTCTCGACGTCTCCGAGTCCCAGCAGCTCCTCAAGGTCATCAGACTGATTAGTTCCACAAGCACCGAACAGACCATGATCACCCGCTGCCTCCAAGCCGTCAGCACCACCGCGCCACGGGCTGAGCAGGAATCCCAGCTCGATCCCGTCCAAATCGAGGTCGATCGACAGGTCGTCTCCAGCGAAATCTTGCTGGCCTTCAGCCGGTGTCGTCTCTTCAGCCGCCGCGTTCTCCAGTGGAAGGTCGTGACCTGCTGCTGCCATCACCGTGGTGCACCGCAGCGCCTTGGTCCGGATCGGGCTGCTCGTGTCCGGTGGCGCTGCACCCTCAGGCGGGGGTGGCGACGCCGGCTTCGACGAAGCGACGGCCTGCAGGCTGTTGGAGCAGCCGCTGTGGTTGTTCCCTTGCGGCGGCGGCGGCAGCATTACCTTCTTGCTGAGGGTGGTGTTCCAGTAGTTCTTGATCTCATTGTCTGTTCGCCCCGGCAGCCGCCCCGCGATCAGCGACCACCTGCCACGGTCCAAAGCTAGTTAATCACGCCACACTTGCACCTCTTGATTACTACTAGTAGTAGCAAATACTAGCTGGCCTTATTTACTTGCACCTGACAAGGTTAGCTGAAACTTAGCATATGTGGCAGGGCAGTGCCACATCTGGGGTGGCATTTTATGCTGGATCAAAGTGGTTGTGCATGCATGCATGAATGCGGGTTTCTTGTAGCTGCATGTCATCATCAACTTTGCTGACCGAATAACTCCTTTTACCTCTTCAGGTTAGAGACACTAGACTGACATCTAGAGATTTGTTCTTGGTGCCACGACGCGCCCAATTCAGCAACGGATAGTGCTGACTAATTTGGATAACTGGCACAAGTGCCCATGATAACTGGATCCTAAGTATGGTATCTGCTGGCCTACTTTAGGGAAAAATTGAAACAGAAATTCTAACAAAAAAGCTTAGCATGCCCTAGGTGCTCACGAATAGTTTCATCAAACAACTGTGTGACATATTAGTAATCCTACACAGAAAGACCAACTTTATGTACTTGCATGTGTATCGATCTTTGCTCACTTTGCACTGGCACGAGTATTAGGAATTTGGAAATGCAAGTGTAAATAAGCAAACAACAATGCTACTTGATTTACGGACTGACATTCCATTCCACACTACAAATGGAAGAATACAGCAGAAATGTGGACCTGTTGCCGAGGAGCCTGTGGAGCCTGACGATCAGATCCTCTTCGTCGTCGGAGATGTTGCCTCTCTTGATCCCCGGCCGGAGGTAGTTCAGCCATCGCAGCCGGCAGCTCTTCCCGCAGCGATTCAGCCCTGCATCCGACATTTGACGCGCCGTCAACACAAACAGCCATCTCGATCGTCATGCTTTGCCTGTACGGTAAACCAGTGATCTCTCTCGCCGTTTTCTGTTTTTGTTTTGAAATGGGATCTCTCTCGTGTTTCAATCACCTGGCTTCTTCAACCTCTCTGTTTCATCTAGAGCTCCTTATGCTAGCGGAGCTACCAGACAGAATGAGATCAACAAACAGCAAATTGGATGCTTAACTGACAAATGTATGTCGGGAGAGGGCGAGGAAGATTTAGAGGGGACGGTGGTGTGACTGACCAGCTCGCTTGGGGAGGCTTCCCCATTTCCCCTCGCCGTGCTTGTTGATGTAGGACACCAGGATGTCGTCCTCCATTGCTGTCCATGCCCCTCTGTTCAGGCCCTCCTTGGAGCAGCATGGCTTCCTCCCCATATCCTCTGTCTTTCTCCCACTGTGTGCATGCGTCTGACAGAGAAGCTCTCTGCTCGTCATGTATATGTAAGGTATTTCTAGACGGGGCTATTTGAAGGTTAGATGGGGTTTGTGTACACGAAACCGTACGGGTTTAACAGAGCAGTAATCAGGGTGCACTGGCTAACAGTTTATTTAATTTCTGTACTGGACCATGGCACTGTGGCATATTTTGTACTCCAAGAGATGAATCTGGGACCGAGATACGCAACAAAACCTCTTGTGACCACCTATGGTCTTGAGTCTTGACAACCTGTGTAGCCAGCATCAGAAAATGCACTCTTCAGACAAGAGGGGGAGTTTCTTTTTAAAATCCAATGCCCAGTGTATGCTTGAGATATCCAAAGTTTCCATAGTTTAGTCACAGAAGGATGATGGAACCGACAAAATTTATTCACCTAAAAATAAAATATCATGGTGTGTCATGCTAAGGTACCACAAAGCAGGGGCGTACCCAGAAGGGTGGTTGGGTGGGCCCCGTGACCCACCCTGATTTTTTAGAAAACGTTTTATATTTAGTCATTTAGCAAATTTTTATCACACATGAGCGGTAAAAATTAGAAATTAGAGGTGTGTGCCCACCCTGAGGTATTTTTGTGCATCCGCCACTGCCACAAAGCGAAAACTACACTTAAGGTGAAAATGGCAATTCTAACCTTTGGTAGAAAATTCAGTCGGAAATTACCCTCTTCGGAAAAAAAATCTTTGATTTGATCCTTTTGATCGACGCCCTACATCACGGCATTGAACCCTAGCAACCTCAACGCCGCTTCAACAACTTTGAGGAGTCCTGCCATGTTGGCGCTTGGAATGCTGACTCATTGATGTGGATTAGTTCAACATCGCGTGCCAGAGCATCGAGGCGTCTATGTTCAACTCCTCACATCAAGAGGCGGTGAGGTTCCTTAAGTCGCCAAGGGTCACTGTGGGTCACCAACCTACAAGCGTAATCCGTAGGCACGTCTGCCACGAACAACAGGAGTAGGAGAGCCATTGTCCCTCCCTTTCGTGGATTTTGCCCCCTGTCAATCTCTAGCGGTAATCTTCCGCATTTTCCCCCAATTTTTTCGGTTGAACACTCGCATTTTCCCTACTCAGTCTCATATATCCAAAACCTAGTTCATATATTCAATTATAAAACATGGATATTTGGCATTGTATTTCCTATTGATGGTACTATGTTACTCAACAATCCGTTGTCACTTTCAAAAAAAAAAGTCCGTTGTGGGCATTTTAGTGTGTTAGTTTTGTAGTTATCATCAGGTCATCACTACGAGGTTAGTTTAACTTTGATGTATATTTTTTTAAATTGTTATATTAGTATATATGTGGTGAGTAATCACATAGCTATGATGTTCAGTATCCATGATACATGTGAACCACACCGTCTTTTTCATGGATGTTACCTTCTCCTCTGCTACTCTATGCAACAACAACAACAAAAAAACCGTTTTGATGCATGCTAACCACGCTTAATGGAAAATGGCATAGTCGCTTAAGCTCCCCCGTAGGTCTTTCATAGTAGTAGGCCGTAGCCCATAGCGGAAAATGCTCGTTTTTTGTTTTCCTTTCGAAAACACTGGCTGGTACAGGAGATGACCCATCGGAGTGAAACTATGCACTAGGCAGAAGAAAAAAGTGGTCAATAAAGCTGCCCTGCCTCCTCCTTTTGGCTATCAGATTCTGGTCAAGTGTCGCATGATTGTTCGAGCCAGGAAGGCCTGCCATGCAAGAGATTCCCTGTCCCAGTGGTATACACTTTTGATCAGATATTTTGATCATTCCCCCAATAATCTGCACTTCAAATCACTCAGCACATGCGAGCATTTCAAACAGTACTTAATTCTGATTCAGGCTAAATTCGCACCACGTTTATGCCAATTCTCCATCATTTTACATACCCAAGACTCGAAAGGTAATTGTCAATTGATATAGGTATCCCCAAGAAACTTTACAGCTTGAAAGATTTAGGAGTTGCATGACATCTCTAACACAGCCGGTAATATCTTCTAAAATTGCAATATTTGCACGGTAGTGCAGATATCAAAATTTCCCGAATAAACATAATTTCTGGCTCCTTCAATTATCTAGTTATGTAAATTCTTGCATTGTAAGGAATCATTCAAATGATCTTGACAACGTTCGAGACTCTTCAAGGCAGATATACAATCGTAGTTGGCACCTGGCAGCAACAAGTCTATGGTCATAGTATTGGGTGAAACAAGGAGCCTTCGAAGATTGGGTAGTTGCTGAAGTAGCAATGTTGAAATGTTAATAGAATCCTATATAGCAAAATATTTTCATGCAACTAAATATATTGTCTTGTATACATTTGACCATCAGTTTTATGTGTTCAATACATGCTTGCAAAAGTATACTACTACGTCAGTTTGTACCAGGCCTTTATATGGAGAAATCACCAAAATACCATTTCCAAGTAATTAATCTGAATACTCAAAATATAGAGTTGTCGCTACAGATACTAAAATGTCAGTTTTTAGAAATGATGGACGGTCCATGTTCAAAAGAAAAATGAAGTAAAGCTAGAGGAAAATGAAATGCCCTAGGGGAATCTCATGGAGAACCCCAGATCGACTTTACCAACAAACATACTCTCCCCAAAAGGCACAGATGCCATTGGGGAGCAAAAGCACTTTCCCATTCACGTGTCTGCACTACAAAATTTCAGGAGCAGAAGAAAAGAGACAATCATCCAATGCTGAATGAATGCACAGCCTCAACAGATTTTTTTGCAGAAAGTGATGCTGCAAGAGAGCAAAAGGGCGAGCGCTCCAAAAGAAGCACTGGTTGGTCTCGACCTGAAAGAAAGGAAGAACGGCGTGGCAAACTAGGGTGCAAAGCAAAATATTAGAGGCAAAAGAGCTCAATCATGTAAAGTCCCAGCAGATTTTCGCCTCCGACAATACAAACTGATAGCTGAATCAAGAAACAGAACAGCAATAATTAATCTTGAGCACATAAGGTTTATAAAAATGACCCCTTTTTGCAAGAATAAGATTTGGGATCATCGCTATATCATTCTCAGCATTTTGAGCCGTTGGGAAGGCGTCAAGTACAACTTTTAGAGCAAGCAAACAGGTAAATGCACAATTCCTTCAAATGAAGAGATCAGAAGCCAAAAATGAGTTCAGACTAGGGGTAAATTCAGAGAAGTCCTCACTCTCTGTTAGATTCATCCTTGGACTGATTTGTTTTTCCGAGGGATAATCATTGGATTGTTGCATCAATTCCACACCTGATACTAGCTCAAAGAAGCAACAAGATTAACTACAGCTACAAGAAGAACAATAAGATGGAAGCATTGCGCTTGCTCATACTATATAGCAGGATGGATGAGTGAGTAATTAAATACAGCTTGTTCCTCTTGTTAGTCCATGCCGGACCTGATCCTCTTGTGCCCAGCTTGCCGGACAGTGCCGACGGACCCACCCTCGGACATGGCACGGCCGCCACCACCCCCCGAGGAGGCAGCGAAGAGCGAGGACAGGTTGGCATAAAGGTCGACCACGCGACGGATGTTGTTGTTAAGCTCCCTGATGAGGCCAACATTGCGGGAGAGGTCGCCGGGCACCTTGGACTCATGGTTCTGGTTGATCTCGTTGATGAGTACACGGTTCTGGTCGAGCAGGCCCTGCACCTGCACGAAGCTCGACTGGAAGGCATGCAGCACCTTGGTGTCGACGCCGTTCGTTGCCGGTGCGCCGCCGAACCCCGACATGGTGTCGCCTTCCATGGGTTGGTTGGTTCCCTTCGATTTTTGGCTACCTGCCTGATTGCTTGTGCCCGCCTTCTTGTGCGGCGTCCACAAAAGCTTCTGATCCTGTAACTAATGGTGTTCTTGAGTCATATGAGTAGTTTTGCAGCCAGTGGCTCTCTTCAATTTAATCCTGCAGAACCCAAATGGACCAAGTGGTGAGATGGATGAAACTGAATCAAGGTTTTGGAAGGGGTGGTGAGGTAAGCAAATCTAGAGAGACTGCTCTAGTTGTTTTGTGTCATAAAAGATTTGGCTTTTTATTGCTGAGGTGAGCAAAATTTGCAAACTGGAACTACTGTTGTAGAAAAATGTCACTGTTGGGACATGGGAGGACAAAGTACTGGGGAACATGGGCAGATGTACTTGCGAATCTTTCATGCTTGGACCCCCCAAAAAAAAATACTAATATGATTTACAAAATTGAAAGTAACCTATTTTTACATAAAAATATACTACGGAGTAGTAGAACGTAATCAAGAGAAATCCAGGAAATATAAAGTGCGTCAGATTTTGGGGGTAAAGCAAAGAATAAAATACAGGGAAAGGGTGGAGCTTGTGTGTTTCAGTGTTTGCGTAAGAATAGGAAAGTAGGAAGGTTCTGGGAGTTGTTGAGATCCGCCGTCTAACATGGAATTCTACTGACCGGTGAAGGAACTCGAGATCAACGATTGGAGTTGTGGAGAGCACCAGACCGGAAGCTGAAAAGAGAGATTCCCTGACTGAAATGGAATGTTCAACCAAAATCCGCAAAAATGATAGCCAAATTTGCAAAGGTAGGACTCCGCTTGCTCATGAAGAGCTATATCTGAATTGGCTATCGAAAAAAAAGAGGGCCGAATTCAACTCAGAAATTCATGAACGCGCGGATCAAAATTTCTGAAACCGCAGGAAGGAAGTGGGAACCGGAACTCATGCAACTGATATACTGTACTAAAGAGATTCACGGGGGCTGGTGCGGAAGGAGGGAGAGATTCCCCCGTCTCTCTTGTGTTCTTCCAGAGGGGAAGAAACAAGGATCAAGCTGCAGTCAACCAAACCTACGACCAAACCAGAAAAAGAAGGAAACCAGAGATCCCGAAATAGCGCACAAGAACAAACCATGAAGAGAACCAAGAAACTGACAGGTTCTGGAAGGAGAAACATGGCTCCACTGGAGCCTCAGTCTGGCGCATCTATGGGGGGAGAGAAGCGGGAGGGGGGCTTACCTCGGAACTCGGCCGATCAGATCATACGAGGGATGGAGCGAAGGGGCCTGGGAAGGAGGAGAGGAATGGGGGATGGATGACGATGGGTAGATGGAGAGGGAGAGGGAGGGAGGAGATCAGGAGATCCTCAGACAGACACACGGAACAGTGCTATGTCCCCCTTCTCTCTCTTTATTGCTGCTGCTCCGTAGATAGATAGAGAGAATCTTTTCCTAGAGAGAGAGATTTGCGGCACGTTCGGACACGTTTCTCCCCAGTCTCGCTCGCTCTGTCTCTCTCTGCAACTGATGGTTCGTGGAATGAGGACTAGTGTGTCGACTGACATTATCAGAGCATCTTCACTCGCGTCTCCAACCAATCCTAAGAGCATCCCCACTCGTTGGCGCTCCCCACGCCCAAATCCGGCGAAATTTTCGTCCGGATTGGAGGAAGATTTGGTGTGGGGAGAAGTAGTTTCCCAGTCGTGTGCTCCCCAAGCGGCGTTTCTCGGGGAAAAAGAGGATGGCTCGGGGAATCCGGACGAAAGAGGAGACACGTGGGCGTGGACGGTTGGTTTAGCTTCATCCGGAGTCCCGGGAGACCCCGGGAAACCGAGGATGGCATGGGGAGTCCGGACGAAAATAGGCTCAAATCCGGACCAAAACGAGGAACCGGGGGCCTGACTGGGCCGTTTTTCGCCGTCCGGATGAAAAAAAGTGGCCGTGGGGGGCTCTGTGGGGAGACGAGTGGAGATGCTCTAATGATATTTGAAACGCGTCGGATAAGAAAAACGTTCTCAGCCGCGGTAGCACGGTTTAATCCGGTGTTCAGCGCCTCGAGCTCATCCCACTACATAGGGGACGCACTGGGACGTCGGACACAACGAAATGAGAGGCGAGGAGGTGCAGGCCTGACGCGTCAGCGGCTCGGACGCTCAACCACCGCCTACGTAGCGACGATGTAGTTGCCGGGAAGTGGAACCGTCGCATTGGGCCAACCGCCGGAATGGAGCTCGAACTCCTCGGAAGAGCGACCGCCGCTCTCTTCGACTTCTGCGCCGCCGTTCATCCACGCTCAATAAGCCCCGTAGGTAGGCACTTTCGGATCTTCAACCGGCCGCCATTCATCCAAACTTCTCCTCACGATGAGCTACATCTCTGACCTTCCATCTGACACCTCCAGCGATGTTAAGCCTCCAGGATGGCGTAATTGGTGGGACAGAGTCCAGACGCCCAACAGCGGCAATGATTCCCTGCCGCCACTTGACAGCGCGGAGGAACGGCAGGCCGTGGAGGAGGAGGCGGAGGAGGAAGGGTCTGAGGAGGCGGCGGCGGCCCATGCGAAGGCGGAGGCGGACACGAAAGCGAAGGCCAAGGCCAAGGCGTAGCCGGCGAGCATCGGCGATGACGAGGAGGACACAAGTTCCTCCGACGTGTCGACCGACACCGCCTCTTCGGAAGAGGTGACGAGCAGAAAGGGCCACCATGATGAGGACGATGAGGTGGGGCCATCATCAAAGAAGAAGAAGTAGTAGTTTAAAATAATTTATATGTAATTTGATTATGTTTTTTTGAAGTTTTATATGTAATTTTTTTATGTTGCACCAATTTGAATATTAGTAAAGAGTTTTCTTCTATCTATTAAAATTATTTTTAAGTTTTGCGGGCGGCGTTTAGGGGACGCAGCTGGGGAGCAATGTCCTCACAAACGCGGCACGAAAAACACGTCCCCCAAACGCTCAATCTGGCGCCGTTTGGGGGACGCGACTGGAGATGCTCTTATGCGGTGGTTTATCTTAGGGTACGATGATTTTGTGTAGTCAAACTTTTTTATTTAGGGGATCTCCAACGGCACGACGCAAACGTCCGTTGAGCGACCGTTTTCGTCCGTCGAGCCAAAAAATGCATCGGGTCCCTGCTCCAGCGGGGCGACGCAAAGTGATCGGGCCGTCCGCGGCGACGCAAATCTGGCCTAAATATGCGTCTCGGATGTGTCTCTGCGGACGCTGCGCGGACGCCTAAAGTGTCCGCTCGCGTGGTGGACGTTTCGTCAGGTCCGCCTGGCAGCGACCCTGGCTTGATGCGTCTTCTCAGGTGCACCAGCGACTAGCACCGCTGCATCGTTTCGGCAGTCTGCACCACGTTAATGGCGATGCCTCGCCTGCCGAACGGCCGCTGCCGACGCAGTAATGGCGATGCCACGAGTCCCGCGGCCATCGCCTGCCTCTGTCCTATATAAAGAGAGCGCACGCTCTTCTTCCTCATCCACTACTCCACACAAACCCTAGCCACCACAAGCTCCACCGTAGCGCCGCCTCGACGCAGCCAGGCCCGCGAGGAAGTCCATGGCGGGTCCTAGTGGCCGGCGAGGCGATCGTGGCCGCGGGCCTGGGCACCCTCGGGGCCGGGGCAGGGGCCGCCGTGGTGGAGCTGCTACGGCCCCGCCGTCGCATGCGCCTTCCTCGTCTTCGCATGAGGAGCGCTGCTTCGAGTTCCTCCTCCGCATCGATGACTACCCACTCGACATCAAGCGGCTCCCGGACAAGTTTGCTGAGTTCGTCGATGGCATCGAGCCGACCCAGTTGCAGCTACGGGAGGCCAACTGCAACTTCTGCCGGTGGTCTGTTGAGGTCTTGTTCAACGGGCAGGGCAAGATGTACCTGCACACGGGGTGGAACAAGTCCGCCTGCGACCTCGCGCTCGAGCCCGGCTACCAGCTCACCTTCCTCTACGAGGGGGGCTGCGAGTGTAGGGATACGTTGCATAGAAAACAAAAAAATTCCTACCGCGAGAACGCAAACCAAGCCAAGATGCAATCTAGAAGATGGGAGCAACGAGGAGATGATCGAGACTCACCCTTGAAGATTTCCAAAGCCTACAAGATGAGGCTCTTGTTGCTGCGGTAGACGATCACTTGTCGCTTGCAAAAGCGCGTAGAAGATCTTGATCACGGTGCCACGATCGGGCAGCACCTCCGTACTCGGTCACACGTTCGGTGTTGATGAAGACGACGTCCTTCTCCCCGTTCCGGCGGGCAGCGGAAGTAGTAGCTCCTCCTTGAATCCGGCAGCACGACGGCGTGGTGGCGGTGGCGATGGAGAACTCCGGCGGAGCTTCGCTAAGCATTGCGGGAGAGGTGGAGGAGATGGGGCGGCTAGGGTTTGGGAGAGGGGGTGGCCGGCCACTTGAGGGGTGCAGCCAAGCTATGGCTTGTGGTGGCTGATACGTCCCAAACGTATCTATAATTTCTTATGTTCCATGCTACTTTTATGATGATACTCACATGTTTTATACACATTATATGTCATATTTATGCATTTTCCGGCACTAACCTATTGACGAGATGCCGAAGAGCCGATTCGTTGTTTTCTGCTGTTTTTGGTTTCAGAAATCCTAGTAAGGAAATATTCTCGGAATTGGACGAAATCAACGCCCAGGGTCCTATTTTTGCACGAAGCTTCCAGAAGACCGAGGGAGAGACGAAGTGGGGCCACGAGGTAGCCAGACAACAGGGCGGCGCGGCCCAAGCCTTGGCCGCGCCGGCCTGTTGTGTGGGCCCCTCCTGACGCCCCTTGACCGGCCCTTCCGCCTACTTAAAGCCTCCGTCGCGAAACCCCCAGTACAGAGAGCCACGATACGGAAAACCTTCCAGAGACGCCGCCGCCGCCAATCCCATCTCGGGAGATTCAGGAGATCTCCTCCGGCACCCTGCCGAAGAGGGGAATCATCTCCCGGAGGCCTCTTCATCGCCATGATCGCCTCCGGATCGATGTGTGAGTAGTTCACCCCTGGACTATGGGTCCATAGCAGTAGCTAGATGGTCGTCTTCTCCCCATTGTGCTATCATGTTAGATCTTGTGAGCTGCCTATCATGATCAAGATCATCTATTTGTAATCCTTCATGTTGTGTTTGTTGGGATCCGATGAATATTGAATACTATGTCAAGTTGATTATCAATCTATCATGTATGTTATTTATGTTCTTGCATGCTCTCCGTTGCTAGTAGAGGCTCCGGCCAAGTTGATACTTGTGACTCCAAGAGGGAGTATTTATGCTCGATAGTGGGTTCATGCCTCCATTAAATGCGGGACAGTGACAGAAAGTTCTAAGGTTGTGGATGTGTTGTTGCCACTAGGGATAAAACATCGATGCTTTGTCTAAGGATATTTGTGTTGATTACATTACGCACCATACTTAATGCAATTATCTGTTGTTTACAATTTAATACTGGAAGGGGTTCGGATGATAACCTGAAGGTGGACTTTTTAGGCATAGATGCATGCTGGATAGCGGTCTATGTACTTTGTCGTAATGCCCTGATTAAATCTCATAGTACTCATCATGATATATGTATGTGCATTGTTATGCCTTCTTTATTTGTCAATTGCCCAACTGTAATTTGTTCACCCAACATCCGCTATCTTATGGGAGAGACACCGCTAGTGATCCGTGGACCCCGGTCCTATTCTTTACATCCGAAATACAAACTGCTGCAATTGTTCTTTACTATTCTTCGCAAACGAACATCATCATCCACACTATACATCTAATCCTTTGTTTACGACAAGCCGGTGAGATTGACAACCTCGCTGTTACGTTGGGGCAAAGTTACGTGATTGTGTTGTGCGGGTTCCACGTTGGCGTCGGAATCCCTGGTGTTGCGCCGCACTACACTCCTCTGCCATCAACCTTCGGCGTGCTTCTTGGCTTCTCTTCGGTTCGATTAAACCTTGGTTTCTTACTGAGGGAAACTTGCTACTGTGCGCATCACACCTTCCTCTTGGGGTTCCCAACGGACGTGTCAACTACACGCATCCGTGGTCGGCCCCCTTCCCTTGTCCCTCATTATATAGGTGGAACACCCAAGAGTTGGTCTACAAGTCTTCGAATAAGACCCCAAACCAAAATCTTCCATATGACATGAAACCTACCCAAGGTGGGATTCCCACTTGAGGTGGGATTCCCACCTTTCCTTGGGAGGGGGTGGCCGGCCACCTTAGGTGGAGTCCACCTGGGACTCCACCCCCTAGGGTTGGCCGGCCATGGTGGTGGAGTCCCTTCGGGACTCCGCCTTCCAAAGTGATTTCCTCCGGACTTTTCTAGAACCTTCTAGAACCTTCCATAAATGCACCGGATCATTTCCAAACTTGGAATATGACTTCCTATATATGAATCTTATTCTCCGGACCATTCCGGAACTCCTCGTGATGTCCGGGATCCCATCCGAGACTTCGAACAATACTTCGAACTCCATACCATATTCAAGTTCTACTATTACAACATCAAACCTTAAGTGTGTCACCCTACGGTTCGTGAACTATGTGGACATGGGTGAGAACTCTCTCCGACCAATAACCAATAGCGGGATCTGGAGATCCATAATGGCTCCCACACATTCAACGATGACTTAGTGATCGAATGAACCATTCACATACGATACCAATTCCCTTTGTCACGCGATATTTTACTTGTCCGAGGTTTGATCATCGGTATCACTCTATACCTTGTTCAACCTCGTCTCCTGACAAGTACTCTTTACTCGTACCGTGGTATGTGGTCTCTTATGAACTTATTCATATGCTTGCAAGACATTTAGACGACATTCCACCGAGAGGGCCCGGAGTATATCTATCCGTCATCGGGATGGACAAATCCCACTGTTGATCCATATGCCTCAACTCATACTTTCCGGATACTTAATCCCACCTTTATAACCACCCATTTACGCAGTGGCGTTTGATGTAATCAAAGTACCTTTCCGGTATAAGTGATTAAATGATCTCATGGTCGAAAGGACTAGGTAACTATGTATTGAAAGCTTATAGCAAATAACTTAATGACGTGATCTTATGCTACGCTTAATTGGGTGTGTCCATTACATCATTCATATAATGATATAACCTTGTTATTAATAACATCCAATGTTCATGATTATGAAACTAATCATCTATTAATCAACAAGCTAGTTAAGAGGCTTACTAGGGACTCTTTGTTGTTTACATATCGCACATGTATCAATGTTTCGTTTAATACAATTATAGCATGGTATATAAATATTTATCATAAACATAAAGATATATAATAACCACTTTTATTATTGCCTCTTGGGCATATCTCCAACAGCGAGATGATCATCAAGGTGTTCGATGACACGGCCTGCCGCAGGCACTACCACACCGGCGAATATGGCCACGAGCCAATTGAATCCAGTAGTGGCAGTTTTTGTATGTTCTTTCTTGGTGGGAACAACAAGATCATCATTGCCAACTAGATTTTTCAGTTTGGGTGATTGAGTGTGTCCGAGAGTGTTCTTTTTTAGCAGTGTACATACGGAACCAACACTACTGGCTTTCCTCATTTTACAATATTTCAATTTGTTGTTATCACCAAGATTTGACCGAGTCGGAGGTGGGCCGCAGTCAAGATGGGCTTAAGGAAATATACATGGAGAATTATATGAATCGGCCTATTATGCCAAGTTGGGCTTAATTGCCCGTGTATCTGTAACATATTAGATCTATTTTAGTTTAGAGATAGAATCTTACTCGTGCACGGTTTAGTGCATGCCCACATTAGAAAGTCCCCTGGACTATGAATATGTATCTAGGGTTTATGGAATAAACAACAACTCACGTTCAACCCCAAAACAAACCAATCTCGGCGCATCGCCAACTCCTTCGTCTCGAGGGTTTCTATCGGTAAGCGACATGCTGCCTAGATCGCATCTTGCGATCTAGGCAGCACAAGCCCCACGTTGTTCATGCGTTGCTCGTATCGAAGCGCTTTTGATGGCGAGCAACGTAGTTATCATTAGATGTGTTAGGGTTAGCATTGTTCTTCGTTTAAGCATGCTTTCGTAGTGCAACCCTTGCACATCTAGCCGCCCTCACGCCTATCTCAGTGTGTGGGGCGGCACCCGCTTGATCATTATTTAGTAGATCTGATCCGTTACGATTGCTCCTTGTTCTACAAGGATTAGTTTAATATCTGCAATAGTTAGGCCTTACAAAGGGGGGGAGGATCCAGTGGCACGTAGGGTGGCATTCGCAAGTCCTAAACGGGATGTTCCGAGGATCAACTTCATGTTGGTTTTTAGGCCTTGTTTAGGATCGGCTTACGAGCACCGTGCGTGGCCGCGAGGCCCAACTCCGGAGTAGGATGATCCGATTATGCGGTGAAAACCCTAAATCGTCGTAGATCTCATTAGCTTCATCTTGATCAAGCAGGACCACCAAGTATTCGTGCACCCCGTACGAATCATGGGTGGATCGGCTCTTTGAGCCGATTCACAGGATAACCGGAGAGCCGATCGAGGCTCGTATTTAATGTTTACATGTATGCCCTGCGAGAAACTAAGCGAGGCATCCCCATCACCTTCCCGACCGGTATAGGTCAGGTGGCACGCCCTTGCACTTCGCATCGCCGCGTGTGACCGTAAGAGCATTGCGGGCCGTCGCTCGGAGGGGTCTCAGCCAGCCGCAGCTCTAGGCTCTTCCCGGCTCTACGGTGTTGACAAGGCCGCTGCCCGCCGGTGGGTTTTGGCAGTCAACACATTCCGGCACGCCCGGTGGGACAATCGTCTACATCAACCACATCGCCATCTACATCTCGAGATGGCGGACGGCACGCCGCTCACCTACGAGGATCCGCCCGACGACCTCAAGAAGCAATACAACGAGATCAAGGCCACCCTCGAAGCCGACCTCATCGGCTCTTTTCGCAGAACCCGTTCCCATGGCATCGGATGGAAGGGATTCTCACCGCAAGGTGCACTCGATGGGATAGACCTCTCTACCCCGTCGGAGGAGCGCACTCGGGGTCTCGCGGCGAGAGATCAACTACCCGGTGGCTCACTCGCTACACCGCCACTCGAGAACTTGGTCAACGTGTTGGAGCGTGTCGCTCCGCGCGTGATCCAGGAGATCATGAGCCACCAGCACTCGCCGTCGGGACCAGCTCTCGGGACTCATCAAGGAGAGTTGCCACTCCGGTCCCGTCCACCGCTGCCATATGCGTTGGCAGCACTCGCTGAAGTGCCGACTACACCGGCATTCCTCGTCTACAGGATTGGTGGCGACCCTAGTGACTACCAGCTTCTTAATGGAGGCGCCTAAGGAGATCCCTCAAGGATACGCGTGCATGTATGTGCCGGATTGTGGTGACCGGGCACTCACAAACCAGGCCACAACATCGGGGACTCCGGCGAAGACAGGAGGAACGTCGGCGACGCAGCTTGAGAAGCGTACGTGGCTAACTAAATACGCCACACCGACGAAACTCCCGAGCCCGGCTCCCGCAGCTTGGCTCGGAGCTGGAAAAGCAAACATGGCTGGCCAAGTACGCCACCCCGGCGAATCTTCGCAGTGCAACTCCTACGGCCAGCACGGCGGATCGGATCGACGTACCATACCGAGAGACCAGCTCGGCATGATGCCGAAAAGAAGGGCGGTCGGCTATTCCAAGCCGTACCCCGACGATTATGAGATGATCCCGCTGCCACCTAAATATCGGCTCCCCGACTTCTCCAAATTCGGTGGATCGGATGGCTCCGGCTCCATCGAGCACGTCGGCCCGATATTTGGCTCAACTAGGACCGGCTTCGGTGTCGGATCAGCTACGCGTGAGGCTCTTTTCACAGTCCCTCACGGGATCGGCTTTTGGATGGTACACCTCTTTGCCAGCAAACTCCATCCGAGTCTTGGAAGCAATTGGAAGAACAGCTCCATATGCAATACCATTCGAAGCTTCCGAGTCCGGCATTGCCGATCTAGCACAACTACGTCGAAGCGCTGGGAAACGGTGACAGAATACATCCAGCGCTTCAGGAATCTTAGGAACCGATGCTATTCGGTTCGTATAACCGAAAAGGAAGCGATCGAGTTGGCGATAGCAGGCCTTGCAACACAGCTCAAGGACATGGCCTCCCAAGCAGATTATCCCTCGCCGGCGCACATGGTTCGTAAACTATCGGCATATGAACAAGCGCCACCCCGACCCGTACCAAGACAAGTTCAAGCGTGCGATAGTTATGGTTGATACGAGAGGAAGATGAAGTGCTCGCGGGAGACCAAGAAATAGCAGTGGCTGAGTGGACTCGGGGAGGAACCCCGTGGCCTCGCAAATGGGTAAAGCCACCGGGGCCGCCCGGGGATTTGATTTTGACGTAACCAAGACCGAACAAATCTTCGACCTCCCGCTCAAGGAGAAACAGATTGACGATTCCCGAAGGTCTCAAGTTCCCCACGGCGAAAGAGCTCAACGGAAAGCCGTACTGCAAATTCCACAACTCGCTTTCCCATCCCACCAACGACCGCCGGGTGTGGCGTCAGCACATCCAAGCGGCGATAGAGAAGGGGCGGCTAATTTTCAACCGAGCACGCCATGAAGGTCGACACCCAACCCTTCCCCGCCGTTAACATGGTGGAAATCACCTACCCCGAAGGTTGCCAGCCGGGTCCCTCGTTCAAGCATCAACATGGTAGGACCCGGAAACCACTCGGCAAAGATGGAGATGAGGGCAGCTGCTCTCATAGCAAGGATACAGAGGAGGCCGCTCCACGCGATCGGCTCCGTCATGATGGCAAGCGCTATGTCACGAAGGGAGAGGTGAAGAATATAAGATATCGGCGACCCTCTCTCGATCACCTCCTCAACAAATATGTGAGTCGAGTATGACCAACGCCGACGGTCCAATTACGATGATAGAGGAGATCGTCCGGCTAGAGAAGCCAGAAGATATCGTCGGCGAGGATCGCGATGAGGAGGAGCACGAGCGCCGTGCCACGGAAGCATCAAGGGGGCAAGATGACAACGCCGGACATTGGGACCGCCCCTTCTTCGGACACTCGCCGGGATTCAGGAATGAGCCGATTGCCCACAATCGGCAATTGCCCGGAATGCAACAATAAAAAGAAGGAGGCAGCCAACGTGTCCGTGTTCGAGCGCCTAGGGCCTCTCCCGCCACAAAGCAAACGCGCCGAGTCACCTCGTTGGGCAGATCTTGAGGATTCGGAAGACGAGGGAGAAGTGGAAGAAGACAGGTACCACCGGCCAAGGTGGTGCCTCGACGGACTCAGCCGTTCCCAAAAGCGCAGGGTTCAGCGATTGCGCGGCCCGGAGGAAGCCGAAAGGTTATACCCGCATACGCTAAGGAAGGCACGACCTGATCTGGCCGCAAAGGTTCGAGCGAACCCCGGATGAAGAGGGTTGTCCACGGAAAATGGAGTGGCGCCCCAAACAGAGGAAAGCCGATGATGAGACATCTCACGGCACAAACATGGTACTCGTCTTGCCGACGAGCTTAGTGCTCCACAACTCTACGGTGCACTCAAGGTGGACGACGACAAGCGCATCAAGTCGGAGGTTGGGTTGGTTTTATCCAGCCCTAACCGAATAGCAAGACTAAACCAATGAGCAAACCAGTGCGAGGCTGATCCTTGTGATCGGCCCCAAAAAATTTATGAAGGGAACTTACAAAACCTTCAACGAGCAAGCAACGTGGAGGCCGATTCCAGCAATCGGCCAAAATTATCCTCACCCACCATTCCGCTTGGGTTTAACATGTTATCCAACGGAGCCGATACCATCAATGCTCCCGACAGAATCGGCTCGGGGGCACCTGGGTAGATAAAATACGAGGATATGCAACGGAAGCATCTCATCTTCTGGTGATGGGTATTGGAGTATGGGGGCCGATATGCACAGGTCGGCCCCGTAAAAAAAAAATGAAAATTCGGAGTGGAATTATGCAATGTTTATCGAGTCTCCACCAAATCCAGACCAACGGTGGTGCCTTCTGTTGCCTCGAGGGAGTAAAACAATGGAAACTTCTTCAGCTGAAACGGAAGATTATCGGCTGTCGGAGGAAGAAAGAGGGTGAGCTGTGGCGCATTCTCTCTGATATTCTCGCCTCGAGTGAGGCTCGGGGGCAGCCGGCCTAGTGGATACTACGTTTAAAAGAACCGATGAGGATACCATCGGCTGATCCTTCATTCCAACCTTCTTCACAATGATGGGTACTGAAAAGGATTATTGGGTTTGGTTGGAAAGTTCGAAGGTTTTCCGAAAATCCTGCATTTTCCACCGGATTTAGAAAATCGTCGACTCGAAGAAGAGAAGGGTGAATTTCAAAGGACCGATGCGGTGCGATCGGCTCATTACGCATTGGCAAAGGGGACGAATCGGCAAGGTCAGTAGAAGAGAGCATCGGCTCAATTAAACTCAGAAGGAATCGGCAAAATCAAGATTGGGGAAAAGTTCTTCATTGATTAAGATGAGATTTCTTACATAAAGAGCTAATTGCTCTCAAAAGGGAAATGCTAGGGGATCCATTGCCCCATCTACTACTACTGGCCCTATTATAGAGGTCATATCTATGGGCCATCACTGCCCTTGTCGTCGCCGTCATCGCCACTATCGGCGCTGCTCCCGGCGGGCTCTTCGTCGCTCCAATGGCCGCCGACCGGGCCCTCGTTATCTTCATCTTCTTCGTCAGCGTCGTCCTCGTCGCTGTCGAAGTCGCTAAGGTTGCCCGGCCAAGGGCAGAACCACTTGGCCGGCGGCTCGTCGGAGGAGCTCTCGTCGTCGTCCTCCTCCTCCTCCTTTTCCTGCTCCTCCTCTTCCCTGGAAGAGGTGAAGTCGCAGGAGAAGCCGTCGTCGTCACTCTCCTCCTCCGCTCCCCCAACGGCGAGGAAGCGGAGGTCGCTCTCCCCGTCCGTCAAGGACTGGTCGTCCTCGGACCAGATGGAGAAGTCATGGTCTGACTCCTCTCCGGCTGCAATGGCGCGGCGGGTGTTGGCCGCGTGGACCGCCGCCGCGTTGTACTCCGGCGTTGGCTCACGGGACGTGGAGGATTGGCTGGCAAGATCCGATGGGGCAGAGGAGGAGGAAGTGGTGGCTGGGAGGGTTTTTGGAGTGCTAATGCGGAGGAGATACAAAGGAGAACTGTTCAGAGCGGTTAAATCGAAGGAGGATATAGTGGAAATTCAATGCCACAGCAGTTTCCGAGGAAGTGGTGCCTAAAAAAGAAAAAAAAACTGCCAGTGTCACGCGGAGAAGTTGAGAAGGCAAGGCATCATCATGAGGGATACTCGCGACGGTTCCGCCACGACATGACCCGACGAAGGAAAGCGAGTGATTTTGGAATTACCAATTCCAAAACCAGGGGGCATGTGTTATCACCAAGATTTGACCGAGTCGGAGGTGGGCCGCAGTCAAGATGGGCTTAAGGAAATATACATGGAGAATTATATGAATCGGCCTGTTATGCCAAGTTGGGCTTAATTGCCCGTGTATCTGTAACATATTAGATCTATTTTAGTTTAGAGATAGAATCTTACTCGTGCACGGTTTAGTGCATGCCCACATTAGAAAGTCCCCTGGACTATAAATATGTATCTAGGGTTTATGGAATAAACAACAACTCACGTTCAACCCCAAAACAAACCAATCTCGGCGCATCGCCAACTCCTTCGTCTCGAGGGTTTCTATCGTAGCAGGACATGCTCGCCTAGATCGCATCTTGCGATCTAGGCAGCACAAGCCCCACGTTGTTCATGCGTTGCTCGTATCGAAGCGCTTTTGATGGCGAGCAACGTAGTTATCATTAGATGTGTTAGGGTTAGCATTGTTCTTCGTTTAAGCATGCTTACGTAGTGCAACCCTTGCACATCTAGCCGCCCTCACGCCTATCTCAGGTGTGGGGCGGCACCCCGCTTGATCATTATTTAGTAGATCTGATCCGTTACGATTGCTCCTTGTTCTACAAGGATTAGTTTAATATCTCGCAATAGTTAGGCCTTACAAAGGGGGAGGATCCAGTGGCACGTAGGGTGGCGTTCGCAAGTCCTAAACGGGATGTTCCGAGGATCAACTTCATGTTGGTTTTTAGGCCTTGTTAAGGATCGGCTTACGAGCACCGTGGCGTGGCCGCGAGGCCCAACCTGGAGTAGGATGATCCGATTATGCGGTGAAAACCCTAAATCGTCGTAGATATCATTAGCTTCATCTTGATCAAGCAGGACCACCAAGTATTCGTGCACCCCGTACGAATCATGGGTGGATCGGCTCTTTGAGCCGATTCACGGGATAACTCCGAGAGCCGATCGAGGCTCGTATTTAATGTTTACATGTATGCCCTGCAGGAAACTAAGCGAGGCATCCCCATCACCTTCCCGACCAGGTATAGGTCAGGTGGCACGCCCTGCACTTCGCATCGCCGCGTGTGACCGGAAGAGCATTGCGGGCCGTCGCTCGGAGGGGTCTCAGCCAGCCGCAGCTCTAGGCTCTTCCCGGCTCTACGGTGTTGACAAGGCCGCTGCCCGCCGGTGGGTTTTGGCAGTCAACATTTGTGTCAATCATGGTTCAAACTATGTATTAGTTTGTGTAAACCATGTTCCAAATTATGTATTAGTTTGTGTAAACCATGTTTCCAATTATGCATTAGTTTATGTCAAAATCCCAATATGTAATGCTTGAAACTATGTTTAAATAGAGAAGAGAAAAAAACAAGTAGAAAAAATAAATGCGTGGCCCCGTTGGAGCCACCCCCAGGCCGCAACCGGACGCACGGACAAAAACGGTCATTTCCGTGTCCGCGGGGTGACCCAAACAGACGCGCGCGGACAATTTGGGCGTCTGAAGTGCATTGCCCCGTTGGAGATGCCCTTAAACGGACCCAAACGGAGGCAAACCGCGCGATAAAAAATGAGGCAGTACCTGCCCAATGGTCTGACGCAAACTAAATGGGCCGTTCGTGGGACACAAACGTAGCCTAAATTTGAGCCACAAATGCTATTGCACACACCCGTGGATGCAGCGCATGTCCGCGTCCTGTCACCACGACCCGCTTGGTAGCAGGAGCGCGTGCCGCAGCCTTCGTCATCAATGGCTGACATAGGCATCCCCAATGGGCCTGCCAAAGATGGTACCCGGAGTTTACTGAAGGCCCACAAGTCGAAGGTTGTGAAGTTCGAAAGCCCAGTTAGTATTAAGGAAAGTTAGAGTTGTATTAGGAAATATAGAGACTTGTAACTTTGCGGGTTGAACTCAGAGAGTCTCCCGGAATCTGTAATCTTGTGTAACACGGTACCCTCGGCTCCGCCTCCTATATAAGGGGGAGTCGATGGACAAAGAGAGGATCGAATCTATTGTCAACACAATCCTAGTTTCTTAATCGTCGAGTACTTTTCGGCTGAAACCCTCGAGATCTACTTGCCCTCTACTTCCAACTAAACCCTAGTCTACAATACGTAGGCATTGACAAGTTAATCCCTTGTCAATTGGCACCGTCTATGGGAATTAGAGGAAACAAGGAGCTGATCTCGATGGCACGTTCAAGATCGTCGACTTCGTCAGTAGCAAGCAACGCGATGGGTAGAGGTAAACGGATCGAAACTAATCTAGTCGATTTTCTTCCTCACCCGTCCTCCCGTTTGGATGCATATGCGTATCTGGAGGAGCCCATGGAGATGAAGTTCGGAAAGTTTCGCTTCCGTGTCGAGAAGGAAGGATCGTATCGTCTCGAAGTTCCGATCTCGTCGGGATTATCAGCGGTCGATTCCGACTTTTCGGACTCAATGACATCAATAAAGTCAGGCGAAGAGGAGATTTCGCCGCCACGTTTCATCAACACTATGGCAAGCGAAAAGCTCGCCAAGATCTTCAGCGACATGTCCTTCGAGTCGTCTGCGGACTCTGATATAAGTAGCGACTCAGACAGCATCGACAGCTTCAACTTCATCGACGGATCTATTGCTGCTGGAGAGGTCTTCACCGATCTATATGATGGTGTCACCAATCCTAACAAATATCAAAGTTCAAAATATCATCAGATCTATGCAATTGGAGAAACAAGCCGAGCAGAGCCGGAGACATCAGAGGCTTTCGACGATGCGGGAAACCCATATGTCGATCCCGCTGATCTTAGGCGAGGTTTAGGCACTAAATATGTTGGGCCTACACCGCGTCTAAGGGTTCAACTCCCACAAGAAGCGTGGGACAGAACCGAGAGCCATGGATGGTACTGAACCAATGACCACAACTGCTACGGCAGAAGAATTGCAAGCTTACCAATACAAACTCGCTCGTGTTGGCAGAGAATTAGAAAAGCAGACAGCTGCCCTGAATAGAAGAAGGGAGGCGGCTTCCGCGTCAAGCAGGCGAAGGGCGGATTTAAGCCGACATTCACGAACTTCGGGAGATAGTCACAGAGAAGCTCGAAACAGAGCAAGATCTCGGCTGCAAAACATAACTGAGGCAGACAGAGAGAATTTAGTTCAAAACCTCGACATGTCTTTTATGTCAATCGACACGAGGGGGAATATTATTCCCAAAACACCGGAAGCTGGATACATGGCAATGCAAGCTTTCATCCTAGCGTCCAGGCCACCTCCTGGAGATCCAAGAGAAGCGTTGTATAACATGGCTATGGCAGGAGTTGGAGCCATGGGAACAGCATTCGCAACTACACCTCCCGAAGGAGCTGCAAGGCAAAATAGTCCGCGACCTACCGCAGCATTGCAGGACCCCCCGAGAGCGAGTGGGGCAAGAGATGCAGCGACTCAGGCAAGGGTGGATAGAGCGCGACAGGACAGAAGGGAACATCGGCATTCACCAGAAGTTGATGAAGAAGATATGTGTGGACTCCCGTGCTTCACGAGACGAGTTCGGAAAACTCGAGTCCCGTCAGGGTTCAAGTTACCCGACAATTTCAAAAAAATTGATGGTCTACAAGATCCTGGGGATTGGTTAGTTGATTATCTCGAGACGGTGAAGCTGATAGGTGGAACCAGAGCAACAGCTATGCAGAGCATCCAAGTACATCTGAGTGGAACCGAACGATCATGGATAAAAAAGTTGCCTCCGGGGTCCATTGACAGTTGGGATAGTTTTGAGGATGTTTTTGTGAAGAATTTCCGATCCACATGCAAAAAACCCGCATCATTAGAAGAGTTGAGGGCTTGCAGGCAGAAGTACGATGAATCAATGAGGAAATACATCCAGAGGTGGAATATTATCAAAAACTCGGCAGAAAACATATCTGATGAAAGAGCAATAGATGCGTTCGTGGCAGGAATTCGGCGGAGAGATTTTGTCGAGGATTTGGGGAGAACCAACCCAAGGACAATATCAGCACTAATGGAAATAGCGAATAGTTGGGAAGATGGAGAAGATGCTGTTCACAACAAGTGACATAGGTCGCCCGAGGAAGATCGCAGTCGAAACTTTCAAAATAGACGACGATTTTCGCGACAGTTTTCAAATTATGATGCTCCTGACCAAATATCGGCTGGATTTCAAGGAAACACTGGAGGAAACAATCGAGATGATTATCAAAGGAGTAGCGAGCAGCGAGGCGACAATAGAGATGACTCCCGTAATAGTAGACAAAATAATGGACCAAGGTTCCAGAGACCATATATATATATCCCGAGGATATGATGAACGGGCCGTGTCAGATGCATTTTTATCTTGATAATAACGGGAAGAGACAGTCAGGACATCTGCAGAAGGACTGTCGAAATTTTCAAGCAATGTTGAGATTTGCGGGGCAAGCTAATGCTCAAGCAACGAATAGAAACCCCCAGGGGCCAAGGAGTGAGATCCACCTTCCACCTCCTCCCGCAATTACGGACGAAAATCGGCACCAACTCGGAATAGCGGCAGCACCACACCCACCTCCATATATCGACACCAACACCAACGGCGCGGTCTCGATGATTCAGAAAGGTAGGCCATCCAACAGGGCCCAGAAAGTAATCTCGCGTCAAGTATTCATGGCAGAGAAGATGCCTCCACCAACAATTGAGTACCTGAATTGGTCAGGACAGGACATTGGTTTCACAATAGCGGACCACCCGCAGCAAGTTCCTCGACCAGGGCAATCAGCACTTATTTTACCAGCGGTGATCGCAGGATTCGACATTTCTCGAGTATTCATAGATGGAGGCAGCAGTTTAAACCTTATGTATGAAGATACACTAAGGAAGATGAATATATCCCTGGCGAACTTAAAACCAACTGACGCACATTTCCATGGTATCACACCAGACAAGCCAAGTTATCCGCTGGGAATAATCAATCTCGACGTTCAGTTTGGAACCCGAGAAAACTATAGGATAGAAAGGCTGGAGTTCGAAGTCGTGGATTTCCCGTCACAGTATCACGCTTTGTTGGGGTGACCAACATATGCCAGGTTTATGGCGGTACCACACTATACATACTTGCTATGGAGGCTCCCTGGACCCAATGGACCAATTACAGTAAAAGGCAGTTTTGCACTAGCTGATAAATGCGACAAGGACTTTCATCGACTGTCAGAGACTTTCGGGATGCAGACAGTATACATGGCGTCAAGGCTAACAACTGATTATGATGTGTTGCCAGATGCAGGGAGGCCACTCAGGGAACCAACCTTCGACACTACTAAGGATTATAAGGAGGTCCAGGTTCATCCGACAGATCCCAAGAAAACGACATCTATTGCAACAAACATGGATCTCGCATAGGAAAGCGCGCTCGTCGAGTTCCTCTGTGAGCGCTGGGAAATCTTCGCATGGTGTCCAGCTAACATGCCAGGAGTACCCAGGGAACTTGCCGAGCACCACCTCAACTTGGATCCAGTGGCGAGACCAATTAAACAACCCTTGGGGCGTTTTTCAGAACCAAACCGCAAGGCTATGCTGTCAGAAATCAATCGACTCAGAGAAGCTGGCTTCATCAAAGAACTGCATACAGAGGCCACATGGGTAGCTAACCCAGTGCTGGTCCTGAAGAAAAACACGAAATTCCTTCGCACGTGCGTCGACTTCACGTGTCTCAATAAACATTGTCCAAAGGATCACTTTCCCCTCCCGAGGATCGATCAAATTATCGACTCCACGGCAGGATGTGAACGTCTTTCCTTCTTGGACGCGTATTCTGGTTATAACCAGATCAGACTAAAAGAAGATGACGAGGTCAAAACAGCTTTTATAACACCTTATGGCGTGTTCTGCTATAGAACAATGCCTTTTGGTTTGAAAAACGCGGGAGCAACATATCAGCGGATGATGCAGAAGTGTCTTGCAACACATATTGGAAAAAACGTACAAGTGTATATCGATGATGTCGTCATAACAAAAAAGAAGGGGTCAACTTTGATCGAGGATCTGAAGGAAACTTTCGACAACCTTGATAAGTTCTGCCTTAAGTTGAACCCGACAAAGTGTTCCTTTGGTGTTCCTGCGGGAGAACTTCTCGGTTTCCTAGTTTCAGCAAGAGGGATCGAGGCCAATCCAGAGAAAATCCAAGCCATTGTAACAATGAGGAAGCCAACAAAGTTGAAAAAAATACAACAGCTGACTAGGCGAGTCGCAGCTTTGAGCAGATTCGTCGCCAGGCTAGGGGAAAAGGCGTTGCCGTTCTACGCTCTGATAAAGCAAGGAGAAAAGTTTCAATGGAACAAAGAAGCAGACAGAGCTTTCGAGGAGAAAAGTTTCAATGTAACAAAGACAGCAGTAGTGATTATAGTAAACATTAGGATTAAAATACTGTAGGCACAGGGATGGATGAACGGGTGTTGCATGGATGAGAGAAACTCATGTAACCATCAAAGCAGGGCATTTGCAGATAATAATAAAACGGTATCCAAGTACTAATCAATCAATAGGCATGTGCTCCATATATAGTCGTACGTGCTCGCAATGAGAAACTTGCACAACATCTTTTGTCCTACCAGCCGGTGGCAGCCGGGCCTCTAGGGAATCTACTGGAAATTAAGGTTTTAATAGAGCACCGGAGCAAAGCATTAACACTCCGTGAACACATGTGATCCTCATATCACCGCCATCCCCTTCGGTTGTCCCAATTTCTGTCACTTTGGGGCCTCGGGTTCCGGACAGCAATACGTGTATACAACTTGCAGGTAAGATCATAAAGCAATGAATATCATAATGAATTGATAACATGTTCAGATCTGAGATCATGGCACTCGGGCCCTAGTGACAAGCATTAAGCATAACAAGTTGCAACAATATCATAAATGTACCAATTACGGACACTAGGCACTATGCCCTAACAATCTTATGCTATTACATGACCAATCTCATCCAATCCCTACCATCCCCTTCACCCTACAGCGGGGGAATTACTCACACATGGATGGGGGAAACATGGTTGGTCGATGGAGAGGCGTCGGTGGTGATGATGGCGATGATCTCCTCCAATTCCCCGTCACGGCGGAGTGCCAGAACGGAGTTTCTGGTCCCGAGACGGAGTTTCGCGACGGTGGCGCGTACTGGATGGTTTCTGGCGATTTCTTCTTACACCCCGTGCGTTTTTAGGTCGAAGGCAATAAGTAGTCCGAAGGAGGGCGTCGGAGGCCAGCCGAGGCCGCCACACACTAGGGCCGCGCGCCCCCCTCCTGGGCCGCGCCGGCCTAGCGTGTGGGGCCCTCGGGCCCCCACCTGGCTTGCCCTTCTGGTTCCGTCAATATTCTGGGAAAATAGGACCTTTCGCATAAATTCCGAGGATTTTCCTAAAAGTTGGATTTCTGCACAAAAACGAGACACCATAGCAGTTCTGCTGAAAACAGCGTTAGTCCGTGTTAGTTGCATCCAAAATACACAAATTAGAGGCAAAACAATAGCAAAAGTGTTCGGGAAAGTAGATACGTTTTGGACGTATCAACTCCCCCAAGCTTAGCTTATTGCTTGTCCTCAAGCAATTCAGTTGACAACTCGAGTGCGATAAAAGAACTTTCACGAACACATTTGTTCATATGATGTAAATATTCTCATGATATGGCAAGTACTTAAGCAGTTCATAATAAGATACATGCAAATAAAATCATCTAATAGCTATGTCAATCATGGAAAAGGTACCAACCAATTAATAATGAGCATCATGAATCATGTTTATCAGCAGGATTGCAATGTTCATAGAATGATATGATAAAGTGGTATCTCGCTTGCCCGTAATTGCACAGCAAAACATAAATGCTTGGGCACCTTTGAAGTTCATGAGAAGACTGGAAATAGAGATTATCAAAGATAAAAGAATCAAAGTTATACCACAGTTAATCACATTTTGGGACAAGCATATTATACTAAGAATGACAGTTGTGCTCTCAAGAAAGTGCTCAAATAAAGTATGGAGACTCAATGTAAAAGTAAAAGATTGACCCTTCGCAGAGGGAAGCAGGGATTAACATGTGCTAGAGCTTTTCATTTGTAAAACTGGAGTAAAATTATTTTTGAGAGGTGTTTGTTGTTGTCAACGAATGATAGTGGGTACTGTAACTACCTCGTCAACCAGACTTTCAAGAGCGGCTCCCATGAAGGACGTTATCTCTACCGACGAAGGTAAATCATCCCTCTTCTCTTTTGTTTACACACGTATTTTAGTTTCATTATGGATGACACTCCCCCCAACTTTTGCTTACACAAGCCATGGATAACCGAATCATCGGGTGCCTTCCATCAATCACATACCATGGAGGAGTGTCTATTTGCAATTTAAGTTGCTTACTGATGAATCGGGGCAAAACATGTGAAGAGAATTATTAATGAAAGTTGATTAATTGGGGCTGGGAACCCCGTTGCCAGCTCTTTTTGCAAAATTATTGGATAAGCGGATGTGCCACTAGTCCATTATGAAAGTCTGTCAAGAGTAAATGACAAGATTGAAAGATAAACACCATATATTTCTTCATGAGCTATGAAACATTAACACAAATTGAGAAGCATTTTGAAGGTTTAAAGGTAGCACATGATAATTTACTTGGAATGGTTTGAAATGCCATGCATAGGTATTTATGGTGGACACTCTGGAATAACTTGGTTTTCATGTGTTTGGAAGCACGAGCAACGTTCCCGCTCAGTACAAGTGAAGGCTAGCAATAGATCGGGAAGCGACAATCAAGAGAGCGAAGACTCGTCATAATCATGCTTGCGACAAAAATAAATTAACGGAGGCATAAAAGTGATACAAGAACTCGAGGTAAAGTAAATCATCGAGGCTTAATTGACATTTTATTCAGCTCATATGCATGCGTGAGCATGTGCCAAGTTGATTCAAGAGAATTATTCAGAGGAGGATACCACAATGTCATACCTATCTATGAATAAAGCAATGCAAGCAAATATTTATGACATGCTACTCATATTAATAAATTGGAGCTAATCATGAGAGATCATGAACTACTAGACTTTCTTAAATGACATATACCTCACATGAACCAACTAAGCATGCTCACATGGATGAGTATATGTACAAAAATGAAAACAAATAGAGTTCATACCAGCCTCTCACCCCAATCAGATCGTCGTATATCGTCATTATTGCCTTTTCACTTGTGTAGCTTGAATAATATGGAATGAAAACCATGCTCCAGCCACCGAAGACCATTGAACTCATAAATAACTTTACAAAACCAAAGAAGAACAGCAAATATTTTTGGTGTTTTCGAATTTTGGAAACAAGAACAAAAGGAAACAAGCAAACAAAGCAAAATCTTTTTGGATTTTCTTATAGCAGACCAACGATAGTAAATAAAACAAGATAAAATAAAGAAACTAAAATAAACAAGTGGTGAAGAGAAAAAACAGAAATATTTTTGGTCTTTTTGTGTTTTAGGAAAGAAACAAAGCAAGAACAAGAAAATGAAAACTAAAAGAAACACAGAAAAGCAAGATGGCAGAAATCTGCCAAAACTTGACAGCAGTACAGTAATCGATTTTTAAGAAATTCTTACGCTGCTCAGCTCGAAAAGTGTTCAACTAATGAAAGTTAGATAACAACCTGGGGAACATGCACAAAAATTGGCAGCTCAAAATAACGTTCTGGCTGTGTGCACGAATATTTTTAGTAACAGTCCAGAATCAGTTTTCAGGCAGCACTTCCCCAAATATCATCTTCCTCTCATTAGAAAACCACTCAAAGAAACTAAACAAGTATATACAAGTATCCAGCAACCATAATATGCAAAGAATGAGTGATGCCGGTATACCTCCCCCCAAGCTTAGGCTTTTGGCCTAAGTGGAGATCAACCCCAGCGAGGGTCTGGGTTCCACGCCGGTGGATCATACATGGCGTAGTCATAATAAGGTCCCGACGCGGAAGAAAAACGTGGAGGCTCCTCATGCCCAACTTGTTGATGCGAAGAACTCGCTGCATCGGATGACGAATCGAGGTGTTCCTCGGCCTCCTCCGTGTTGCCTCCTGCACGATGGCCTCCTCCCTCTATGTATGCATTAAGTGCACCTTCCGTGACTGACCAATCCTCCCTGGAATCAAGGTTAAACAGAACAGGTGCAGGCAATCCTACTATTTTTTCAGTTTTCTTAGTTATTCTCCAATATTTCTTGTAAAATGTTATTCTGTAAGACAGGTTACTCAAATTAGACGAATCAGAAACAAATTCATGCTTAATCATGGAGACTATGTCAAGTTTCTCTATGGGGAGCTGAATATCAAGATGGTGAGGTTCTACACCATGCATAGCTAATAAGCGAGAGGCGATGAGACCTCCACAAATTCCTCCCTTCTCACGGTTAGTAGCAAGTCTATTGGCTATCAAAGCACCCAAGTTGTAAGTCCTATCACCTTGTAATGCAGCAGCTAGAAAGGCTAAATCCTGGATAGATAACTTACTTCCATTCTTTCTAGCAAGAACGCACTTGGTGATGAAATAAGCAAAGTAACGAATAGCTGGGAATTGAATGCTACTGATTTTACCACCATCATCTGAGAAGCTTCTTCCATGACAAATCATCTTGAAGAGGTCCAAGAACTCTTGCGGCGATCCCCTTATCTTCTCGCATGATCCCCATTGCGGCACTCTAATTGCTGCACAAAAATCATTAAATGGCAGGTTGACAGTTTTATTATAAATTTTGTACCGAACCATGGGATTAGATCGCGAGCAATTGAATTCAAAATCCTGCACTACAGACATAGTCAATTTTGCATATTGGCATGGTTCACCAACAACAAAATCATCCAACCCTGCACGAGAGATTAGACATTGAACATCTTGCAAGATTCCCGCACTTCTCATAAAATCCACGCACGGGTAGTAAGCGGGGTATACTCCTTCTTCGCGGTGAACTCTCATAACCTGTTGCACCTCCAATTCTTGTTGGTTGAGTTGGTGCCTACTCCCTTCCATTTTCTGAAATTTTTCAACAAACAATATAAAATTTGATTTGGTGACATATAATTGAGGGAAACTACCATAGGAACTTGCTAGAGTACTAATCATGCATCAAAACTAGTTTCTACCACTTAGAACAAGCATGCAAGCTCACTAAACATGTTACCTACAGCAGCAAAATATTCAAGATATACTCCACCAAACAAAATTCTACTTGGATAATCGGAGGAGTCACATACCGGAGAGCAAATGTGCCAAATTTCAGACAGAAATCTGGGCTGAGCAAAGAGATCGAGAAATCTGGAGCTCTTGAGCAAAAATGCGAGTGAGAGGAACCTGGTGCGAGTTTTTTCGGGAGAGAGAAGAGAGTGGGAGGAAGAGATGATGAAGTGGGGCAAGGAGGGGCCCACACGCCAGGGTGGTGCGCCCCCCTTGCTGGCCGCGCCGGCCCGTGGGGTGCCACCCTGGGGTGCCCCACTGGTCATCCCCAGGTGTTCCCAGGTGCCTCGTCGAAAAATAGGACCAATGGTATAATTTTTGTGAATTTTTGAAAACTTTAAAAAATGCACATTTCCGGGTGTCAAAATTATTATTACTGGGCAGGAAAAATTTTGAAATCTCTAATTAACTAAAGAACTTTGCAAAACAAAAATGCTACAGCAAGTAGATCAAGTGGAGGAAGAAAGAGATGTTGTTTAGCTCCTCTATGCATATAAATTGAATTTGTTAACAAGGTTGATCAAGTCTTGCCACCAAATAAATTTTACATAGCATAAGAAGAATTAAACCTCAAATCAATCATGTTACCTTGTATTGTATTGATATGGATCCAATCACAAGAGTTTGATATTCTTCTTTAGGCTCATATATTGGACAATCAATAGTTCCCACTGTGATGCCCCGGACTTACCAGTCCAGAACTCCTGTTATGCATACAATTTCACGATCCCAAGATCATTCCATCGTGAATACATAACCGAACTGATACCAGATTACATCATCCATTACAGTACCGAATAATATTAATACGGAAGTCTTACATCATAGGCCATCAAGGCCGAAGTTCAACAAACAGCAGCGGAATTTATTTGACTTCAAACAGCGGTGGAACCCAAGTCAGGCCTTTACCCTACAGGCGGCTGACTGGGAGAGCGTCCTAGTTCGCGTCTTCGGCGTCGTAGTCTTCTTCTTCGTAGTACTCCTCTTCAAAGTCTGGCCAAGTAAATAGCCAGGACAACAATGCCAATGAGTACGTTTGAATGTACTCGCAAACCACCTTAGAGAGAAATAAAGGACATGCAATATGGCAGTAGCAAGGAACAGGCACTAACTAAGGCGACAAAGAGCGAGAGAGAGTTTCTCTCGAGAATATGACCTCTCTACATTTTGTTGAAAATAATTTTTTGTAAACAATTTTCATTTGGAGACTAGTAGGTAAGGGTGACCCAATTTATTTTTCCGGCCCTCAAAATGGCCAAATCAACTGTACCCACTTTCCACCGTACCTCTCAGGTACATTTCCTCCAGTCCCACTGGCATTTTCCCGTACCTTCCCGGTACCTTTCAAAAATCTTTTCTTTGAAAACATTTGTAAAACAAAAACTCTTCAGCGTAGGTATCATGCCTTCCCAACCGTCCATGACCGCGGACGCGGCTATTCGAATAGTTTTCACTCTGCAGAGGTTGTACACTTTCACCATAAGATCCGATAAATCCGCCGGGATCATCCCTGGTTCACCAAGCGTCAAAACGCGAGGCTCGGATAACCGATCGTAGTTTTTCGCTTGCTCACCTTAGCCTAAGACATGCCGAATGAGATGTACCTCCCAACACCAGAGTCCGGGATGCCGTTTACCCAGGAGTTGCAAAGTCCCCGGCACACCCGACCCTCCGGAATGCCGTTCAACCACTAGGCATCTTTCAATGGGAGCTCATAAGTTGTACCCCGCGTACCTGAACAGGCAAATGGGTTGCGTCCCTTCTCATGGGAAGAACCCCGGTCGAAGCGTCCATGGTCGGACTGCCACTACACTTGCAGGACTCGGTCTAAGGCGAGACAAACTACTACACTACGCCCCGTGCCCACTTTGGGGTAATATGGTTGCACTGTCTAATTGGTCAGGTTAAGTACCCAAGGCACCGAAGTTTTCGAAAACCTTTTTATCTCCACTTTATTCCAGCAAAACTCACTTTTGCAAATCAGCTCTTCATTTTCAAACTCCCACTTGGGCAGGGCTACCCCATTCCAAGGTTTTCGAAAAACATCTTTCTAGGAAAACATTTTTCCAAAAACTTTTTCACAAGGGCTCCCAACCTATAGTCCACCTTTTCTTGAAAATCGGCGACAAGGATGATAAGGTGATAAGCACCATATCACTATTAAGATGGGGATCAGTAGGTTCCAATGAGGTCTGCACCCTAAGGGTGGATTAATTAAAACTCCGGTGGCGCTAACCACCGACAATAATAAATGAAAAACATGCACTTTGCAAAACCTGGAATAATGCAAGAACAAGGTATATGTAGGATCAGAGATGCATCAAGAGGTGGCTTGCCTTGATCAGCAAAGTGCCCCTGGTCTTCCTCTTCAATTCCTCCAAAGTCTCCTTCTCCTCTGTTTCCGGTGGCGTTCGAATCTAGCGTCGCAAAAAGAAAAACAACAAGCAATACCCAATCAACAAACCACACCAGAATAATTCACATAAAAATTTGGTAAAATCACAGTATGTAAAGGTTTACTAATGCAAGCTACTGAAAGTGGTTTCACCCATTTATGATTTTTAAAACAAAAGATATGATTTTTGCAATTCCAGAAATGACTTAGGAACCATTTAAATGGTCTAAATCTTTCTGTATGTCATAAAAATGCATGCAACATACCTAATGAAAGCTAATAACATGTAGAGTACACATGCACAAGAATCACATGCAAATAATCTTTTAAAAGACCTAGGTAAATCAACTAAGGCAGAAACCAGAGCATACAAACAACAAGGCACACCAGTATCAAGGCATCACCAACCAACACCAAACATACCCCTGGATAGGTGAGACTAAATGTGAACTAACCTCACTGGTTTGGTATTTTTCTGATTTGTAAAAGATTTTACAAAAATCAAATACTAAAAACCTATACTGTTTCAGTTATTGAATTATTATAATTAAAATACTTCTCTGAAAAATAAACCCTTTGGCACAAAAGTACCATACAACTATATCTACCAGTAGCCCTTGGTTTTGCTTCAAGATCATTTGTGGTTTTTGAAATAAAAATCATGGAATAGCTCTCTGGTCAGATTTTGATTTGTAAATAAAACCAAAACCATGAAGCTTCTGCATGTCATACTAGTGCCAAAACAAAGGTATTAACTTCTACTTTACACCAAAGTTAACCTCATGCAGAAAGGGTTTATAAAACTTACATCATAAATAAAAATACACAATCAGTATACATTTTAGGTTTTTATTTATCAGCACATTTTCACAACACTAAATCACATGCATGCAATTATTTGTGGTAGAGATTTCATTCATGAGTGCATAGCAATTTGAATCAACGAATTTGAGTCATCTATGAATTTACAACATTTGAAAACCTACCGAGCTATTTACTCGGAGGAAATGTCAGATTTGAACTATAATTGGAAACGGGCCGGAAGAGGACGGGCGGCCCGGTTCGGCTCGCCGGCCAGCCCGGCGGCGACAACGCACGCGCGGAAACGCCGCGTTTGAACCGCGGGGACGTGGCCCGTGCCTCGTCGGCGCGCGGGCCCGCGAGGATCGACATGCAGCCGTTGGATCTGAATCCAACGGCTGCATGCACCGTCTTCCTCGTCCCGACCGGGATGGCGACGGGAGAAAAGGGCGCAGGAAACCCTAGCGGGTTCCGGGAGCCTCTCGTGCTCACCTCGGGACGCAGAAACCGTCGGCGGAGGGTGCGTTGGACGCGGCGGAGGAAGGGCTCTCCGAGTGCGTGGTCGCGGCGGCGAAAACAGATGGCGGTCGGAGCGGTGGTTGACGGTGACGGCTCGCCCGGCGTGCTCACGAGCGCGCCGCGCACGGGCCAACCTGAGGAGCAAGAGGACGCGCATTAGAGAGAGGAGGGATAGGAGCTTCCAGAGAAACAGAAATGGAGGGGAATGGTGGTCGGAGGCGACGGCAACCCGACGGCAACCCTTGGCGTCCGCGGCGATGCTCGACGGCGTGCACGGGAAGCAAGGAAGGAGACGGGATGTCTCCTCCCGTGAGGGGTGGTTGGAGTGGGAGGGGGTTCTGGTGGCGAATAGAGGCGTGAGGAGAGGGCCCCGTGTCCTTATATCGGGGACGGGCGGGTGCACCGTGCACCGAGCGCGTGCAAGACAGAGGAGAGAGCGGCAGCGCTCTACTGGCGGAGAGGGGCGGTGGTGGGAGATTGGCTGGCCTGGGCGGTGCTGCTGCGAATCAATGAGGCGACGCCACGGCTTGGACGCGAGTGCACGTCGGCCTGCAGCAAGGCAGAAAGGGGAGACGCGACGGGAGCGGGAAGATCTGCCAGGCGCTCGACGGTGGTGCGCAGAGATGGGAGGGGACGCGCTGGTGTGTGTCTCCGTGACAGATGAGCACCCTACCGTGCTTTCCCCGTCTTCCACGGTCACCGGCGTGCGAAGGTGGAGTGGCCAGCTTGGCCGTGCCAATACCGGCGTGCTTGTCGCCCATTGGGGGTGACCACGGCGGGTCAGAGGGAGAGAGTGGAAGAGGGAAGCCAGGACGTTGTCTAGAGGGTTTAGAGGGTTGCAGGAAGCGTTGATGACATGCTGGATTCGCGGCACACGCAGCAGGATGAACGGAGGAAGAAATTGGCCGCATCTGGGTGACCACGGGTGGAACCGACAAAAGGGGTGGCCTAGGAGCTAGGGGAGGGACAGGAGAGGTTGTCAGGGTGAGAGAAGGGACAGAGCTGAGTCTCCAGGACAAGCAGGTCGAGCCAACAGCGAAAGGAAGAGGAAGATCTGCTCTATCTCTCCATGCACGGGCTCCGATGGTTTTGTCCACGAGAGGAAGAGTGAAGGGTCGAGCTGGGTCAGGGAGAGTGCAGCACGGTGGTGTGAGTCAGCAGGTCGGGTGTGAGTGTGCTGGTGAGGAGGGAAAGTGAGGGAAAAGGGGAAATGGGAGGGGTGATGTGCATGGCCGGCATGGCCTTCTCCTCTTTTCCCATTTCTTTGTTATTTTGTGAACAAACCTCTTATTTGTGATCAAGGCAAGGCTAGGACAATATAATGATGACTCAATGGGCACTTGTTTGGAGAATTTTTCGAATATAAAATTTGGAGAAAAGATGGAAGAAATTGGAGGATGGAAATTTTGAGAGAGACATGATCTATGGAGATCATGATCACATGCACTAAGGATCACGTGGTCAAGGATTTTTATAATGGTTTATTTAATCCAAACAAGAAATAAGGAGTTCTCATGTAGAAAAGGTTTTTAGGGTTTTTAGAGTTTCACACACAAATGTAATTTTTTTACAAGTGGCAAACACACACATCCAACAATCAATTGCAAGATCAACTATATGCATGCAAATTTTTTTAAAGTTAGAAAAAAAAATTTGTTGGCCCAAAAATTTGTATTCCAAAATTTCAATAAATGCACAAAAGTTGGGTTGTTACAAACCTTCCCCCCTTAAAATGAATCTCGTCCTCGAGATTCGGTGGCTAAGAACTGAAGAGTGCGGGAAAGTCCTTCCGAAGTTGATCCTCTCGTTCCCAAGTGGCTTCTTCCTCGGAGTGATTAGTCCACTGAACCTTACAGAATTTGATCTTTCGTCTTCGGGTGAGACGAATAGCTTCTTCCAAAATCCGAAGGGGTACCTCACGGTAGGTTAAGTCGGTGCTGAGGTCGAGGGTGCGATAATCGATGTTCTTGAATGACTCCGGCTTGTCAGGTACTTGGAGGCATCGTCGAAGGAGAGATATATGGAAGACGTTGTGGAAATCTGCTAGCTCGGCAGGCAGTTCCAACTTGTAAGAAACTTCTCCTCGTCGATCGAGGATCTTGAAGGGTCCAATATATCTTGGCGCCAGCTTACCCTTAACATGAAACCGTTGCATTCCTTTGAGTGGGGTGACACGAAGATAGACATAATCTCCAATATTAAGGGTCAATCCACGACGCTTGGAATCAGCGTAACTCTTCTGACGGGATTGAGCGGCCTTGAGACGGTCGCGAATTAATTGAACTTGCTCTTCGGCTTCACGGAGGTGGTCAGGTCCAAAAACTTTACTATCTCCAGTCTCGGACCAGTTGAGAGGGGTTCGACAACGGCGACCATATAAGGCTTCGAAGGGGGCCATCTGCAGGCTGGCTTGGTAACTGTTGTTGTAGGAGAATTCTGCGAAGGGTAGACAATCTTCCCATTTTGCTCCATAGGCGAGGACACAAGCACGAAGCATATCTTCGAGGATCTGATTCACTCTTTCGGTTTGACCTCCGGTCTGTGGATGATAGGCGGTACTGAAGGACAGGTTTGTCCCGAGGGCTTCATGCAGGCTCTTCCAGAATCTGGAGGTGAATTGGGTGCCACGATCCGATACTATCCTTTTTGGTACTCCGTGGAGACTCACAATCCTGGATATGTATAGGTCGGCTAGTTGGGTTCCATGATAAGTGGTCTTGACGGGAATAAAGTGAGCTACTTTGGTAAGTCGATCGATGATGACCCAGATGGAGTCATGACCACGTTGAGACTTAGGAAGTCCCGTGATGAAATCCATTCCAACCTCTTCCCATTTCCACTCGGGGACTTGGAGGGGTTGGAGCAGTCCAGCTGGTCGCTGATGTTCAGCCTTCACTTTCTGGCACACGTCGCATCGAGCGATGAAAAAGGCTATCTCTCGCTTCATACCGTGCCACCAGAATTGTTTCTTCAGGTCTTGATACATCTTGGTTCCTCCGGGGTGGATTGAGTATGGGGTGTCGTGGGCTTCCTTCATGATGAGTTGCTTCAGGTCTTCAACATTAGGCACGCATAGGCGTCCCTTGTACCATAAAACTCCTTCGGCATCAATCGAGAAACCGGGAACTTCTTCCCTATCCATCCTACGCTTAATTCCTTCAATGCTCTCATGACCCACTTGAGCTTCCTTGATCTGGTCGAATAAAGTAGGCTTCAACTCCAGATTTGCCAGAAAACCATGGCTGACCAACTCGAGGCCGAATTCCTCAAGTTCTTCATACAGCTTGGGTTGAGCAATCTTGATCAGGGCATTCAACGAACAGGGCTCTCGACTAAGGGCATCGGCTACGACATTGGCTTTACCGGGGTGATAATGAATGCCGAGGTCATAATCCTTGATGAGTTCCATCCATCTGCTTTGCCTCATATTCAGCTCCCGCTGAGTGAAAATATACTTCTGGCTCTTGTGATCTGTGTAGATCTCGCAGCGATTCCCAACTAAATAATGACGCCAGGTCTTCAGGGCGTGAACTACCGCAGCAAGCTCTAAGTCATGTGTGGGGTAATTCATCTCGTGTGGTCGAAGTTGTCTGGACAAATAGGCTATCACCTTGCCTTCTTGCATCAGCACACTTCCCAGACCAAGTTTCGATGCATCGCAATACACATCAAAATCCTTGGTGATATCGGGCATGGTCAAGACGGGGGCTGTGACTAATCTCTTCTTGAGTTCCTGAAAACTGGCCTCACATTTGTCGGTCCATTCGAACTTCTTATCCTTCTTCAACAGTTGCGTTAAGGGTCTCGCAATGCTGGAGAATCCCTCAACGAACTTGCGGTAATAACCCGCCAATCCTAAAAAGGCGCGGACTTCGGTCTGATTGGTTGGGGCTTTCTTCTCCATGATGGACTGAATTTTGGATGGGTCGACTGACACTCCTCCGGCAGAAATGACATGACCAAGGAATCCTACTTCTTTCAGCCAAAATTCACATTTACTAAACTTGGCGTAGAGCTGATGGTCTCGGAGAGTTCCCAAAACAATCCGCAGATGTTCAGCATGCTCTTCTTCATTCTTGGAGTAGATCAGAATATCGTCGATGAAAACCACGACGAACTTGTCGAGGTACTTCATGAACACCTTGTTCATGAGATTCATGAAGTAGGCGGGGGCATTGGTTAGTCCGAAGGACATCACGGTATATTCAAAAAGTCCATACCGTGTGGTGAAGGCAGTCTTGGGAATGTCTAACTCTCGAACTTTGAGTTGATGATAACCCGTTCGGAGATCAATCTTGGAGAAAACTCGGGCGCCATTCATCTGGTCGAACAAATCTTCAATCTTCGGGAGGGGGTATTTGTTCTTGATGGTGACATCATTCAATTTCCGGTAATCCACGCACAGGCGGATAGTACCGTCCCGCTTATCCACAAAGATAACGGGAGATCCCCAGGGTGATGCGCTCGGGCGAATCAACCCTTTCCTCAACATATCATCCAACTGCTTCTTCAACTCTACTAACTCTTGGGGGTTCATCCGGTAAGGTCGCTGAGCGATGGGAGCAGTTCCGGGAACTAGCTCGATGATAAACTCGATATCCCGATCAGGGGGGCATACCGGGTAACTCATCGGGAAAGACATCAGGGTACTCACGAACTATGGGTACTTCATGCAGGGCTGGACTAGCGACACTCTTCTTGCATAAGGCCTTCGAGGATGGCATGGTCGCCACGTGTTCAACTACTTCACCGTCCTCCGCAGTCAGGGTTATGGCTCGGCGAACACAATCTATGTGACCCTTATACTTCACCATCCAATCCATACCTAAAATAACTTCCAGACCTTGCTCACCCAACACTATCAGATTGGCGTGGAAACGCTTCCCCTGAATATCTATGGGAACTTCTTTGCAAGAACTCTGGGTTTTGCTAGTGGCTCCAGGGATTTGTACGAGCATAGGTCGCTTCAAGGGGGTGGGGGTTAAACCTCCTTTTCTC
Source organism: Lolium rigidum (assembly GCF_022539505.1). Taxonomy (NCBI): domain Eukaryota; kingdom Viridiplantae; phylum Streptophyta; class Magnoliopsida; order Poales; family Poaceae; genus Lolium; species Lolium rigidum. The sequence continues at coordinate 146,094,943 of NC_061510.1, forward strand.
ACGAAAGGCTTGGTAACGAAAGAATGCGATGCTCCGGAATCAAACAAAACAGTCGAGGACACTGAGTTGACGGGGAACGTACCCAGAACGATATCCGGAGCTTCCTGAGCTTCTTCAGCGTTGACGTGGTTGAGGTGTCCTCTAGCTGGTCCAGCTGGCTTCTTCAGGTTCTGGTTCCTTCCGGTAGCAGCGCGGGCTTGTCCCTGATTTGGCTTGGGCGCATTGGGGCGCTGCGCAGTGTTCATCCTGTTGGGACACTCCTTGGAGAAATGACCCGGCTGTCCGCATGTATAGCATCCGTTGGTAGGGATGCGGACAGTGTTGTTCTGGCGGTTGTAGTTGGGATTGAAGTTGCTTCCTCCAGGACGCTGAGGGTTGTAGTTGCGGTAGGGGTTGTTGGGGCGAGGTGCAGGGGGTGGTGCCCTCTGCTGTTGTGGCGCCGGCCTGGGTGGAGGGAAACTGCGGGGTCGCTGAGTGCTGGAGCTGCCTTGCTGCAGCATCGCCTTGCGCTTGCGGTTCTCAAACGCATTCTTGCGCTTGCTCTCAACCATGATAGAGGCATCTACTAGCGACTCAAGGTCAGGGTATGGAACAGCCACCAAGATACTCTGCATCTCATCATGCAGACCGTTCAGAAAGCGGTCCTTCTTCTTCTCTTCGGTGTCGGTGTCTTCTGGAGCATACCTGGACAGAGTGGTGAATTTGTCCATGTAATCCACCACAGACATGCTTCCCTGCTTCAAATTCATGAACTTATCCTTCATGAGCTTGATCAGTCCTGAGGGGATGTGAGTCTTGCGGAACTTGGTCTTGAATTCTTCCCAGTTGATGACGTGTCCTTCAGCTTGAATAGCCTTGACATTTTCCCACCAAGCACGTGCAGGTCCAGAAAGGAAATGAGTGGCGAATAACACCTTCTCATCATTGCCGACTCCGGCGACCTCCAGGTTGTTCTCTATGGTGCGAAGCCAATCATCGGCGTCAAGGGGTTCAGTGCACTTGGCGAAGACGGGAGGGTTGGTGCTCTGGAAATCCTTCAGCTTAGAGTGGGGGTCTCCATTCCCGTTCCCGCCATTATTGTTGTTGGCGTTTCCGGTAGCAAGTTGAGCGAGGTGCTGAAGGGTAGCAAGGTTAGCTTGGCGCTCCGCACGGGCTGCCTCACGGTCTTCCATCATAAGGCGCAGAAGTTGCACCATGGTTGGATCCGGAGGTGGAGGGGGGTTTTGGTCTGACCCGCTGGCATTTCCGCTACGGGTTTCAACCATCCTGAAGAAGGGTGGATTCAGATATTAATGGGGAAGCAAAGAGATGGGCAGCCACTTAAAAGGGGAGGGCTTGTTAAAAATGCATAATTTTGAAAACGGAAACACGCAAAAGCAAGGTAGGTAAATGATAGCATAACATAGCAGGGGTGCCAAAGGCACAAAAGCATCACACAACAATCATATCCAAACAATCAAGCTCACACTTCGGAAACTACAACAACTACATGAATCGCGCATAGGACTAGTTTCAAGGGACACCTAATATTTGGGGTATCCTATTCGAATCAACTGAGCTTGTCATGTCTTCAATTCCTCGAGTCCGGTGAATCTGAGTTGGGGGAACATCGCCAAATATATAGGCTTGGAAGAGGATGAGATAGTAGAATAAGAACTTTCAAAGTCGCTAGAAATCAGAGGGGTGAGAATTAGAAGTTTTTGAAAGGGTAAGAAAGATAGAAGCTTAAACTTCTAGTATGTAGGAAAACAATTTTAGTAAATAATTTTACCAAAGTAGTATTTTTCCTAACTAACGCCCATGCTAACTAAGGTCTCCTACGGTCGGGATGGCTCGATACCAGCTACGTGGGGCCCCGGACTTACCGGTCCAGAACTCCTGTTATGCATACAATTTCACGATCCCAAGATCATTCCATCGTGAATACATAACCGAACTGATACCAGATTACATCATCCATTACAGTACCGAATAATATTAATACGGAAGTCTTACATCATAGGCCATCAAGGCCGAAGTTCAACAAACGAGCAGCGGAATTTATTTGACTTCAAACAGCGGTGGAACCCAAGTCGGGCCTTTACCCTACGGGCGGCTGACCGGGAGAGCGTCCTAGTTCGCGTCTTCGGCGTCGTAGTCTTCTTCTTCGTAGTACTCCTCTTCAAAGTCTGGCCAAGTAAATAGCCGGGACAACAATGCCAATGAGTACGTTTGAATGTACTCGCAAACCACCTTAGAGAGAAATAAAGGATATGCAATATGGCAGTAGCAAGGAACAGGCACTAACTAAGGCGACAAAGAGCGAGAGAGAGTTTCTCTCGAGAATAAGATATCTTTATAAATTTGTTGAAAAATCTTTTTGAAAACAATTGTCATTTGAAGACTAATAGGTAAGGGTGACCCAATTTATTTTTCCGGCCCTCAAAATGGCCAAAACAACTGTACCAACTTTCCACCGTACCTCTCAGGTACATTTTCTCCAGTCCCACTGGCATTTTCCCGTACCTTCCCGGTACCTTTCAAAAATCTTTTCTTTGAAAACATTTGTAAAACAAAAACTCTTCAGCGTAGGTATCATGCCTTCCCAACCGTCCATGACCGCGGACGCGGCTATTCGAATAGTTTTCACTCTGCAGAGGTTGTACACTTTCACCATAAGATCCGATAAATCCGCCGGGATCATCCCTGGTTCACCAAGCGTCAAAACGCGAGGCTCGGATAACCGATCGCAGTTTTTCGCTTGCTCGCCTTAGCCTAAGACATGCCGAATGAGATGTACCTCCCAACACCAGAGTCCGGGATGCCGTTTACCCAGGAGTTGCAAAGTCCCCGGCACACCCGACCCTCCGGAATGCCGTTCAACCACTAGGCATCTTTCAATGGGAGCTCATAAGTTGTACCCCGCGTACCTGAACAGGCAAATGGGTTGCGTCCCTTCTCATGGGAAGAACCCCGGTCGAAGCGTCCATGGTCGGACTGCCACTACACTTGCGGGACTCGGTCTAAGGCGAGACAAACTACTACACTACGCCCCGTGCCCACTTTGGGGTAATATGGTTGCACTGTCTAATTGGTCAGGTTAAGTACCCAAGGCACCGAAGTTTTCGAAAACCTTTTTATCTCCACTTTATTCCAGCAAAACTCACTTTTGCAAATCAGCTCTTCATTTTCAAACTCCCACTTGGGCAGGGCTACCCCATTCCAAGGTTTTCGAAAAACATCTTTCTAGGAAAACATTTTTCCAAAAACTTTTTCACAAGGGCTCCCAACCTATAGTCCACCTTTTCTTGAAAATCGGCGACAAGGATGATAAGGTGATAAGCACCATATCACTATTAAGATGGGGATCAGTAGGTTCCAATGAGGTCTGCACCCTAAGGGTGGATTAATTAAAACTCCGGTGGCGCTAACCACCGACAATAATAAATGAAAAACATGCACTTTGCAAAACCTGGAATAATGCAAGAACAAGGTATATGTAGGATCAGAGATGCATCAAGAGGTGGCTTGCCTTGATCAGCAAAGTGCCCCTGGTCTTCCTCTTCAATTCCTCCAAAGTCTCCTTCTCCTCTGTTTCCGGTGGCGTTCGAATCTAGCGTCGCAAAAAGAAAACAACAAGCAATACCCAATCAACAAACCACACCAGAATAATTCACATAAAAATTTGGTAAAATCACAGTATGTAAAGGTTTACTAATGCAAGCTACTGAAAGTGGTTTCACCCATTTATGATTTTTAAAACAAAAGATATGATTTTTGCAATTCCAGAAATGACTTAGGAACCATTTAAATGGTCTAAATCTTTCTGTATGTCATAAAAATGCATGCAGCATACCTAATGAAAGCTAATAACATGTAGAGTACACATGCACAAGAATCACATGCAAATAATCTTTTAAAAGACCTAGGTAAATCAACTAAGGCAGAAACCAGAGCAAACAAACAACAAGGCACACCAGTATCAGAGCATCACCAACCAACACCAAACATACCCCTGGATAGCTAAGACTAAATGTGAACTAACCCCACTGGTTTGGTATTTTTCTGATTTGTAAAAGATTTTACAAAAATCAAATACTAAAAACCTATACTGTTTCAGTAATTAAATTCTTATAATTAAAATACTAACTCTGAAAAATAAATCCTTTGGCACAAAAGTACCATACAACTATATCTACCAGTAGCCCTTGGTTTTGCTTCAAGATCATTTGTGGTTTTTGAAATAAAAATCATGGAATAGCTCTCTGGTCAGATATTGATTTGTAAATAAGACCAAAACCATGAAGCTTCTGCATGTCATACTAGTGCCCAAACAAAGGTATTAACTTCTACTTTACACCAAAGTTAACCTCATGCAGAAAGGGTTTATAAAACTTACATCATAAATAAAATACACAATCAGATACATTTTAGGTTTTTATTTATCAGCACATATTCACAGCACTAAATCACATGCATGCAATTATTTGTGGTAGAGATTTCGTTCACGAGTGCATAGCAATTTTAATCATCGAATTTGAATCATCTATGAATTTACAACATTCGGAAACCTACTGAGCTATTTACTGGAGGAAATGTCAGATTTGAACTATAATTGGAAACGGGCCGGAAGAGGACAGGCGGCCCAGTTTGGCTCGCCGGCCAGCCCGGCAGCGAAACAGACGCGCGGAAACGCCCGTTTGAACCGCGGGGACGTGGCCCTTGCCTCGCCGGCGCGCGGGCCCGCGAAGAACGACATGCAGCCGTTGGATCTAATCCAACGGTGCATGCACCGTCTTCCTCGTCCTGACCGGGATGGCGACGGGAGAAAAAGGGCGCAGGAAACCCTAGCGGGTTCCGGAACCTCTCGTGCTCACCTCGGGACGCAGAAACCGTCAGCGGAGGGTGCGTTGGACTCGGCGGAGGAAGGGCTCTCGGGCGGTGGTCGCAGCGGCGAAAACAGTGGCGGTCGAGCGGTGGTTGACGGTGACTGGCCGCCCGGCGTGCTCACGAACGCGACGCCTACGGGCCAACCTGGAGAAAGGGAGGGTGTGCGTTAGAGAAAGGGGGGATAGGATCTTCCAGAGAAACAGGAATGGAGGGGAATGGTGGTCGGAGGCGACGGCAACCCGACGACAACTCTTGGCGTCCGCGGCGATGCTCGACGGCGTGCACGGGAAGCAAGGAAGGAGACGGGATGTCTCCTCCCGTGAGGGGTGGTTGGAGTGGGAGGGGGTTCTGGTGGCGAATAGAGGCGTGAGGAGAGGGCCTGTGTCCTTATATCGGGGACGGGCGGGTGCACCGTGCACCGAGCGCGTGCAAGACAGAGGAGAGAGCGGCAGCGCTCTACTGGCGGAGAGGGGCGGTGGTGGGAGATTGGCTGGCCTGGGCGGTGCTGCTGCGAATCAGTGAGGCGACGCCACGGCTTGGACGCGAGTGCACGTCGGCCTGCAGCAAGGCAGAAAGGGGAGACGCGACGGGAGCGGGAAGATCTGCCAGGCGCTCGACGGTGGTGCGCAGAGATGGGAGGGGACGCGCTGGTGTGTGTCTCCGTGACAGATGAGCACCCTACCGTGCTTTCCCCGTCTTCCACGGTCACCGGCGTGCGAAGGTGGAGTGGCCAGCTTGGCCGTGCCAATACCGGCGTGCTTGTCGCCCATTGGGGGTGACCACGGCGGGTCAGAGGAGAGAGTGGAAGAGGGAAGCCGGGACGTTGTCTAGAGGGTTTAGAGGGTTGCGAGAAGCGTTGATGACATGCTGGATTCGCGGCACACGCAGCAGGATGAACGGAGGAAGAAATTGGCCGCATCCGGGTGACCACGGGTGGAACCGACAAAAGGGGTGGCCTAGGAGCTAGGGGAGGGACAGGAGAGGTTGTCAGGGTGAGAGAAGGGACAGAGCTGAGTCTCCAGGACAAGCAGGTCGAGCCAACAGCGAAAGGAAGAGGAAGATCTGCTCTATTTCTCCATGCACGGGCTCCGATGGTTTTGTCCACGAGAGGAAGAGTGAAGGGTCGAGCTGGGTCAGGGAGAGTGCAGCACGGTGGTGTGAGTCAGCAGGTCGGGTGTGAGTGTGCTGGTGAGGAGGGAAAGTGAGGGAAAAGGGGAAATGGGAGGGGTGATGTGCATGGCCGGCATGGCCTTCTCCTCTTTTCCCATTTCTTTGTTATTTTGTGAACAAACCTCTTATTTGTGATCAAGGCAAGGCTAGGACAATATAATGATGACTCAATGGGCACTTGTTTGGAGAATTTTTCGAATATAAAATTTGGAGAAAAGATGGAAGAAATTGGAGGATGGAAATTTTGAGAGAGACATGATCTATGGAGATCATGATCACATGCACTAAGGATCACGTGGTCAAGGATTTTTATAATGGTTTATTTAATCCAAACAAGAAATAAGGAGTTCTCATGTAGAAAAGGTTTTTAGGGTTTTTAGAGTTTCACACACAAATGTAATTTTTTTACAAGTGGCAAACACACACATCCAACAATCAATTGCAAGATCAACTATATGCATGCAATTTTTTTAAAGTTAGAAAAAAAAACTTTTGTTGGCCCAAAAATTTGTATTCCAAAATTTCAATAAATGCACAAAAGTTGGGTTGTTACACCCACTTTGATAGTTCTCACATTAGAAATTGTATTAACTCCACATGCCTTCTCAATCCTCTTGGAAAAATAAACGGTATGCTCCTTGTCATCGACATTGAAAGTAACTTTTCCTTTATTGCAATCAATAATAGCCCCTGCGGTGTTAAGAAAAGGTCTCCCAAGAATAATAGACATATTATCATCTTCAGGCATTTCCAACACAACAAAATCAGTTAATATCAAGCAGTTATTAGTAACTTGAACAGGAACATCCTCACATATACCAACAAGAATAGCAGTAGATTTATCAGCCATTTGCAAAGATATATCAGTCGGTATCAACTTATCTAAATAGAGTCTCTTATAAAGAGAGAGAGGCATAACACTAACACCCGCTCCCAAATCACATAGAGAAGTTCTAACATAATTATTCTTAATAGAACAAGGAATAGTCGGTATACTCAGGTCGCCAAGCTTCTTTGGAACCTTACCATTAAAAGAGTAATTAGCAAGCATAGTGGAAATCTCCTCATTAGGAATTTTCCTTTTGTTAGAGACAATATCTTTCATATACTTTGAATAAGGAGGCAATTTAATAGCATCGATCAAAGGTATTTGCAGGAATAAAGGTTTCATCCAATCGCAAAATTTATTATAGTGTTCTTCTTCCTTTGATTTTAGTTTCTTAGCAGGAAAAGGCATTTGCTTTTGAACCCAAGGTTCCCTTTCACTACCATGTTTCTTAGCAATAAAATCTTCTTTAGTATACTTTTTATTTTTAGCATGCTTTTCAGGTTCTTCTTCAACCTCTTCTTTATCCGAAGCATCATTCTTATCATTATCTTTATCATGTTCATTACCACTTTCAGTTTCAGCATCAGAAATAGAAATACTATTAGGATCATTAACAGGCTCAGAGGATTCTACAACAGTTTTATGTTTCTTTTTCTTTTTCTTTTTCTTAGATGGAGCACTAGTTTCAATTCGTTGAGAATCTTGTTCAACTCTTTTGGGATGCCCTTCAGGATATAGAGGATCCTGGGTAGAAACACTGCCTCTAGTTGTTACTTCATAAGCATGTTTTTCTTTAGAATTATCTTCTAACAAGTCATTTTGCACTTTAGTGAGTTGATCAATTTGAGTTTGAACCATTTGAAATTTTTTAACAAGCATCTTAACATCATTGGAGGTTCTCTCCACAATACCATGCAATTCACCAATAGCTCGAGAATTTTCCATTAACTGATTCTCTACTCTCATATTAAAATTACTTTGCTTAACAATATAATTATCAAACTCATCTAAGCATTGAGCAGGAGGTTTTGAATATGGAATATCTTCTCTAGCAAAGCGTTCAAGAGAGTGTACCTCAATCATGGATGAAGGGGGAGTGATCTTACATGAATCTTCTATGGGAGGTAAATTCTTCACATCTTCGGATTTAATACCCTTCTCTTTAAGAGATTTCTTGGCTTCCCTCATATCTTCATCATTTAATTTAATCATACCCCTCTTCTTCAGTATTGGTGTCGGGGTTGGTTCAGGTGTAGACCAATCATCATGATTCCGGCCTATTCTTGCCAATAATTCTTCAACGTCGTCGGGAGTTCTTTTCCTGAAAACACAACCAGCACAATTATCCAGGTATGCCCTAGACTCAATGGTTAGTCTACTATAAAATATATCAAGTAAATCATGCTTTTCCAAATCATGGTCAGGCCGAGCTCTAATAAGAGAGCAAAATCTAGCCCAAGCCTCAGGCAATTTCTCTCCATCTTCCTGATCAAAGTTATAAATTCTCTGCAAAGCAATATGTTGAGCACTAGCAGGAAAGTATTTCCGGAAGAAAACATCAAGCAATTCTTTTGGACTATTAATAGAATCAGGTGGCAAACTATTATACCAAGTTTTAGCATCATCCTTTAATGAGAAAGGGAAAATTTTAGCAACGAAATAAGTACGCTTCTTAACATCATCAGAAAACAAGCTACTAAGAGTAGATAGCTCAATCATGTGTTCTACAACACTTTCTTTTTCAGTACCACAAAAAGGTGTTTTCTCCACAATAGATATATGAGACAAATCAAGAGAAAAATCATAATCCTTATCCTTAATGTTTATAGGAGATGTGGCAAATTTAGGATCAAGGGACAGTTTATATCTAACAGTATGTTGTGCAAGCAACTTTTTAATTTTTCTTGCATCAGTAGTAGCATTGCATTTATCAATAAAATCATCATCAAGTTCTACATAATCCTCATCAAGATCATCATTAGAGTATTCAACAGACTCAGGTGAATTAACAGGTGTAGCAGCATTTTCATTAGGAGTTTCAGCATTTTCAATTTGTCTAGTCCTAGCAATCGTAGCATCTAGAAAAGATCCCAATGAACCACTATCATCAAGAACAGCAGAAGCATCATCAATATTATAAGAATTTTCAGATCTAGCAGAAGTACCAGCATGTGAAGCTTGAGGTGGTGAAACAAGTTTATCAATCACAGATGGTGAATCAAGAGCAGCGAGAGGTACTCGAGTTGTACCTTTTCTTGTAGTGGATGGTAATATGGCGACTTTAGTATCGCGAGGTTTACCCATGATGGAGAATTTGCAGCGAACAATATCAATCCAAGTGAACTTCCAAATAAAGCTATGCTCCCCGGCAACGGCGCCGAGAAAATAGTCTTGATGACCCACAAGTATAGGGGATCGCAACGGTCTTCGAGGGAAGTAAAACCCAATTTATTGATTCGACACAAGGGGAGACAAAGAATACTTGAAAGCCTTAACGAGCGGAGTTGTCAATTCAGCTGCACCTGGAAACAGACTTGCTCGCAAGAGTTTATCAGTAGTAACAGTTTTATAGCAGTAGCAGTAGTGAAATAACAGCAGCAGAGTAACAAAGACATCAGTAGTGATTATAGTAAACAACAGGATTAAAATATTGTAGGCACAGGGATGGATGAACGGGCGTTGCATGGATGAGAGAAACTCATGTAACAATCAAAGCATGGCATTTGCAGATAATAATAAAACGGTATCCAAGTACTAATCAATCAATAGGCATGTGTTCCATATATAGTCGTACGTGCTCGCAATGAGAAACTTGCACAACATCTTTTGTCCTACCAGCACGGTGGCAGCCGGGCCTCTAGGGAATCTACTGGAAATTAAGGCACTCCTTTTAATAGAGCACCAGAGCAAAGCATTAACACTCCGTGAACACATGTGATCCTCATATCACCGCCATCCCCTTCGGTTGTCCCAATTTCTGTCACTTTGGGGCCTCGGGTTCCGGACAGCAATACGTGTATACAACTTACAGGTAAGATCATAAAGCAATGAATATCATAATGAATTGATAACATGTTCAGATCTGAGATCATGGCACTCGGGCCCTAGTGACAAGCATTAAGCATAACAAGTTGCAACAATATCATAAAAGTACCAATTACGGACACTAGGCACTATGCCCTAACAATCTTATGCTATTACATGACCAATCTCATCCAATCCCTACCATCCCCTTCAGCCTATAGCGGGGGAATTACTCACACATGGATGGGGGAAACATGGCTGGTTGATGGAGAGGCGTCGGTGGTGATGATGGCGATGATCTCCTCCAATTCCCCGTCCCGGCGGAGTGCCAGAACGGAGTTTACGGTCCCGAGACGGAGTTTCGCGACGGTGGCGGCGTACTCGGATGGTTTACGGCGATTTCTTCTTACCCCCCGTGCGTTTTTAGGTCGAAGGCAATAAGTAGTCCGAAGGAGGGCGTCGGGGGCCAGCCGAGGCCGCCACACACTAGGGCCGCGCGCCCCCCTCCTGGGCCGCGCCGGCCTAGCGTGTGGGACCCTCGGGCCCCCACCTGGCTTGCCCTTCTGGCTCCGTCGCATTGCGGGAAAATAGGACCTTTCGCATAAATTCCGAGGATTTTCCTGAAAGTTGGATTTCTGCACAAAAACGAGACACCAGAGCAGTTCTGCTGAAAACAGTGTTAGTCCGTGTTAGTTGCATCCAAATACACAAATTAGAGGCAAAACAATAGCAAAAGTGTTCGGGAAAGTAGTTAAGTTTTGGACGTATCAGCGGCCAGTATATTTCGTCAGTGAAGTTTTATCACCTTCCAAACAACGGTACCCTGTAATAACCCAGAACATAGGAACAACGAAGGGTAGATTTAGAAATGGGATGTGCATTTCATCGCAAAACGGGGGAAATTTTCGCGCCTTATTGCAACTAAACATAAGAGGGATCGAGGTTCTCTCTCATTTTGCAATTAGGGTTAGGCAAGGTGAGTTAGTGAAATTTCGACATGATCTCTTTTGTATCTTGTTGATTTGGGAGTTGAATTCATTTGACAAGTTATTATACAGGAATGACATCAAACAATAAGCACTAATGAATATAGAAATTGAATTCACAATTTAAAATTCAACTTATGAATTTAAATGACTTTGAATTTCAAAGTAAATAATGAATACAACACTTAATCAAGAATATAAATATTACACAAATAAAAAGCTCATAAGTAAAATTTGAGCTTTATTGATATCACAAAACAGATAACATTGTCTTTACAATATTCTTGATACAAGAATTAGGGAACAATAAACAGAAATGAAAATGAAGATTACAACATGGATCCTAAACTAAAACCTAGACTAAATGACTTGGAGTACATCTTCATGGTCATATTCATCTTCAAAACCTGCAAAACAACACAGCAAGTACTAGCCAGAGGGTTAAGTGTTAGACAAAATTCAGTTTGGACAGAAACAAGTGTCCTGCACACTTGTGCATGTCCAAAACCCTGGACAGCACAAGATAAGGGCAACAGCAGACCAAACCTGAGCACCACCAGGGGCTCAAGTTTCAGCATATGAGAGCACACAGCTCATGTGTGCTGAGCAAGCCACAGCAAGGCCATGCACAGGCCTAGTCACCAAAGCAAGCCAGGCCTGTGTGGCATTGCAAGAACCAAAGCAGAGATGATATAAAAGGACACAAACCCTAGAACCAGTGCACAGTCGACCAGATAAGGATTCACAAGGTAAGGTGAAAATAGAACATGCACAGTTCATCCAGTTCTTTCTCAAGAACAGCACCAACCAACACACAACCAATCAACCACCAGAAATCATGGTGACCTGAGAAGATCAACCAAGACCTGGGGGTGAAGGGCTGTGACACACAAACCACAAGTCTGCATCAACACAATATTTCACTCTAGGAGCTGGAACAAGGTATACCTAGTTCCTGGAGAAGATCCAATGGATCTAATCCATAAATCATGCATGACATATGTCATGGGATTGAGCAGATGCTCAATGGGTAAATCATCATTTGGTTTTCACCAAGGATTACTGTCAGTCTAGAAGCCACTAAAACAGAAACCATCTTGATACAAATCATGTGCACAGAAGCTTGAGATCATGCACAGATGCACACACTAGCAAGATCTCATGCACAGACAGCACCAGTAGATGTATTGGAAGGATTAGCAGCTAACAAAGACTACACATAAAATCCTAAGCATGCAACCATCAGGAAACCCTAGAATTCTTCACAAGCAAGCATATTGGCATTCATATTGATTATGATCCCCAAATATGCAAGCAAAGATGAGTAGCCAACAAGATCTAGCCAACCATGTGAGCAACCAGTTAGTAGCAAGGCTACTGAGGTCACATCACACATAGAACCATCCAAAGCAAAGCCAAATAACAAAGCATCATTATCCAGAAAGGGATTCAGACATCATTTGCTTGTCAAATAATCATGAAAAGCAAATTCATACACAGCAAGTCAATTAATCATCACTGCATAAGCAGTTCATCATTAATTAATTCCTCCAAGCATGAATACATAACAAATCCATGCTATATATTGACAACAGCACACTGTGAGGCAACACAAGCACATGTCACTACATCCTAGCTCCTGGATCAAGTCCAGAAAGCTAGAGAGTGCAGCAGCACACATACACAGAAGCAATAGCATGCTTGAGCAGGAGCATCAATAAGCAAATAATTCACTTAGCCACAGAATTCATCAGCAACCAAGCCACTGACATGTAATTGATCAAATGGATCAATTGAATCAAGTCAAGCACACAGATAGGCTAGCCAACAGAAATAATTGATCCAATGGATCATTGGATTACACAGGAGGCACAGAAGCACCTCACAGGCATCACTGGCATTCACAAATGTCACAGATGCATAGCAGTACACCTAGACAAAGCAAGCATAAGATGCCAGTAAGCACAAGCAAGCTCATAAGCATGTACAGCATGGCATAGCAAGATCATAGCATGATAGGAGCAGTAAGCAAGCAACACATGGCATGCACAGCAAGCAAAACACACTGGCCAGTAACCAAGACTTGGTGAATTGGCCAGAGCTTGCAGAGAAGAGAAGCATAGGAAGCATAGGAAGTAAGGATGGAAATTTTATCCACGGATCCGGGTATCCACGGATATTCGACCCGTCGGGCACGGGTTTGGAGGGCTAATTGTGTCCACGGATTTCATGGGGAGGATATCCAATAATTCATGGAGCGGGCATAGGCAGAGCTTTTGCCCCGTGGATATTCAATGGATATCCGGCAGACATGTGGGACCCACATGTCAGTGACACATTCGATTTTATCTAGGCTTAGCTGCCATTTTTTAGGCGCAAATCACCAAATCCTTAATTTAATTCTTAATGATTTTACACTCTAAATACTCACGGAGGAACCATTCACGGATGTGCTGGTTGGACTTCGTACGTATTGACTCTGACTTTTCCCTGATTGCTCCGCCTCCTTGGTAATTGCTTGCCATAATGAAGGACTTAGCCAAAATCGAGCCATCTGCCCATCCGTCTCCTATCGCTAAATACTTATGGCTCTCGTCCCGCACGAACATCCGTCTCCGAGTATTTATCCGTCCATCGGCTCCATCAACACACGGTGAGGAAAGGTGCAGCAGCCGGCCGGCGGTTCGTCGGCGCCGTCCCTGCCACCTCTCCAGATCGACGGATCCCCTCAGCCTTGGCGAGCGTGAGATTGAAATGAGACAGCTATTGTATGGTGTGATTGTGTGGGATTTGACATATTATAAGTACTATGTGATTGATATATTGTTGCTTTGATATTCCTATGAATTTTCGACATAATTATTGCTTAAATGGTACTAAAATAATGTCGAAATGCTGCCAAAATATTTATGTTAGCTTATTATTGCTGAAATGCAAGTGAAATATTGCTGAAATGCTACTGAAATTTTATGGGCATGGATATCCATGGATATCCGGGTATCCAGCGGATTTGGATTTGGAGCGACATCCATGCCCATGGATACTTTCGTGGGCGGGGCAGAGCGAGACTGATGGATTTGGGCATGGATTTGGTATTGCAATATCCGTCCAAACCCGCCCCATTGCCATCGTGAATAGGAAGCATCAACAAGGCTCTGCATGATCATAAGATCATCAGGAGGCCGTAGAGCAAGAGGTAGAAGAAGCACAGAAGCATGGGGAGGCGCACAGGCATGGAGATGAGAAGGAGTGGGAGCAGAGGACCTTACCCGCGCCTGGTGGCAGAGGCTATGTGGCATGGCGAGGCAGTGCTCGCGCGGCCATCGCAGCTGCAAAGCCAGGGAAGACGCCGGCGTTACGCCGACGAACACCACCAGCAGCACAGCACCGGAGACAACGGCACAGGCGCTGTGAGCACAGCACCCGTGCCAGGTCGGTCTCGGAGACGCGCACACGTCGACGGCGAGGACGTGAGCTCGCCGGAGCTAGTCAATCGCCAGAGCCGATTCACCACAAGATCCAGAGAGGAGGCGATCCGCCAGAGGAGGAAGCAATCGAAGGAATCACGCGGAAAGATCGATAGATCGTCGCGCGGCGGTTCAGATCAGGTAAGTGGCGAGGTCAGGGGAGCACGGCGGCTGCCATGGCGGCGACGCCATCGCCACGCGCGTCGCCAGAAGAGTTAGGGTTAGGTCAAGTGAGAGAGACGAGTGAGTGAGTGAGGTGGGCCATAGTGGCGCCACCAACCCGTTATGGGACAAGCCTTAGTGGGCTGTTCCAATGGGCCTTAGTAAGTGGGCTGGCCCAATAGGGGCCAGAGGGTATTCTAGTCTTTTCACATTTTAGAAAATAGCTAGAATTTCACCAAATTTTAGTAAATAAAATACACCTCTAAAAATCCATTAAAAATTGGATTTGTGAATGAAAAATTATTCTTAACAAGAATAAAATAAGAAATAGAATTGAGGAAACAAATTCAGATTTTGGTATTTTATGTATTTGAATTAAAACTTGGAATTTTAAAACCATTATTTCCTTGTATTTAAAAATCAAGGAAAAATCTCAAATAAGTTCAAATACTTATTTTCAAACATTTCAAAATGAAATTCTATTATTCCAAGTCATTTCTATTTAAGAAAGATATTTTCCAAAGGAAAATACTCTATTCTTTTTATTCCAAAAATATAGAGGCAACTCTATTATTTCAAATCATTTTGGAATGAATAATGAATCACAAAGGTAGAGTAATATTACTTTGAACCATTTTACTTTATGAGAATTAAAGTGTTTTACACATAAAAACAATTGCAAATTACTGCCAAAGGCATAAATCTTAATTCAACCCTAAATTATAATAAATTGGGGTAAAGGGATTACACATGAAATAATACATTCATGACTGCATTATTTTGATTTTATAACATTGTCCTTACCGGACAATGATGCTTCTTACAGAACCCGAGGTCCAGGTTCCATCCACTGCATTGAACTGCACTATCTCGCAGTCCACGAGCAAGTTCACCCTTGCTCATACCAACTTGAGTATTTTCTATTACTTTAATGCAAAGCTATATACTTATCATTCCTGCATGGCAAATAAAATATTACTTTTCCAACTATGAATATGACTATGTGGCTGGCAATGGAACCATGGTATGTGTTGATATGGTGGAGGTTCCATTGCATGGGTTATATTAACCTAGGAGTAATTACCAGTGACGTCCAGTGATTCTAGTGCCGTACATACCGCGTTAACCATGAGATCTATAATGGCTCTAGGGAAGCCAGCCGTATCTTTTCCCTCCTGCACGCCAACGGACTGGTAGAGCTGCGGGGTGTTGGAGGCACCGCCGTAGGTTGGGATATCCTTTTAAATCCCCATCCGTGTGTGATGACGGGCTCTACGGTCTATGATGGATTGTCCAAAGTACACCGTGAGTAAAGCCGTATTATCGGAAGATGTCTACTGGGGGTGTGCGGTTGGACAAAAGGGTGGGTTTGCAGGGTCGCGGAGAAGGCGGTGTGGGCTTGGATTTTCATACCTGGCCTCGCACCAAAGGAAGTGTGAACGGGGGCAAGTCTCTGCGGATGGCAAAAAGGGTGGGATCTCTTATGGGAAAAGTAACGCACCTCTGCAGAGGGTATCAAATTGTGGCAGTCACTCCTTGTTCCGGGAAGGGAACTGCGAACGTGGCAGGAAAGGAACTCCACGAAGTTCTGGTCAACCTGTGAAGACTGACGGGCATAGTTTTCATAATAAAAGCAACATTTTGAAGAAATGATTTCAAAACATGCATGGACCTGCGATTTCCTGATCAATGATCGTAGCTAGTGCATCAAACACCTTTTACTCTTTTGAACTTGCTGAGTACCCCTGTACTCACTTTCTTTCGACACCCTTGCTAGACTGTGATCTGGAAATGGAGGCTATCGCCGATGGAGCACCAGAACGAAGCTACGAGCTGGTCTACGAGGAACCTGATCTTACCGGAGGAGTTGAAGGAGTAGACTATGGGATAGTCTACGGACCCGATGACACGGAGGTGGAGGAGTAGTGATATACCCTAGCATCATAGAGCCGAGCAACGTAGAACTTACCTAAATAAGTTGTTGAGCTCTCTTTCATATATGGTTATGAGTTGTAATCGTACTTAAGTAGTATCTTAGGGTGTTCTCATAGGACCTGTGAGAATGCCAACTTGTTAAGGCAATGTTTGTAATAATATTTGGAGTGTTATGACCTGCAATGTTTCTCTTGTACCACTCTGAGGGATATGGCAATTGTGAAGAAGTCCCTTCACAAAGATCATATCAACGACTTGTATACTACAACATGCAGTGGTATGCTGGGTCACCGCAGCTGGTATCAGAGCAAATGTTGCGACCTTAGGTTGAAAAAACCTAGTATAGGGAAGAAATATGTAGGAGTCAAGTAGAAATAGTAAAGGATTCTCTAGAAATATGGTGATTATTCACATGAGAATAGCAAAACCATATATTTTAGTGCGATAATTCTTTATTATAGCTATTATGATGCATCATCACTACTAATATTCTGCTTTTATATACAACCATAATGGCGAACACGTTTCCTAAGAGGACTTTGAGGAAGGTTGAGGGATGGCTCGGTGATTATGACGGACCAATCACAACTCTCCTGCGTGGGATGCTGAAGGAACTCCATTGTGACCCACGGATACCTATTATCAAGTATACATATTATGATGGGGAAATCCTAGCCAAGTGCAGAGTATCGGTCCAACTACCGATGCAACTGATGATGAGTCGCATAATGCCATACGGAGAAGCCAAAACCATCACCACAGCCTATCACATGGCCCTATTCAAGGCAATCCTTGAGATAAGGCAGCACAAGTCAGTAGAATTGCTATGTTCAGAGTATTCTCATATACCTCATGCCGAGGAAGATGAGGATCCCACTCTGAATCATCTGGTGTTAGCACACGTAAGTCATGAAGCCGCAAGACAAGACACATGGATAGCTGTAAGTCTTTATTGACCACGATGTACCTTTTACACATGAAGATGAGGGGTGAGATTGACCACATGCTAGCTGAGTTCACGGACCCTGATAAGGTCCAAGCTCGGATGCGTGATCTGAGGGCACAACCACAACACACTACACCTTTCTTTAGCCTAGACAGCTATGTAGATTTGAGTGACCAGTTGCCCCAGAGAGACCCACTCACACCCAACTTTGTCCCACACTATCCGCATGTGTCAGCATCATATGAATCTGGATATGGGGGAGATGATTCCAGAAACCTAAACTGCTCGGAGTCACCAATCGAGAATTCGACTGATTGGCGTTTCGGGGAACCATTTGGGGATGAAGGAGAACCCATCACTTGTGATACAGAGGATGAAGGAGGCGAGGTTAACCAAGACGTTAACAAAAGCTTTGGGCAGGAAGATAAAGACACCAACTCCATTTCTTTAGATCTGGAGATGGGACTACCCAAAACATCCCAGTACGTTGTAGGTGAGAGTTCGGGAACTAAGAAAAAGAAGAAGAAGAAGAAGAAGAAGAAGAAGAAGAAGAAGAAGAAGAAGAAGAAGAAGAAGAAGAAGAAGAAGAAGAAGAAGAAGAAGAAGAAGAAGAAGAAGAAGAAGAAGAAGAAGAAGATGAGAGGTCAAGTGAGTAGAAATCCTCCATGGATGGCAGAAGAAGGTGAGCTGTATCCTACTGGGGATACATATGAGTCATTATCCAGCTACTTTGGCATGACAGATCTCTGTCTCGGCACTTCGTCCGATTCAGATTACATACCTACTGGAAGGACCTTCATTCCGGACGGTGTTCGGAAGACGAATCGCTGTACCGGATGGACCCCAGGGATGTACGCGGAGGCGAGTTATGATGATGAGGAGTAGAGCTCCAAGGAAGAATAAAGTAGTATAGGTGGTATTGTAATAGAACGTATTTTAAATTCCGTTGGCTTGGGCTTTAAGCCAAATAAGTGGTTATATATGTACCACATGTAATATAAGTGTGTATGTTATGTAATATAGAGAGTATATGCATAATAAATGTTTGTTTTGTATTTGCTTCTTGATTTCATTGTGTGACTAGTTCTGGGCAATGAGTTGAGCTCAGAAAACATTTGCATGGTGTAACTATGAGTAATCGCTCTTTGTTACAGGACTAGGGGAACATGGCGTTAGTTGAAACCGAAGATTCTCGGAGAAAGCGGGAGGCGAGAGAAAAAGAGGAGGCAGATGCAGCAGCTAGAGCGGAGAATGCACCACCACCACCACACCCAATGATGCACCCAGATTTCCAACAGTACATGAGAGCAATGGAAGAAGATAGGAGGAGGTACCAGGAAAGTCAAAGCAAGAATATGCAAAACTTCTTTACCCAAGTCATCAATGATAAGGGTAATGAAGGCAAGGGAGTAACCCTATCAGACTTTCAAAATGCAAGACCACTACCTTTTGCATCAGCTCCAGAACCAATGGATGCTGAAGACTGGCTCATGGATACGGAACGGAAGTTGAAGACCGTTGGATGCAACGATGAGGAGAAGATTCGGTATACTACTTATCTGTTGTCAGGACCAGCAGCATCATGGTGGGAGAATCTTGTAGCAGTACATCCTCCAGATAAGGTGTTCACCTGGGAGGAATTTAAGAAGAAGTTCCGGGATGCCCATGTTCCGGAGAGCGTGGTGGAGCTGAAGAAGAGAGAGTTTGACGAACTACGTCAGAACACTACACCCATTATGCAGTATGTTTGTGATTTCAACAGACTGTCCAGGTATGCACCTGAGGAAGTGGACACGGAAGAGAAAAGAAAGAAGCGGTTCATGAAAGGCATGAATCCATACATGAAGATGCAACTGAGGTTGGCACGGACTGCTGAATTCCAGGAACTGATTGACTCGGCAATCACTTTCGAGGATGACTATAGGCAAGTCCAAGAGGATAGGAGGAAGAGGGCTCGTATCGAGCCAAGGAAGTACCCAGTCAGTAAACCAACACCTGATCGGAGTTTCAAACCCCGATTCCGACC
Source organism: Lolium rigidum (assembly GCF_022539505.1). Classification (NCBI taxonomy): domain Eukaryota; kingdom Viridiplantae; phylum Streptophyta; class Magnoliopsida; order Poales; family Poaceae; genus Lolium; species Lolium rigidum. The sequence goes on from NC_061510.1 coordinate 146,114,357, forward strand.
TACTGGTAATCAATACAACCGGGGAGGTCAGAGTCAGAACCCAATCAATCAAATCACCTGTCACAATTGTGGCCAGAGAGGTCATTTGCAGAAGGATTGTCAGAAACCCAGGATCATATGTTATGGTTGTGGGAAGGATGGACACATCAAGCCAGATTGTCCAAACAAGGCGTCATGGAGCGGACAAAGCTCAGGAGGACGAGGGGCAAGCCGTATGGAAAGCTGAATTGCACATCTTTGGAGCAAGCGGAAGAGTCGGATCAAACAGTCTTAGGTACGCTCAGCATTCTTACTCATCCTGGCAAAGTCTTATTTGATACTGGAGCAACCACATCATTTCTTGCACTGGAATTTGTGGAAAAAATCGGGCTTAGATGTTCTAAGTTAGAAACCCCTATAACTGTCCTATCCGCGGGGGAACGATCTTAGTAACCCACGTGAAAGAAGCACAGGTCATAACCATATGTGACTGTGTGTATTTCGCGGACCTATTCATCATTCCCATGAAGGACATATCAGTCATCTTAGGGATGGACTGGTTGACGGAGAATGGAGCGGTGATCAACTGTGGAGACAAAACAGTATCACTTCGCAACTCTATTGGAGGTCGAATAGTTTTCCAAGGGGACAAATACAGTGAGTTGGAGATAGGATTGGAGCTCAATAGTCTGAAGGAGGTGAGGATTGAAGATATCCCTGTAGTAAATGAATTTCCAGATGTATTTCCCAAGGAACTACCGGGCATGCCACCTGACAGGGAGATAGAGTTCAGAATCAATCTGATTCCAGGCACAACAGCTATATCTCAACCACCATATAAGATGGGACCAAAGGAGTTAGTGGAACTGAAAGCTCAGATAGATGAATTGGAACAGAAGGGATTTATTCAAGAAAGTGTGTCACCATGGGGTACACCAGTCATTTTTGTGGATAAAAGAGATGGAGGAAAGAGAATGTGTGGAGATTACAGGAATCTTAACAATGTAACTATCAGGAAAAAGTACCCTTTACCTAGGATACAAGACCTTTTTGATCAAGTTCAAGGAGCTGGAGTTTTCTCGAAGATAGATTTAAGGTCAGGATACCATCAAATCAAGATCAAGAAGGATGTGCCAAAAACAGCGTTTGTATCAAGGTATGGACACCATGAATACTTGGTTGTACCATTTGGACTAACAAATGCACCAGCTATTTTCATGAATTTGATGAACAAGATATTCATGAAGTACTTGGACAAGTTCGTGATAGTGTTCATAGATGATATTCTAATCTATTCTAAAGATAAAGAAGAACATGCCAAGCATTTGAAGATAGTTCTGCAGATTTTGCGAGAACATCAGCTATATGCAAAGTTCAGCAAGTGCAAATTTTGGTTGGATAGTGTTGAATTTCTTGGACATGTCATAACCAAAGAAGGAATAGCGGTGAATCCAAGCAAGGTTCGGTCCGTATTAGAGTGGAAGTCACCCAAAAATGCTAAGGAGATACGAGGATTCCTTGGTATGGCAGGCTATTATCGAAGGTTCATTGAAGGATTTTTGAAGATTGCAGGACCAATGACCAAGTTACTCAAGAAAAATACCCCATTTGTGTGTACTGAGGAATGTGAAGCCAGCTTCCAAACACTCAAAGATAAGTTAACCACATCACCGGTGTTAGCAGTTCCGGAACGTGGAAAGGATTACACGGTGTATTGTGATGCTTCCAAGAATGGACTTGGATGTGTTCTTATGCAAGATCGGAAAGTAATAGCCTATGGATCAAGACAGTTGAAACCACATGAACACAACTACCCAGTACATGATCTAGAGTTAGCGGCAGTTGTGTATGCTTTGAAGAGTTGGAGACAATTTCTATATGGATCCAAGTGTGAGCTATACACAGATCATAAGAGTTTGAAATATTTCTTCACTCAGAAGGAGTTAAACATGAGACAAAAGAGATGGTTAGAGTTGATTAAGGATTATGACCTTACAATTAATTATACATCGGGCAAGGCTAATGTAGTAGCAGATGCCTTAAGCAGAAAGAGTACGGAAAATCAACCTACGGAATGGAAGATTCCAAAAGAACTTCGGAAAGAGCTAGAGGACGCTCAGATTCTATTTATTCAAGGTGATGCTATGGGAAGTGTAGCAACTATGAGGATTATGGATGAGATGTATTCTGACTTGAAATATGAGATTATCCGAAAACAAGTGGATGATTTGTTCATCCAAGAAGAAATCAAAAGGATTGGAGAAGGTAGACCATCAGAATTCAATCTAAGGGAGTTTGATTCACTATACTTTCAGAAAAGAATATGTGTACCGGATGATCCAGAAGTGAAGTCAATCATATTAAAGGAAGCACATGAAACCCCTTATTCAATACATCCGGGAAGTACTAAAATGTATATGGATTTGAAGGAGATGTTCTGGTGGAACAACATGAAAAGAGAGATAGCTCAATATGTCTCTGAATGCCATACATGTCAGCGTGTGAAGGCAGAACATCAAAGTCCTACTGGATTACTCAAACCACTAGAGATACCGGAGTGGAAATGGGATGAAATTGGAATGGATTTTGTTACTGGTCTACCAATGACTAGTAAAAGGAAGGATATGATATGGGTAATAGTGGATAGACTTACCAAGAGTGCTCATTTCATAGCCGTAAATCAAAAGGATACTGCGGAGAAGCTTGTGGATATATATGTTAAGGAAATAGTTAGCAAGCATGGAGTACCAAAGAAGATAGTCTCAGACAGAGGTTCAATTTTCACATCAGCATTTTGGAAACAACTCCAAGAAGCTTTGGGATCCAAGTTGGATTTCAGTACAACATATCATCCACAAACAGGAGGACAAACCGAAAGAACCAATCAGATACTTGAAGACATGCTTAGAGCTTGTGCTCTAAACTTTGGAGGCTCATGGGAGGACCATCTACCGTTGGCAGAATTCTCATATAACAATAGTTATCAGAGTAGCATTCAGATGGCACCGTATGAAGCATTATACAGAAGGAAATGTAGATCCCCAATCTGTTGGTTTGAAACCGGAGAGAACAAGGAGTTTACACCGGACTACATTAAGGAGAGACAAGGAGTCATCGAGGTGATCCGGGATAGACTCAAAATAGCTCAAAGTCATCAAAAGAGTTATGTCGACCAAAGAAGAAGAGTTTGGGAACCAAAAGTAGGAGACATGGTATATTTAAAGGTTAGCCCAATGAAAGGACTTAAGAGGTTTGGAGTAAAAGGAAAGTTAAGTCCTCGATACATAGGACCATTCAAAATACTCAGTCAGAATCGAGGAACAGCTTTTGAGTTGGAATTACCGGAGCAATTAAGTCTGGTTCACAATGTATTTCATGTATCACAACTAAGAAAGTGTTTGAAGGCACCGGATGATCCCATAACACATGAAGAAATAGAATTGCAATCTGATCTAACTTATGTGGAGAAACCTGAAAAGATCTTGGAAGTACAATGGAAGAAGTTAAGGAACAGAGCAATCAAATACTGCAAAGTTCAATGGCAACATCATCCTGAACGAGAAGCAACTTGGGAGACGGAAGAAGAACTCAGGAAGTCTTACCCCGAGTTATTCAGGTACCAATCTTAACTTCGGGACGAAGTTTCTGTTAAGGGGGAGAGGCTGTAATAACCCAGAACATAGGAACAACGAAGGGTAGATTTAGAAATGGGATGTGCATTTCATCGCAAAACGGGGGAAATTTTCGCGCCTTATTGCAACTAAACCTAAGAGGGATCGAGGTTCTCTCTCATTTTGCAATTATGGTTAGGCAAGGTGAGTTATTGAAACTTCGACATGATCTCTTTTGTATCTTGTTGATTTGGGAGTTGAATTCATTTGACAAGTTATTTATACAAGAATGACATCAAACAATAAGCACTACTGAATATAGAAATTGAATTCACAATTTAAAATTCAACTTATGAATTTAAATGACTTTGAATTTCAAAGTAAATAATGAATACAACACTTAATCAAGAATATAAATATTACACAAATCAAAAGCTTATAAGTAAAATTTGAGCTTTATTGATATCACAACACAGATAACATTGTCTTTACAATATTCTTGATACAAGAATTAGGGAACAGTAAACAGAAATGAAAATGAAGATTACAACATGGATCCTAAACTAAAACCTAGACTAAATGACTTGGAGTACATCTTCATGGTCATATTCATCTTCAAAACCTGCAAAACAACACATCAAGTACTAGCCAGAGGGTTAAGTGTTAGACAGAATTCAGTTTGGACAGAAACAAGTGTCCTGCACACTTGTGCATGTCCAAAACCCTGGACAGCACAAGATAAGGGCAACAGCAGACCAAACCTGAGCACCACCAGGGGCTCAAGTTTCAGCATATGAGAGCACACAGCTCATGTGTGCTGAGCAAGCCACAACAAGGCATGCACAGGCCTAGTCACCAAAGCAAGCCAGGCATGTGTGGCATTGCAAGAACCAAAGCAGAGATGATATAAAAGGGCACAAACCCTAGAACCAGTGCACAGTCGACCAGATAAGGATTCACAAGGTAAGGTGAAAATAGAACATGCACAGTTCATCCAGTTCTTGCTCAAGAACAGCACCTACCAACACACAACCAATCAACCACCAGAAATCATGGTGACCTGAGAAGATCAACCAAGACCTGGGGGTGAAGGGCTGTGACACACAAACCACAAGTCTGCATCAACACAATATTTCACTCTAGGAGCTGGAACCAGGTATACCTAGTTCCTGGAGAAGATCCAATGGGTCTAATCCATAAATCATGCATGACATATGTCATAGGATTGAGCGAGATGCTCAATGGGTAAATCATCATTTGGTTTTCACCAAGGATTACTTGTCGATCTAGAAGCCACTAAAACGAAAACCATCTTGATACAAATCATGTGCACTGAAGCTTGAGATCATGCACGGATGCACACACTAGCAAGATCTCATGCACGAGACAAGCACCAGTAGATGTATTGCAAGGATTAGCAGCTAACAAAGACTACACGAGAAAATCCTAAGCATGCAACCATCAGGAAACCCTAGAATTCTTCACGGGCAAGCATATTGGCATTCATATTGATTATGATCCCCAAATATGCAAGCAAAGATGAGTAGCCAACAAGATCTAGCCAACCATGTGAGCAACCAGTCAGTAGCAAGGCTACTGAGGTCACATCACACATAGAACCATCCAAAGCAAAGCCAAATAACAAAGCATCATTATCCAGAAAGGGATTCAGACATCATTTGCTTGTCAAATAATCATGAAAAGCAAATTCATACACAGCAAGTCAATTAATCATCACTGCATAAGCAGTTCATCATTAATTAATTCCTCCAAGCATGAATACATAACAAATCCATGCTATATATTGACAACAGCACACTATGAGGCAACACAAGCACATGTCACTACATCCTAGCTCCTGGATCAAGTCCAGAAAGCTAGGGAGTGCAGCAGCACACATACACAGAAGCAATAGCATGCTTGAGCAATAGCATCAGTAAGCAAATAATTCACTTAGCCACAGAATTCATCAGCAACCAAGCCACTGACATGTAATTGATCAAATGGATCAATTGAATCAAGTCAAGCACACAGATAGGCTAGCCAACTGAAATAATTGATCCAATGGATCATTGGATTACACAGGAGGCACAGAAGCACCTCACATGCATCACTGGCATTCACAAATGTCACAGATGCATAGCAGTACACCTAGACAAAGCAAGCATAAGATGCCAGTAAGCACAAGCAAGCTCATAAGCATGTACAGCATGGCATAGCAAGATCATAGCATGATAGGAGCAGTAAGCAAGCAACACATGGCATGCACAACAAGCAAAACACACTGGCCAGTAACCAAGACTTGGTAAATTGGCCAGAGCTTGCAGAGAAGAGAAGCATATGAAGCATAGGCAGCAGCAGCAAGGCTCTGCATGATCATAGGATCATTAGGAGGCCGTAGAGCAAGAGGTAGAAGAAGCACAGAAGCATGGGGAGGCGCACAGGCATGGAGATGAGAAGGAGTGGGAGCAGAGGACCTTACCCGCGCCTGGTGGCAGAGGCTATGGCATGGCGAGGCAGTGCTCGCGCGGCCATAGCAGTTGCAAAGCCAGGGAAGACGCCGGCGTTACGCCGACGAACACCACCAGCAGCACAGCACCGGAGACGACGGCACAGGCGCTGCGAGTGCAGCACCCGCGCCAGGTCGGTCTCGGAGACGCGCATACGTCGACGACGAGGACGCGAGCTCGCCGGAGCTAGTCAATCGCCAGAGGCGATTCACCACGAGATCCAGAGAGGAGGCGATCCGCCAGAGGAGGAAGCAATCGAAGGAACCACGTGGACAGATCGATAGATCGTCGCGCGGCGGTTCAGATCAGGTAAGCGGCAAGGTCAGGGGAGCACGGAGGCGGCCAGAGCACGGCGGCGGCCATGGCGGTGACGCCATCGCCACGCGCGCCGCCAGAAGGGTTAGGGTTAGGTCGAGTGAGAGAGACGAGTGAGTGAGTGAGGTGGGCCGCAGTGGTGCCACCGACTCGTTATGGGACAAGCCTTAGTGGGCTGTCCCAATGGGCCTTAGTAAGTGGGCTGGCCCAATAGGGGCCAGAGGGTATTCTAGTCTTTTCACATTTTAGAAAACTAGATGACCCGTTGCGCTATCGCGCAAGTGCAAATAAAAGCGTATTAATATGCCAATGGATGTTGACATATAGGACGGTAATTTAATAAATAATTTATTTCAGTGCTTAAATCTATATTTTTGGTGATTGCTCATGTCTTGAGTTGCTATATGAGCATCAAATATGGCGTTTATTTCTTATCCATCTAAATTTTACAGAATTATACATGATGTCTCACACCAAAATAGTTGTATGATGATCTTTCATGTATTGGTCATTTAAAGTTTATGCGGAGAGTACTTACGGTTCTATTAGATTCGCCTTCCATTTTTGTCATGAGATTTTGTTTTCCCATTTTCTACTATTGTCCATTGATATTACATATTTCACAATTTCTATAACTTGTCAGGCTTTACCATAACCACATTGGTAAGAAACATATGCTATAAAACTAAATCATTGGTCTATCACGTGGACGTCTGCACGTTATTAAGTTTTGTCAGAAATAAGCCAAAATAAACAATGACTAAACTGAAATAAACAATAAATTTCCGTAGCCAGAAAACCGTGCATCTTCCTCAAACCACGCAGGGAAATATTCATTTGAGAGCACAAAACTCAGCATTGATTCAAGATAGAAAACTGTGCATCTTCCTCAAATCACGCCTGGGATAAACAACCATGTCAAGATGTACCTGCCATTTTGATTTAAGATGCACGTACATCCCACTGCCAAAACCAAAATCTCAGCAAAAAATGGACCCGTAGTCGATAATTACAAGTGGAAGAGTAACAACCATGTGTCGGCAGGTTGTTCAATGAACCTAAAATCAAAGAGTAAGAACCCTATGTCAGCTGGATTAAATTTGTAGTACATATTGCACTAAAGTTATGATAATATATTTGTAACACTGTAATTTTCTCCCTCTTGGCAGATCACAAGAAGAATTGTAAAATACACCAAAATTCACGCACAGAAAGCAACGACACAAAAGCTACAAAACAGATACGAATTCAGTGATAGCTAACCATATGGCTTGTGACATTCAACGAGTGGTGGAAAAGAACTTACCTCCATGGTTGATGCGTATTAAGTTCTTTTCTACAATTCGTTCTCCTCCATGTCTGCAAGCCGCCACCTCCTGGTCGTCCCTCCTCCTATGTGCATGCTGGATCTTGGTGGGCATGGGAGTGAGAGAGGATGAGTAATGTGGTAACACGAAACAGTATGAAACAATGTCTAAGCACTGAAACAAAAGTTCAAGTGGAAAGTGGTGCATAAGAACAAAACAATCATAGCATACATGCAGCTCTCTTAGTTCAATTGAGCTTCTCCCTTGTACTCCCACCACACATCACTTTATTTTTACTCTTTCAACATACAATTTTTCCAATCCATTAAATCCGGCGCAAAGGCAAAAGCAAAATAATATTGTAACCATCATAAGCATATTACAGAACCTAAATGGTGAGACTTATATGTACATTCTATGTAAATTTAGCGAATATTGTCGCAAGCAACAACATTGGATAAAACAGTCAGGTGATCAGATCAGGTCGAAACTCTTATGAAACAACAGATGACCTGCTGCGCCACTGGCATAAGTATTCAATTCAAACTTGAATTTATTGCATAAAAACTCATAGTTACAACATAAATTACTACCAGATGGTCCCATTATGTAAAAACTCAGGAGGCAGTGGCCAACATGATAAATTACCCTGTGAAGGAAACCTCATTTCAACTCTAACCCTGTCCTTGAGCTTGGTCTGGGGCAACACAAGTCTCCGCTTACTTAAAGCAGCTTCTTATCATGCCCATTCGTCAACCAGCGTAGGCCATGCTCCAATAGGAATCCTCATGACCTTCTCATACGGTCAGTAGACAATGTCCAACGCATAAAGAGATTGTTCTAGTAAGATCTCTTCAGCTGAAAAGATCACAGAACGGAAGAAACCGCTGCATGTGGTCTATTTGAACCACAAACCATAGAGAGATTATAAGAATTTTTCAGGGCCAGACCAGATGTGTGTAGACATGAACCACAGAACCATATAATCCTCTAAGAGCCTGATGCCTGCACTGGGTTTGTTCAAAAGATGGACTGAGCAAGATCATGTAACTTCTGCATTGTTGCCTCATATGGGAAAATGTCAGCCCCCATGTTTTGAACATTCCAACTGCAGGCGATAAGGCTTTTGAAATAATTTGGGTGGCAATAGTTTCTAACGCTCGAAAAAATAACTTTATTCAAAAGGCTGTCTACAGAGACCAAAATCTTGGCCTCATCAAGACTATTTCGAGCCCTAAATTTTAATTTGCAGAAAACAAAATAGTAATAACTTGGGTGGGAATGGTTTCTCCATCAAGATTACCAAGGTTTTCTAATAAATGACAGTTCAAATTCACACACGACATTGAACTCCTACCTTTCAAGTACAACTACGAACAATGACCCTGCCCAGGTCTAGGTAAAAAATAGTAAAATGATCTAAAGAAATCAAATTCCACAAGTACCTCGTGCTATATGTTGCAGAACATCTACATAAATTACAGGAACCTTTTTCCAGTTGCAGAAAAGATACTCCTACTATATGATGGTAAAATATTGCATATTAGAGTCAGTAAATTTGATAAATCATCTAAGATGGGAAGTCCATCTGCAAGATGAATCCAGCTAACTATGTTCAGAGAGGTGACACTAATACTATTTGAGATTACTGAATTGTTAATTTAGCGGGGAAGTTGTGATATATACAATACTGCAGATTAGCGGAAGAAATCTTGCTGGAGTGGATTTGAAAAGACAAACTCAAGCTAAGAAAGCTAAATCGTATATGCATCAGGGTATTACTGAATTGTTAATTTAGTGGATAAGTTATGAGATATACAATATTGCAGATTACCATAAAAAAAATCTTGCTGAAGTGGATTTGAAAAGACAAACTCAAGCTAAGAAAGCTAAATCGTATGTGCATCAGGGTATGCCATATATCATACAGGATTAATTGGGCTAATGTCGTAAAAAATTCACAAGGTAAGTTTGTTGGTCTAATAAGAGGCACCCTTGCCCAACCAACAGCTGAGTAATGAAAGCACAAAAAACTTCCATCGGTTCTGACCAAGCAAGAGATGAAACCTACAAGGAGAGAAATTTTGTTAAGCTAAAAAATGAAGTGGTTTAGAATTAGAAGACCCGACATGTGTGGATATGATTCCTATGACAGGAAAGCGAGACATTTGGAAATGACCAGACTATAAAGATCAAAGTTAGAAGGTGTCATATAAAACCAGTAATAGTTAATTTATTGCAGTTTAAGCTTTACACAAAAACATCAAGGTTGTCAGGACGCAACCTAGTGACAGTACAAACATAGACGGTATATCTTAAAGATTTAAGACTACTAATTAAGAAAAGAGAAACATAAAGCAGTATATCTAACAAAATAAGTAAATCAAAAACAATGGTGTAGCCATGAATTTTCAGAAATTGGACTATACTACTGCAGAACCGAATAGAAACAATACAAACAACAAACCAATATGCAGCGAGATGAGATTGACTACACGAATATTATGCAATTTATTAAATTAAATGCTCATGATTGTAACCCCATAATAATCCTCCAAGAGCATCTGACAGTAGAGATTGTCAAGGACGAACATACATAAATAACTGAGGCAAATGATATAAACAAAAGAAATTGGCATCCGGCACCATGTCTCAGCCATCTGAATGCAAGTTGATAACTGGAGTGAACAAATATCCTGACAAAAAGAAAACTCCAAATCAATTCTCCAAAATGTTGCAACTCACAAAAATTGCTACCTCTATCTAAACCAAATTTCCTTCATTAAAAGTTCCTAAAGTTCAGTGGGCGCCATAAGTTGATCATCTGTCCTACATAAAAGCATCATATGGCAGGGATAGCTAATTGGAAAACCCTCCTAGCCTCATGGAACCACTATTACTACTACTTCAGGTCAAAGGAAAAGAAATACCTCATGAGAAGGGCTAAGCTAGTGAATTGCAGCTTCATTGCCATGACAGTGAACTGCAAGCTAATGTTGAATGCTCAATCGACACCTGTGTTTGCTGGCCATACGAAAATTGATCTATTGTTCTTATCAATCATAATGGGAAGCTAGAAAATATAAAATCCTTCCTCCAAATCAGCCACTATAACATATTGCCTCGTTGTTGTCTTATTCATTTGCCTTCTTGCTTTGTAAATTAACCGACACCAAACATGTACCAGCAGCATAAAGCAATTTCAAGTCACATGCTGACAAGAATCTTAGCCTGGAAAATGAACACAAATTATGTCAGTGGTCAGCCATATTACTAATTAAGCAAAGTAATATCATTTTTTGTATTAGCAGAAAAAATTTGAGAGATGAATAAATGCTCAGCTATGGTGATGATAAAAGGAGCAAATCGACTCTTTTGTCCACTTGAAACATAGAACTGCCACTGGATTTGCGATATGTTCAAAGCATGAGAAATGGATATAATTATTATGGTCTGCCATGAAGTATGACCTGATTGGTTACTCGGCCCATCACACTTGAGTTATGAACACTATGAAGTAGGTACACAAATGTGGATAACGATATATGATACCATAATAACATGATAACGAATTTTGGAAGAGGTCAAAGAATAAAAGAACCAAAAGCAATACATGACAATCTACTCCTAAGAAAAAACAAACAAAGAAAAATAGAGATGCCCAACGAATCGAAGACGACGAGTATGTTGTATTAGCGAGAAAATATTTGAGAGATGAATAAATGCTCAGCTATGGTGATGATAAAAGGAGCAAATCGACTCTTTTGTCCAACTGAAACATACAACCGCCACTTGGATTTGCGATATGTTCAAAGCATGAGAAATGGATCTAATTATTATGGTCCTGCCATGAAGTATGACCTGATTGGAAATGTTAAAACAACACCTGGAAAAAGGCAAATTTAAGTTAATTAAGTTGTCAATTCAGAAAAGGAGCAATTAGAAGAAAAATCGATGGAAGCCAAAATAACTTATTGTACTAATTTACCTAACAGCTAATATCCAGAATAGAATATAAGGAAAAAAGGTCGAACGGTCTAAATTGTGTTCAACAATCAACCATGATTTTTTTTAAAGCTCTCTCCAAGAAGCATAATAGTTTAAACTATGTTCACAAGTACCTATATGCACTAAGAAACATAGGGAGTGTTGTACATGTAAGAGGCTTGGATATGTCGCCTCAAAGGAATGAACAAAGAAACTGACTCGACCTCGTACTTGCCCTTCATGACCTCAGTTGGACGCACTCACCAAATATGCCACAGATTACCATTTCTCTCACCGACAACGACAATTATTTTTAAAATGGACGAGCAAATAAAAAATTAGATTAGAATTGTTTTTCCATAGGAACATAGGTTTCAAGATAATTCCGCTAAAGCACTCCAGAATGTATGGGAGACGAGGATAAGAAATTTAGAACTTTGCGCTGACCTTGCTTTAAGCTGGGATGCTTCAAACATATCTGATGCCTACTCAAAACAACCCGAGGTGGCGAGGTTGTTTAATATTCCCTTACTGAAGTTTACATGGAAAGGTAAGATGGAATACAAATATTATCAAGTCAAACATTATCAAAGCAGACACTAACCATTGTATAGGACTTTCATGTCCAAGTGCGGCCAAAGTGAGGATGCAGATGCTATGCAGATCTTAGAATAGGCTTGACCTCATAGAAGACAAGTTCTGCATCATACACAAAATCCAAACATAGGTCAAACATTACCAAAGAAGGCACAATCAAACCAGAAAGAGCAAAACATTAAGCCGGTCAATCTGATGAATCCATTTTGCCAACATCCTATATCATAGACCTCACTTCGGACAAAAAATGAGTTCAAGCAATAAATTTGTAATTTGCAACAAAGCCGTAACAATATCCTAATTGCTAGAACCACTACCACCAAATTTCAGACAAAATAGGGATAAATGTGACACAATTATTAACAGCGAGATGTTATCTTACCAAGAAGCGCTGGATCTTGTCTGTTTTGTTAACATAACCATAAGCTGAGCCTGTATCCTGTGCGCTGGCCTCATATTTAACCAAATTTGCTCTCTGTGAGAATCTCCATTTGCTGTTGTATCGGACATGACAAAAGACCCTGTTTTACAGTAGGCTGAACCACATCGTTTTGAAAATCAGATCTAATATTTGATCAGGAAATTAATAAACCTGTATCTTAATTAAAAACCACACACAATAGACACGTATATGCACCAGAGAGGAGATTGACATTGCACAGAAATCAAAAAGTAAAGAAGGATTTGCCATACCTTCAGATCCGTTCAAGATGGTGAGGTCGTCGGAGGTAGGACGGCCGAGGAGGACGTGAGCACCCTCACCTTTTCCGTCCTCCTCCTCCTGCATCCTCTCCTCCCAGCTAGGAAGAGCACGATCCTCCTTGTGCATCTTCTCCCCGTCCCCACCTCAGTTGGGCCACTCAGGCACCTCTCAGACCTCTTGCATGGCCGGGTAGTCTAGGAACATTTATAGGAAGAAACAAGGTGATTACAATGTGTATCAAGCCACCCACATATCAGCCACACACACCTACAGGACCACTACTCCCTAGTCCGTTGTGCAAATTGAACTAACACAAGCCTGTCAGGTTCATCCTTTGCAATAGGTATTTCAATAACCCCTTCTTGTTATTGGGGACCGTTCAGACCTTCCTGTTCATGAAACTCTGAACCTCTAATGTAAATTATGACCGTGCAGACTAAGTTTATTAAGCAGTGTCTGAGTTTGTTAGTAGTTACTACAAAACAAAGGTCCATCAAAGTATGATATATTTTCTTGACCATGAAAAGCTGGTACAGAACCGAAAACCCAAGCTTCTTCAGTTTAGTGCATTGACCTGCTATGTAAAGGACTGGATGCACACCTCACAGCAAATGGCAACCAGCTAAGAACCTGCGTCCAAACAGAAAACAGAGGATTGTTTGTCGTAGAATCTAAACTACCACATGTAGATTTATTTTAGGATTACCATGGAGCAATAGCAGGGCTTAACCGCAGACGGAACTAGAAACATGGCATTAGAGAAGATACAAATCTAATAGAAATTATAGTATAGGACAGTAACATAGGCCAGGCGTCAATGTTTATTCCTAACTTTGAACTATGGAAACATTTAGGAATTAAGGAAGCTAATAGGAAATGGGGCATAAAAATCCACCAAGCCAAGCAACCAAACAGGTAATAGCGGCAGCCAGGTTAGCAAGAATAAAACATTGGCTCTACTTTATTCTTATAGCTGCACACTTGAACATCTTACTTGCAAGTCTGAAATTTTCCGCCAGTATAGATGAAGTTACAAACTATATAAATATAAAATGGAAAGCAAGAATTAACTAACATATGAAAGGTCTTGTTTTGACTGCATAGATTCAACAATGGAATGATTGACAGGGCTCACCTTAGATCATCAAACATAGGAGTTGACTTGGAAGCACTCTCTGTGCCAAAGCAAACCCGACACTAAGCTGCAACCAAAACACAGAGTATCATCGACCATAGGCATCTGCATAGTAAGCACAATCAAGCATTAACAGTCAGGTACTACTCACCCCCACAAATGATCCAAAATATATTATAAAAAAGTATATAAACTAAGTTTCCTTGATACATTTGCTATTGATATCTTCATGATCAATATTTATATTTCGAATACCATAAAGTGAAGTTTAAAAACCAGTATGTGAGCAGCACTACTAAAAATATTACCAACAGAGCACACATGGCCTAATTAACATAATCAGGAAGCCACCACATTAATTACTTAAACACTGCCATCGAAATGCACCCATTGCCGCCGCCAGAAATCCACCGTTGTTCGCCACCACAACCAATGGCCAGCTATCACTATACTGAAAGCAAGTATCATACTATAATCAAGGTTCGAGAAGGATGCATTACAGGAGTGACTTATCACCAACATTTAAAACAAATACATGGGTGGCATCAAGAACCTGGTAAGGCCTGGTTCTCCTTGCCGCCCAGGCAGCTGAAGTACCCATCTACCGCCGCCGACTCTCCGAGTTGTAGTTTGGAGAGAACTCTCCACCTCACAAAGTCGATTATCTGTGATACCAAAACCCATCTCAGGTGCTACATAATTAGAACATTTTGCTGCCTATTGCACTAAAGAAGCCATGTTACAACCAGCAATACAGCTACCTTTGGTGTGAAATATCCAGCGAGGTAGACCGAACTGGACATCATTACGTCGACGACAATCGGAGGCTACATCATCACATAAATCTACGACAATGCACACAAAATTAAAAGTATCAGTGGTTCGAGTAACTAATCCCCTCAGCGAAAACAAACTTATTGCTTAGGACTTTCATCGAGATTATGCCTGGTACGAAGTAAAGTAGTAGAAGTAAGCAAGATATGCAGCGCGCGTTAGCTCATACCGACAAATTGAACTGGTAAAACTGGGCACCTTTTAGAAATCGTCACATTATTGTCAGGACAAGAGATCACTGCATCTGGAGTGATATGACCGGAGGCTTATCTCGTTAAGAACCTGAAAGATGACATTGCAAAATTACTGAAGAAGGGAGATCCACTATTTTTTAGAGAATAAAAGTGCAATAGAACAATTGATACAAAGGTTTAGTAAAGCATACCCCAAAAGCCATCTTATGTGCCACTATCTTGCGTAATTGTCAATTTCATTGCTAGCCCCTTGACAAAATGATAGGTAGAAAAGACCGAGTTCCCTCATTTAGTTCCCTCATTCAAAAGGCTTCACAGAAAAACCTTGTTTGCAATGTGTCATCCATCCACCGCCGCCGCCAGCTGTTGTCATCAAGAAAATTCTTTATTTTATTTTTCAATAGTATACACTATTTATAGAGTATAAACCCAGCAAATTTGTTCGAAGATTCATTTAGCTTTTCACCTTTGTTATACAATATAAATGAGGACGGAGACATACATAATACATTACAAAAATTAGCAGGGGGGTGAAAGTAGGCTGGAGATACTCATGTCCATGCCCAAAGGCATAGCAAACTGACTTATTACAGTAATACCTTGCTTTAACCCATGCTAATGATATTCCTTTTTTTTTAGAGTGTGGCTAATCTACTCCTAAGAATAGCACAAACTACTCTCAGTTTTTTATACTGACACCAAAAATTTAAAGTTGAGACCATGTATAAATATTTGAGACAATTTGAGACAAATTTGAAGTGCACTGTAAATATGCGAATATATAAATGTATGAGACAATAAATCTCTTTTATCAAAGCAGAGCTAGATAAAAGATTCACCAATCCTTTTTTAGTAGAACACCCATCTAATCTGGAGCTAGATAAAAGATTCACCAATCTTTTTTAGTAGAACACCCATCTAATCTGAGCCGATCAGTGAAAGTAGACTGAATATACTAACATCCATGTCAATAGAGTGCCGAGAAACATCATATCAATCCCTCAATTATGTAAGTGTAACTGAGGTTTTCAATTTACGATCGCAGCAACATAATGATTTCAAGATTGTGTATGCAACATTTGCATCACTAAAAAAATACGTGGTAGACAACATATGATCACCTGAAGCAAGTAAAAAAAAGAAAGTATTCTTGCTTAGTAGATATTTCGTAGGTCACAAATGATGTGACTTGATTGACACTTTCTGGCGAAAGTGCCAAATTCTCGTGCTACGAGCAACAAGCCCTCTGTGCCTAGTGATATAATAGAAGTCAAACAACGAGCTATTCTAACACAATAGGACAAACCGAGACAGCGACATCTATGCAAGACAACATGATTTATACAGCTTGATGAGCCTAGTACAGATGGCGTTGTAGATACAGGATCCGATTGACAACAGAAATCAGGATACAGAATCAGCAGCTGGTTGTTTGAATTCACACATGACTAACTGACATAAAACATAGGAGGAAGAAATAGCGCGATAAACAGGACTGAAGAATACGGCGACAATGTAACATGTACAGACATGCATTTTCTGTAGGACATCATCAGGGGTGCAGTGAAGGGTGAACATACACGTCGAGGAGGCTGTTGTCGACGAGCAGCTTCTTGAGTTCAAGGGCAATCTTAATGGCGACATGGTTCGGAATCTGGAAAGGGGGAAGCAGACGATGACTGGAGTTGTTAGATTCATGTCGGTGTTTGATATTAAAAAATAAATAGTACTACTCCAAGATGCTGGAAGCATAGAGTCGCTTGTATTTGCAAATGGCAAGAGAAATAACTTGGCATTGCCCCCTAGCTCTTGTTAAATCTCCAGTTCTTGGACGAATTGGAATAGCACCAGGACAAACGGCTGAGTTAAGGTGAGGGGGAGGGGATTTGGAGGGGCACCTTGGTGACGGTGAGCATCCTGCTGAGGAGGAACCTGGAGAGGACGTAGTAGTGGTCGGCGTTCTCCCCGAGCCACACCTTGACCTGCCGACGATGGGAAGAAACGAAATGAGTCCGATCCCATCTTGGCTCTGGTGAGGAGGAGGGGAATTTGACGGACCTTGACGAAGTCGTACTTGGAGGAGGCGTTGCGGGAGGGGAGCCTGGCGGCGGAGGAGGAGCCGCCCTTGCCGCGATCCGGGAAGCACATACCGATCTTTCCATGGCTGCAGCTCCTCCTCTTGGCCAGCGCCGCCCCAATCTCTCCTCCACCCAGCGCTCGTTCGCTCGCCGTTCACCCTCCGTTCTTGGAGTCCTGTAGGGCGACGGGAAGGGGAGCTCGAGCTCGACCATGGTGGCCTTAATGGCTGGAAGACGACACCGAGAGTGGAGGAAGAAGAGAAGACGAGGCATCGCTGCCGGCCTCCTCTGTGAGTGCTCCTGCGGGGGCGGCCCACCGGTCTTCTCCACCCACCTCCAGGATCCTGCTCCTCCCGCGCCCCGTCGTCCGCCGCTTCAATTTGAAGCTCCTCCCGCCACCGCTTCGATTTGCAGAGCTCGGGGCGCCAGACGGGCGAGGCAGCGGCACCCTGGAACCTCGCGGCCGGCCTCCTCCACCTCCGGCCCAGCGCCGCCCCTCGAGAGCCATAGGGGGACGAGGAGAACCAGGGATTGGGGAGGAGAGGAGATGCGCGGATTGGGCGCCCCGCGATCTAGGTTTTACTGCCCCACGCGCGTAGGACAAAGAAGGTGACTTTGACGAGCGGGTGTGGCTGCCTCTGGCCGAAGGGCTCCCCACACAACCGGTCCCATAGGTCATTTGCCCGTTTCAAAGAGAAGACAGTGCAGAAAAACTTACCACATCGGACGGTTCTAGTGAAAAGCGGGAGGATCAATTTACTGTGCTGCACCAAACCAACGACCCAGATTGTTTGCCCCTCTCAGACCCCCTGGTTGAGAGGGTAGTCTAGGGACATTTATAGAAGAAATAGCGAGAATTTCACCAAATTTTAGTAAATAAAATACACCTCTAAAAATCCATTAAAAATTGGATTTGTGAATGAAAAATTATTCTTAACAAGAATAAAATAAGAAATAGAATTTAGGAAACAAATTCAAATTTTGGAATTTTATGTATTTGAATTAAAACTTGGAATTTTAAAACCATTATTTCCTTGTATTTAAAAATCAAGGAAAATCTCAAATAAGTTCAAATACTTATTTTCAAACATTTCAAAATGAAATTCTATTATTCCAAGTCATTTCTATTTAAGAAAGATATTTTCCAAAGGAAAATACTCTATTCTTTTTATTCCAAAAATATAGAGGCAACTCTATTATTTCAAATCATTTTGGAATGAATAATGAATCACAAAGGTAGAGTAGTATTACTTTGAACCATTTTACTTTATGAGAATTAAAGTGTTTTACACATAAAAACAATTGCAAATTACTGCCAAAGGCATAAATCTTAATTCAACCCTAAATTATAATAAAGGGATTTCTATTTTCGTGCCCTCCGGTCCTTAGTTGTACTCAGTTTTCCCCAGCTCCTTAGTTTTTCCTCAGTTTTCCCCAAGCCCTTGTTTGAAACCCGCGAAGCGGCTCGGACGAGCAGGATTCCCGTTTAGTTGACCGTTCTGTCACGTGTGGGGCCGCGTCTTGTGGGGCCGAGTCGTGTGGGCCCGCGTCGCGTGGGGCTGGTAGAAAGGGACCGCGTGGGACAGGACGAGAAGCGTTTGGTTGCACGTGAGCAGGAGCTGGGTTCTGTCTCTCTCGGCCCCAAATTGGCATCCCTATTAAGTGCACCTTTTTCCCCTCTTTCTCTCTCGTCCTTTTCACCAAATTAGTATAAAATCTAGAGAAGCTTGCATTTCGACTTTCTTCAATTATTTATGCCTTTTGGCCCTCGTTGTTTGCCCAATATGGCAGCAAATCTAGTACTCCCTCCGGTTCATATGTATGTAGTTAAATCTAGAAGCAAATCTCCAGGATAATGTACGATAAATTCACGAGTCATAGTAAATCAAGAAAACTAAGTACGGCCAACAAAATATAGTAGACTAGGGATAGATAATCCCTAGATAATATGGATAGATAATAGGCTGCATACACAGCAGCCAACATAGTAACGGGTTCTTCACAAAGCACCATCATACTAACATAACAACAAGGGATCCCTAGCTAACAACAAAGGGATCCCAACAACAAACTAGGAGGCAGCAGCAGCAGCAAGACACGTCCGGGACTCCGCCTACCCCATCCGGCTCTCCCTCCACTTGTTGCTCTTGCTCCCCTTGGGAGCCTTGGGCTTGAGCGGAGGCATGCGCCCGGCGGAGATCTCCACCCGCCGGAAGCTGCGGAGGTGCATGCCGAGCGCCCGTGCTTGGCGCGGAAGGAGTGGACGTTCACCGTCGTGCCGACCTTGGGGAAGGTGGTGCCGATGTTCTCAGCATGCGTGACGAGGCGGTTGAAGTCCGTGGCGCCGAGTCTCCTGGTGCGGAAGGGGCACCTGTACACCTCCTTGGCGAAGTAGGAGATGTATCGGCCGACCTGCAGCCTCCGCGAGCACTCGGCGAGTCTTGACGTCCTCCTCGCTCTTCGTCGCCGCCGACGTCGCTGCCGGTACATCCGATCCATATCAAACAGAAACTAGTGAATGAGTTGCAACGATGACTAACGTACATGATAACAAAGTTAAGAAAAACAGAGTCAGCCTCGGTTAGAGTGGACATGATTATATATCTACAGGGAAGGGGTAAGCGAACTAAAGCTCATGCACAACAGATTTGTACACAAGCAATGGTTCGCTGAACCCTCCCTGTAAAAATTTGTGCCCAACCATTCATCATAGGCAAAGAAACAGATTCTAGATCCGAACTAGATCTGAACTTGAACACATTCGAGATTATTTGCAAAATTAAACGGTTGATATCTTTTGATTAGTGCATAAAATAACTGATTGAGATCCCATGATTACTTGCATAAATTAACCGATTGAGATCCAATATTACTTGCATAAATTAACCGAACAGCCGAACCCCAAATCAAGAAGTGATCAAAACAAAATGGAATAAAATCGGCGCAAATATTAGCCCAATACTGATCCATCTACAGATCCATCTACACCAGCAAAAATAGGGTTCAAAAAGGAATGGGGAACAAAAAAGGAAGCAAACCGTAGTTACCTCGTTCCATGGGTCCTCCGAGGAGGTGTCGTAGGGGTTCGGGGGCGGGACGTACGGCACGGGGTCGTAGGGGTCCCATCCCGCCGGGATCTGACTGCCACCGGCGGCAGCAGCCTCCGATGCACCGGCGGCGGCGGCGGCGGCGGCGGCGGCGTCGTCCGTCGAGGGGACGGGGCCGAAGATGGAGGCGTCGCGCTTCGAGCCAACCTCGACGATGGGATTGGCATTCTCCTTGTCCATCTCTCCGGCGGAGGAAGAGGAAGAGGAAGAGGGAGAGGGAGAGGGTTTTTGCTTTGGAGAAGATGATGGGACGTGGGAGAGAGTTGGCGATGCGTGAGCGAGTGAGAGTGACAGAGACAGGTGGGAGGAGGCGTCTATAAAGGCGAGGGGTGGTTAATGCGACCCGCGTCCCTACGCGTGCACAGGTGCACGTCCGCACGTCTTGGACTTCCGCAACGCGACACGCGTCCACGATTGCACGTCTCGACTTCTCCACCGCGACCCGCGTCTACGCGTCAACAATTGCACGTGTCCTCGAGTCTAACCCCGGAAATTTAGATATACTCGGGTATACCCTCGAGTCTTATACTAGCATTTTTTGTGTGCTCAATTTTCCCCTCGAGTGCTAATACTGGCTAGTGCAATATACTCAGTTTTACCCTCAAGTGGCTGGTCAACGAGAGAGTCAACAAATGGGATTAACTAGTTAAATGAGTCATTTAATGTGCAAAAAAATCCTAAAAAGAGTGGCACTTACTCATGGAGTCTTTACCACAAATTGACACTTCTCAAATCATAGATAAATCATAGATAAATCAAGTTTTACCACAAATTGCCACTTCTCAAATCACCTAGTAGCTATGAAGGTGCATGGTTTTCCACAATAAGCCCTTCCCAAAACAGACTTCCCCCAAATCATACTTTGTCTAAATGAGGCCACAATTCTCACACTCGATGTATATTGGTATTGCAAATAGTTTGAGGTAGGCCAAGATGGGTTTCATTGTACAAAACACGCATTTTCCATTTTTTAAATCTCATATTTGAATCCCTTAGTCTATTTACTACCCAGGTGCCCTTGGTTTCTTGATAGTACTCGGTTTTGCCCTCTCTCTTCACAAATTCTCGCGGACGTGCATCATCGCTCCGATTGGTCTAGCCCATGTCACGCGGATCGTGCCCACCGACCGTTGATCGTATGAAGGAACGGGCAGGATAACCCCTCTCTCTCTCGTTGGCGGTTAATTAGCTTGCTGAAGGGCGGTTTTCTCGTATTATTTTTCACGCGCTAAAAATTATAAACTGTTTTAGGCGTTATTTTTCACGCAAAAAATGATAAACCATCACCGATTTGTTGTTACCATTACTTTTCACGCAAAAAAAATGATAAACCATCACCGATTTGTTGTTGCCATTACTTTTCACGCAAAAAATTGATAAACCATCAACAATTTGTTGTAGCCATTACTTTTCACGCAAAAAAAAAATGATAAACCATCACCGATTTGTTGTTGCCATTACTTTTCACGCAAAAAATGATAAACCATCAACAATTTGTTGTAGCCATTACTTTTACGCAAAAAATGATAAACCATCAACAATTTGTTGTAGCCATTACTTTTCACGCAAAAAAAAAAATGATAAACCATCACCGATTTGTTGTTGCCATTACTTTTCACGCAAAAAATGATAAACCATCAACAATTTGTTGTAGCCATTACTTTTCACGCAGAAAAAACCTAATTTGTTACAAAAGCTGGTTTCAGTGAGACCTAACCAAGTTTGGCATACATGATGGCATACCTATAACAACAAGGAATATCTAAAAGGGAAAGTTTCGAGAAAATTTAGGGTGAAAATGATGCCATACATGATGCTGTTTTTCGAGGTTTTGACCCGAAAATCAATTGGGTATTGTAAAGGGAAATAAAAAGTTCGAAAAATGTAAAAACGAAACAATCTATCTATCTATGTATAGAAGATCAGTTGTATGAAATTTGAGGTTATTTAGAGAAGGTAGAAAAAATCACCTTGTTAGAAAAGCTGGTTTCAGCGAGACGAAACGGCATGCGCTTAAGCAAAGTGATTTTTTCGAACATCTCCAAATGACCCCAAATTTTCCATACATGATGCCATACGTGTAACAACAAGGAACCCTATCTAAAAAGTGTCAAAAAAGTTTGCCCAACCGTATAGCTCTATCAAAAAGAACCTCACCATGGCGCTAGTATAATTTTGGGATAGTTACAAACTTTCGTTACCTAACCTTCAACATGAAACTTGTTTCAAATTCATTTTGTCCTACAAGAAACAAATCCCAACTTGATTCGAGCACCACAGCCTCCAAACGATGCCGATGCCGATATCGGCATGGTCAGAACGGCTATGCTCGCCGCCACTGCTAGGTCAACGTCGGGATGCACCCTCAATCCCGTCCCCTCATTCGATCACCGACACACCGGAGATACCGCCGAGGCCAATGCCGAACGTACATGCCGATGCCAATGCCGATCATGCATGCACGCCGCTGTGGGCACGGCCACGCCGACCCGCTATGCGCTGGACGCCACGGACCGCCGCGAGGTCTTTCCCTTCGCCACCACACTCTCCTAGCACCCACCTATACACGCCGGAAAGGAGAGACACTAGTTTTCTCTACATTGCTCGCGTTCGTGTCCGACACGGTCGATCAAAGTTTTGAGGTGGTCGTCGATGTCGTCGACCATTTCTTCTCTTCTTTGCATGGTTAAACGCGTCTAGTTCATATCTATCTAATGCGTCCGGTCTCGCCTCATGCGGTTCTTTGTGGACGTCGATCTCATCTCGGCACCCCGCATGCCACCTCCTCCGTGCCATCGCTCGTAGAGCTCCGTTTAAAAATCTAATCCTACCCGTGTATTGCCCCTTGTATCAGCGTCATGGCCCCACTTGTCATTTGATATACCGAAGCCCCACTCGTTCGCGTTTTGGTCGTGGGATACGGCGATGCTTACTGGTCAAACAAAGATGGATGGTCCGACGTGTCTTTGCGGGCTCTACGTGGCCCCACTAGTCGGAAGATAACGGTCAACCGTCGGGCAACCGGCCGTTACATCACGTGTGATGGTTTCAGACAAACGCTTGGGTAAAACTGAGGAAAAACTAAGGAGCTGGGGAAAACTGAGCACAACTAAGGACCCGAGGGCACGAAAATAGAAATCCCTATAATAAATTGGGGTAAAGGGATTCCACATGAAATAATACATTCATGACTGCATTATTTGGATTTTATAACATTGTCCTTACCGGACAATGATGCTTCTTACAGAACCCGAGGTCCAGGTTCCATCCACTGCATTGAACTGCACTATCTCGCAGTCCACAGGCAAGTTCACCCTTGCTCATACCAACTTGAGTATTTTCTATTACTTTAATGCAAAGCTATATACTTATCATTCCTGCATGGCAAATAAAATGTTACTTTTCCAACTATGAATATGACTATGTGGCTGGCAATGGAACCATGGTATGTGTTGATATGGTGGAGGTTCCATTGCATGGGTTATATTAACCTAGGAGTAATTACCAATGTCGTCCAGTGATTCTAGCGTCGTACATACCGCGTTAACCATGTGTTATCACCAGAATTGAGCCAGAGCAGGAGATGGGCCGTGATTGAGATGGGCTTAGAGGACATGCATGTAAAGTGTCTCTGAATCGGCCTCGTACGAGAGTTTGGGCTAGATTGCCCGTGTATCTGTGTATTATGGTAGAGTACGTTTTATGAGATAGAGTTTAGCTCGTACACGGTTAGGTTTATTTCCAAATTAGAAAGTCCACGGACTATAAATATGTACCTAGGGTTATTGAGAAAGGAGGACGATCACGTTCACAACAAACCAATCTAGGCGCATCGCCACCCCTTGTTTCGAGGGTTTCTTCCGGGTAAGCAACATGCTGCCTAGATCGCATCTTGCGATCTAGGCAGTATCAGTTTATTCGTTGTTGTGTTGCTCGTACTGAAGCCTTTTTGATGGCGAGCAACACCCTTCTCGTGGATGTTTTGGGGCTGACGTCGATGCTTTTATGATATGCTTGCTTAGCTACGCTGCCCCTCAATATCTAGCTGCATTTGCACCTATCTTGGGTGTAAGGGCAGCATCTTGCTTGTTCTTTATTTAGTAGATCTGATCTGTTATAGTTGTTCCTTGTTCTCCAAGGATTAGTTTGATATCCGCATGGTTAGGCCTTGCAAACGGGTTGAACGATCCGGTAGTGCGTAAGGTATGGTTTACTGATCCTAGAGGGATTGTTCCGGGAATCGACTTCGTGTTGGTTTTTAGGCCTCTTTTAGAACTGGTTTTCCATCATCTTTCGTATCTGCTAGGCTCAACTACGTGTAGGATGTTCCGGGTATGCGGTGAAAACCCTAAACTGTCGTAGATTGATTTAACTTGGTATTGATAAAGCGGGATCCCCATGTTATCGTAAATCCAACGTGAACCATGGGGTAATCGGCTCTTTGAGCCGATTCACAGGATAACCTAAGAGCCGATCGGGGCTCGTATTTAATGTTTACGTGTTTGCCATGCAGGAAACTAATCGAAGCAATCCATCACCTTCCTGGCCAGGTATAGGTCAGGTGGCACGCCCTTGCATTAGCCAGGACGTGTGCCGGAGTATTGCGGGTCGTCGCCCGAGGGACCAGGGCCCTCCAGCAGTCCTGGGAGCCTCCCGGCTCTTTGTGTTGCTCGTCGGTGCTCGCCGGTGGGTTTTGGCAGGCAACACATTCTGGCACGCCCGGTGGGACATTCTACAACAACTACGTCGACATCTGCAGCAACTACGTCGACATCTGCAGCAACTACGTCGACATCTGCAGCAACTATGTCAAAATCTGCAGCTGAGATGGCGGACGAACCAGTCACGTACGAAGATCTGCCTGAGGAGCACAAGAAGAAATATGATGAGATTAAAGCCGTCTTCGAATCCGATCTCATCGGCTCTTTCGCGAAGACCCGTTCACGTGGCATTAGGTGGAAAGGGTTCTCACCCGAAGGCGCTCTCGACGAAGTAGATCTGTCTACCCCTTCAGAGGAACGCACCAGAGCTCTGCGCCAGGAAGTCAATTACATGGTGGCTCATTCTATACACCGTCATTCTGAGAGCCTGGTGAACTCCTTCGAGCGCATTGCGGTTCGCATGGTCCAGGAAATCATGAAGCATCAGTACTCTCCGCCAGGGCCTGCCCTGAGGACGCACCAGGGAGAAATACCGTTCCAGACCAGACCGCCGCTGCCATTCGCGTTTGCAGCTCCCGAGCCGCAGAGTTCACCGGCGTACGTCGTCTACAAGGTTGGAGGAGATCCTGGCGATTGCCAATTCCTCTATGAGCCACCTAAAGAGATCCCACATGGATACGTGTGCACATACGTGCCGGACTGCAATAACTTGGCACGCACGAACCAGATTGCAGCAGGAGGGATTTCTGGAGCAGACGCCGATAAACAGGCGTGGCTAGCTAAATATGCCACCGAACGAGTCATGAAAGCTCGGTCCCCGCAGCTCATACCGTGGAGCAAATCAGTACAATCTTGAGAGACCAGTTCGGCATCCCGCCAAAGAGGAAAACAATCGGCTATTCCAAGCCGTACCCCGACGAGTACGATTTGATCCCACTACCACCCAAGTATCGGCTCCCTGAGTTCTCAAAGTTCAATGGATCGAAGGGTCTAGCTCGATCGAGCACGTGAGCCGATATTTGGCACAGTTGGGCATGATTTCAGCATCAGATCCGCTACGTGTGAGGTTTTTCGTGCAATCTCTCACGGGATCGGCTTTTGGGTGGTACACCTCGTTGCCACCAGTCCGAACGTGGAAGCAACTGGAAGAGCAGTTTCATGTCCAATATCACTCAGAGGCTACCGAGGCCGGCATTGCCGATCCGGCACAGTACGGCAAAGACGCGGAGAAACGGTGTCGGAGTACATCCAGCGTTTCGGGATCGTTAAGAACCGATGTTATTCGGCTCGTCTAAATGAGAAGCAGTCGAGCTGGCAGTGTTGGGCCTCGCAGCGCCGATCAAGGATCTGGCTTTCCAAGTGGAGTACAGTTCACTGGCACACATGGTCCAGAAGTTAACATTGTATGAACATCGCCACCCAGAACTGTACCAAGACAAGTTCAAGCGTCCGATAGGCCCGGTCGAGACAGGAAGAAGTTGAGGATTCTCCGGGAGACCAGGAAGTGGCCGTGGTCTGAATGGACTCGGGGGGCAGTTCCCGTGTCCTGCAAATGGGTGAAACCACAAGGGCCTCCAAAGGGGTTTGACTTCGATGTAAGCAAGGCTGAGCAGATATTCGATTTATTGCTCAAGGAAAAACAGTTGAAGTTACCCGAAGGCCATAAAATCCCTACGGCGCAAGAGATGAACGGGAGACCGTACTGCAAGTGGCATCATTCATTCACCCATATCACCAATGACTGCAAAGAGTTACGTCGGCAGATCCAAATGGCGATAGAACAAGGCCGTTTGATCCTCGGCCAGTTTGCCATGAAAGTGGACACGCACCCGTTTCCTGGCGTCAACATGGTGGGAATCAATCACTCCACGAGGCATCAGCCAGGTTTCTCATTTGATGTTAACATGGCAGGGCCTGTACACCACCATGGCAAGGATAAAGAAGAAAGCAGTCACTCCCGTGGCAAGGAAAAGGAGGAGGCCAGCCCACGCGACCGGCCCCGATATGATGACAGACGGTACCTCACCGAGGAACAAGTGAGAAGCGTGCGATATCAACGACCACTCTCCACGCATCTCCTTAACAAATATGAGCGTCAGTACGACCGACGTCGGCGGTACGACAGAGAAGATGAAAGACATCGTCGATCTGACGTAGACAATGGAAGATATCGTCGGTATGATAGAGACGGCGAAGGATATGAGCGCCGCGCTAAGGGGAAATCAAGAGAGCAGGAGGACATGGATAGACACTGGGACTGTCCTTTCTTTAAGCACTGCTGGGATTCAGGAATGAGCCGATTGCCTACAATCGACAACTGCCCGGAGTGTAGACAGCAGAAGAAGGGCGCAGGAGAAGTTTCAGTTTTCAAGCGTCTAGGACCTCTCCCATCTCAGAACAGACGAGCTGAGTCATCTCAAGAGGAAGACTTTGAGGAGTCAGAAGATGAAGAAGAGGATAGGTACCACCGGCCAAGGTGGTGTCCTGATGGACTCAGCCACTCCCAAAAGCGTAGGGTTCAGCGGCTACGTAGCTTGGAGCAAGGCGAGGCGCAATACCTGCACACGTTGAGGAAAGCGCGGCCCGATCTGGCCGTGAAAATTCAGCAAACTTTGGACGAGGAGAGTCGTCCACAGAAGAAAGAATGGCGCCCCAAGCAAGTAAAAGCCGATGCGAGTACATCGGCTGGCACAAATATGGTGTTCATACTTCCGTCGTAGTTTCGTGCTCCAGGAACCGAAGAAGTGCCGATAGCACAGTTTGACTGCAGTCCATGGCCAGTTATCTTTGAAAAGCCACGAGAGAAGAGCTACAAACATTTGAAGACCTTGTACCTAAAAGGTTATATCAATGGGCAGCCTGTCGGCAAGATGTTGGTTGACACGGGAGCGGCAGTCAATATAATGCCATACTTCATGCTACGACGTTTGGGACGCTCTAGCACAGATCTGATCAAAACCAACGTCACACTAAACGACTTCAACGGCCAAGCATCAGAGACTCAAGGCGTCCTGAACGTGGATCTAACCGTAGGCCGAAAAACCATCCCTACATCATTCTTCATCCTCGACAGCAAAAGCACCTACGCTGTCCTGCTAGGGAGGGATTGGATTCACGCCAACTGCTGCATTCCATCTACAATGCACCAGTGCCTGATACAATGGGATGGAGATGAAGTGGAGGTCGTTCATACAGACGACTCGATCGAGGTCTCAATAGCTGGCATGAATATTTGGGACTCGGAAGACCAAGAGCCGTTCTCTGGAGTCAGTTTGGACGGCTGTGAGCGCATCGAAGTTACAAAAAACGGGGTGAGGCTGGTCTTATCCACCGGCCTGACAGAGTAGCAAGAGCAACATTAATCGACGTACGTGGCAAGGCCGATCCCTGCGATCGGCCCCAAAAAATAAAAAGCAATGATTTCACCTCAAGCATGTCACGTAGTCGTAGTAGGGAGACTCCCTCCCGTAGTGGAGCACGAATAAGTTGTGAACCTTCATTGAGCAATGCAATCAAAAAGGAGGCCGATTCCAGCAATCGGCCAAAATTATCCTCGCCATACGATTCGCTCCGTGTTCAGCATCGATCTAGCAGGCGACGGAAAGCTAGGGTATGGGTTTACATCGGCCGATGAGCTAGAAGAGATTGACATTGGTCCTGGGGATAAGCCACAACCAACATTTATCAGCCAAACCCAGCAGATGGAGCCGATGTTCAAGTACAGTTCCTGGAATCAGATAACTGGAGAGCCGATATCTTCAATTACTTGAAAGATTCGGCTCGGGGGGCACCTAATATGGGATAACGGACAGAGAAATATCGGGGGCCGAGGCACGAAGTCGGCCAGTAAAAAAAATACAAAGCAACAGGACGAAATACAAGCATAGCCGATGCGCAGCCATCGAATTTAGAAGTACAAAGCCGATGCACAGCCATCGACTCTAGAGGTTATGAGCAAGTATCAGGTTACATGGACAAGCTCTACTGAAGGAATGCCTCGAAGGCACTAAGGGCGTCAGCACGGACGCGATCCACTTCGGCGATCTCGGCCTCATCATCTTCATCCTTGCCCGTCACCAGTTGTTTGTTCAGGGCACGTATCTCTGCCAGATCAGTCTTCAGTTGAGCTTTGAGGCCTTCTGCTTCCTCTTGGGAGCGGGCAATAAGAGCTTCCTTATCGTGGATAAGCTGTTTGGTTGCCCGGACCCTCTCTTCAAGGTCCTCCAACTCCTTTCGCAAGGTCTCAAGCTCGGCGGTGCTGACAGAGTTGTCAGTTTTGGCGTCCAAGGCCGCCTTTTTCTCATTGAGCCGCTGACATTTGTCTGCAATATCGGCCTTCAGCGGAAGTTGAGCGTGGCGTAGATCGATTCTCTAACGAGCTGACTTCACCTTTGATTTGTAGGCAGATAGAGTCACAACTGGCCAGAGTTTCACTTGCAACGTTACCGGGAGGTGGGGTTGGATTTCTTCAAGAATGCTCTTCACTTCCTCGGGGTCTTCGACCAACGTCTCGATCGAGGAGGAAAGCAGAGCTTTGAGACGCTGGAATTGACCAAGGATAGCATCGGGTCCTGGTTTATCGCATACTGTAGAAGGAGCTGGTTCGATGGATTCAGGATCGAACGATAGCAAGCCCGAGAGGTCACAACCCTGACAAACAACAAGAGCAGCGTCAGTATGCAGCAAGAGCAAAGGGCAAGCCAAATAAAGGGAGTATACCTCTCCTAAGATCAGGGGAACAGCCGATGATGAGGTGATCGGCTCTGGTGTTTCTGCTTGGGGCTTCGCCAAGTTGGCAACCTTGTCAACAACACCTTTAGAGGTTGCTACATCCAGGTCTGTGGAGGGCATCAGTACTTCCTCGACTTCCCCACTAGAGGTGTCATCAGCCTGCAAAGGAGATAGTTAGCCGATGTGATCAGCTTAGATTGGCATAAAAGATGAGCCAGGGAGAGTTGGAGGGTAATTACATGTGAGGCCTCTTGGTTTGATGAAGGGCCTTGCGGTTCCTTTCGAGCTCTCTTGACGCATCGACTCTTTGTGCGTAGACCACCCTGCCCCACTTTGGTTGGAGTTTGAAGGACAGCAGGTTCAGGAACTGGTCTTTTCTTGGAAGGCGATGGTGGCAAATCCGGCTGGCTCGCGTGGTGATCTTCCCAGAGTTGCCCGAGCTCGAATTCCCTCGACTGGATTGCGTTTCCTCGCTGGAGTCGTCTTCGGTGGAGGCCTATAAGAGAAGAGTTAGTAAGCCCCAGCATATTTACGGAAGCTCATAAGGGTAGATAGGTCAGTCAAGGCCTTGATCAGCTTACATGCAAACTTTCTTGAGCTAGAGTAGGATTTTGGCGCTTCAAGGTCTTCCTGGCAGCTACTTTCCTCACTGCTGTTCTCGCCTTGATTGAGGCTCGGGGGGCAGCTGGCCCAGAAGATACTGCGCTCTTGGAAGCCGATTTTGGTGAAATCGGCTGGCTCTGCATCACAACCTTTTTCGAGGGTGTTGATTTTTTGCAGAAGAGGACCACCGGAGCTGGTGGGAGGAATCTGAAGGGGGAGCCGTCATCATGTACAGGTTCTGGACCATCTTGTTGCTGCAAGGGGACAGAGCAAGGTTATAAAAATCATTGTAAGCCACTTCAAGAAAATTTGTGAGTAGTGGTACCTGTTCTGCAGGGATATCATAT
Source organism: Lolium rigidum (assembly GCF_022539505.1). NCBI lineage: Eukaryota > Viridiplantae > Streptophyta > Magnoliopsida > Poales > Poaceae > Lolium > Lolium rigidum. Next base: position 146,145,056 of record NC_061510.1, read on the forward strand.
TCAGCATCAAGTTGTTTCAGCAACGGTCCCAGAGCTCTCCTGAAGGCATGAGTCTTCCACATTGACCACCAGGTCTCAAAACCATCGGTTGATGAGGTAAAAGAGAGGTTGTGAGGAACTGGGATGGCTAGAGCATCAAAGAAAGAGTAACACCTCTGACCGGTGAGGACATCGGGCGGATCGGCTCTGCTCTCGTTAAGTGGTGGAGGAAGAAATGGGGAGATACCTGCCCAAGACCAAACTGCCGGGCTGCTACGACCGGTCGATAAGACTCATAACCAGGCTTGATGATCCTGTTTGAGGTGCTCATGCCAACAGGAAGGAAGCAGGGACGGATCATGATGGAATACAATTGCCGGGTGCTGGCGTCATCGGCAAAGCTGTCTAGCCTGAAGGAGACTGGATTTTCAAAATTTCTAGACTCCGTATAAGGAAAGCAGAGAGGATTGTCCAGGCCTTGGTAGAAAGTTCTGAACCACTCTGATGCTTCCTTGAGGGTTAGTTTACTACCTGGAAGGCTATATAGAGCTTGGCCGTAGCTAGTGCACCGGATTGGCTTCCCGTTAGTATCTGGAAAGGTGCAAGTGGCCAAAGATGGAAAGTTTGGGACATGGTTCTGGAAATACAGCTGAGCCCATAGCTGAATAAACCACCAGGGACCTCCTGTTTTGACTGTTGATACGTCTCCGACGTATCGATAATTTCTTATGTTCCATGCCACATTATTGATGATATCTACATGTTTTATGCATACTCTATGTCATTATTATGCGTTTTCCGGAACTAACCTATTGACGAGATGCCGAAGTGTCAGTTCCTGTTTTCTGCTGTTTTTGGTTCCAGAAATCCTAGTAAGGAAATATTCTCGGAATTGGACGAAATCAACGCCCAGGTTCCTATTTTTGCACGAAGCTTCCAGAAGACCGGAGGGGATACGAAGTGGGGCCATGGGGCGCCGACACAGTAAGGCGGCGCGGCCAAGGGGGGGCTCGCTCCGCCCTAGTGTGTGGCCCCCCTGTCAGGCCTCCGAGTCCGCCCTTCCGCCTACTTAAAGCCTCCGACGCGAAAACCCTACCACGTTCGACGAAACCAGAGAAAACCTTCCAGAGCCGCCGCCATCGCGAAGCCAAGATCTGGGAGACAGGAGTCTCTGTTCCGGCACGCCGCCGGGACGGGGAAGTGCCCCCGGAAGGCTCCTCCATCGACACCACCGCCATCTCCATCAACGCTGCTTGTCTCCCATGAGGAGGGAGTAGTTCTCCATCGAGGCTCGGGGCTGTACCGGTAGCTATGTGGTTAATCTCTCTCCTATGTGCTTCAATACAATAATCTCATGAGCTGCCTTACATGATTGAGATTCATATGATGATGCTTGTAATCTAGATGTCATTATGCTAGTCAAGTGGGTTTTACTTATGTGATCTCCGGAGACTCCTTGTCCCACGTGTGTAAAGGTGACGAGTGTGTGCACCGTGTGGGTCTCTTAGGCTATATTTCACAGAATACTTATTCAACTGTTATGAATGGCATAGTGAAGTGCTTATTTATATCTCTTTATGATTGCAATGTGTTTTCTATCACAATATATCTGCGTGCTACTCTAGTGATGTTATTAAAGTAGTTTATTCCTCCTGCACGGTGTAATGGTGACAGTGTGTGCATCGTGTAGTACTTGGCGTAGGCTATGATTGTGATCTCTTGTAGATTATGAAGTTAACTATTTCTATGATAGTATTGATGTGATCTATTCCTCCTTTCGTAGTGTGAAGGTGACAGTGTGCATGCTATGTTAGTACTTGGTTTGGTTATGTTGATCTGTCATGCACTCTAAGGTTATTTAAACATGAACATTGAATATTGTGGAGCTTGTTAACTCCGGCATTGAGGGTTCGTGTAATCCTACACGATTAGTGGTGTTCATCATCCAACAAGAGGGTGTAGAGTCTAGCATCTATCTATTTATTCTGTTATGTGATCAATGTTGAGAGTGTCCACTAGTGAAAGTATGATCCCTAGGCCTTGTTCCTAAATACTGCTATCGTTGTTTGTTTACTTGTTTCTATTGCATCTTTACTTCCTGCAATATTACTACCATAACTCGCACGCCTGACAAGCACTTTTACAGCGCCGTTACTCTTGCTCGTATTTATTCATACCACCGTATTTCACTATCTCTTCGCCGAACTAGTGCACCTATTAGGTGTGTTGGGGACACAAGAGACTTCTTGCTTTGTGGTTGCAGGGTTGCATGAGAGGGATATCTTTGACCTCTTCCTCCCCGAGTTCGATAAACCTTGGGTGATCCACTTAAGGGAAACTTGTCTGCTGTTCTACAAACCTCTGCTCTTGGAGGCCCAACACTCGTCTACAAGAATAGAAGCACCCGTAGACATCAAGCTATTTTTACGGCGCCGTTGCCGGGAGGAAAGGTAAAAGGCATTCATACTCCGGTCCCAGGTAAGAGTACTTTTCTGGCGCCGTTGTGTGTGTGCTCGAAGCTATTTCCTTTAGATCCTGCAATTGCATATTTTTATTTCTTGTTTACACTAGTTAGTCATAATGGACAACAATGAGCTTCTTATTCTATTTCCTGATTTAAGACATGGATGGTTTGATGCGAAAATTAAAAAACCTATGGAACCTTATTTGCATGCTGGTAGTAATATTAGTATGAACGCTTTGAACACCATTGTTGCTAATGATATGGAAAATTCTAAGCTTGGGGAAGCTGGCTTTGATGAGCATGATATTTTTAGTCCACCAAGCATTGAGGAGAAAATTTTCTTTGATGATACTTTGCCTCCTATTTATGATGATTATAATGATAGTGGTCTTTTGGTGCCACCTACTATGGAGAGTAAATTTTGTTGTGATTACAATATGCCTCCTATATTTGATGATGAAAATAATAATGATAGCTACTTTGTTGAATTTGCTCCCACTACAACTAATAAAATTGATTATGCTTATGTGGAGAGTAATAATTTTATGCATGAGACTCATGATAAGAATGCTTTATGTGATAATTATATTGTTGAGTTTGCTCATGTTGCTACTGAAAGTTATTATGAGAGAGGAAAATATGGTTGTAGAAATTTTCATGTTACTAAAACACCTCTCTTTTTGCTGAAAATCTTGAAGCTGCACTTGTTTTATCTTTCTATGCTTGTTGCATTATGCTTCTTGAATTTATTTATTTACAAGATTTCTATGCATAGGAAGCATGTTAGACTTAAATTTGTTTTGAATTTGCCTCTTGATACTCTCTTTTGCTTCAACTACTATTTCTTGCGAGTGCATCATTAAAACTGCTGAGCCCATCTTAATGGCTATAAAGAAAGAACTTCTTGGGAGATAACCCATGTGTTTATTTTGCTACAGTACTTTTATTTTATATTTGTGTCTTGGAAGTTGTTACTACTGTAGCAACCTCTCCTTATCTTAGTTTTGTTGCATTGTTGTGCCAAGTAAAGTCTTTGATAGTAAGGTTCATACTAGATTTGTATTGCTGCGCAGTAACAGATTTCTTTGCTGTCACGAATTCCGACCTGCCTCTCTGTAGGTAGCTCAGAAAATTGTGCCAATTTACGTGCGTGATCCTCAGATATGTACGCAACTTTCATTCAATTTGGGCATTTTCATTTGAGCAAGTCTGGTGCCTCAATAAAATCCATCTTTACGGACTCTTCTGTTTTGACAGATTCTGCCTTTTATTTCGCATTGCCTCTTTTGCTACGATGGATGAATTTCTTTGTTCCATTAATGTCCAGTAGCTTTATGCAATGGCCAGAAGTGTTAAGAATAATTATGTCACCTCTGAACATGTTAATTTTTATTGTACACTAACCCTCTAATGAGTTGTTTCGAGTTTGGTGTGGAGGAAGTTTTCAAGGATCAAGAGAGGGAAATGATGCAATATGATCAAGGAGAGTGAAAGCTCTAAGCTTGGGGATGCCCCGGTGGTTCACCCCTGCATATTTTAAGAAGACTCAAGCGTCTAAGCTTGGGGATGCCCAAGGCATCCCCTTCTTCATCGACAACATTATCGAGTTCCTCCCCTGAAACTATATTTTTATTCCATCACATCTTATGTGCTTTGCTTGGAGCGTCGGTTTGTTTTTGTTTTTGTTTTGTTTGAATAAAATGGATCCTAGCATTCATTGTGTGGGAGAGAGACACGCTCCGCTGTTGCATATGGACAAGTATGTCCTTAGGCTTTACTCATAGTATTCATGGTGAAGGTTGAATCTTCTTCGTTAAATTGTTATATGGTTGGAATCGGGAAATGCTACATGTAGTAATTCTAAAATTTCTTGAATAATTTGATACTTGGCAATTGTTGTGCTCATGTTTAAGCTCTTGCATCATATACTTTGCACCTATTAATGAAGAAACACCTAGAGCTTGCTAAATTTGGTTTGCATATTTGGTCTCTCTAAAGTCTAGATAATTTCTAGTATTGAGTTTTGAACAACAAGGAAGACGGTGTAGAGTCTTATAATGTTTACAATGTGTCTTTTATGTGAGTTTTGCTGCACCGGTTCATCCTTGTGTTTGTTTCAAATAACCTTGCTAGCCTAAACCTTTGTATCGAGAGGGAATACTTCTCATGCATCCAAAATCCTTGAGCCAACCACTATGCCATTTGTGTCCACCATACCTACCTACTACATGGTATTTCTCCGCCATTCCAGAGTAAATTGCTTGAGTGCTACCTTTAAAATTTCCATCATTCGCCTTTGCAATATATAGCTCATGGGACAAATAGCTTAAAAACTATTGTGGTATTGAATATGTACTTATGCACTTTATCTCTTATTAAGTTGCTTGTTGTGCGATAACCATGCTTCTGGGGACGCCATCAACTACTCTTTGTTGAATATCATGTGAGTTGCTATGCATGTCCGTCTTTTCTGAAGTAAGGGAGATCTACCACTTTATTGGTTAGAGCATGCATATTGCTAGAGAAGAACATTGGGCCGCTAACTAAAGCCATGAATCATGGTGGAAGTTTCAGTTTTGGACATATATCCTCAATCTCATATGAGAACACTAATTGTTGCTACATGCTTATGCATTAAAGAGGAGTCCATTATCTGTTGTCCATGTTGTCCCGGTATGGATGTCTAAGTTGAGAATAATCAAAAGCGAGAAATCCAAAATGCGAGCTTTCTCCTTAGACATTTGTACAGGCGGCATGGAGGTACCCCTTTGTGACACTTGGTTAAAACATGTGTATTGCGATGATCCCGGTAGTCCAAGCTAATTAGGACAAGGTGCGGGCACTATTAGTATACTATGCATGAGGCTTGCAACTTGTAAGATATAATTTACATGATACATATGCTTTATTACTACCGTTAACAAAATTGTTTCATGTTTTCAAAATAAAAGCTCTAGCACAAAAATAGCAATCGATGCTTTCCTCTTTGAAGGACCTTTCTTTTACTTTTATGTTGAGTCAGTTCACCTATTTCTCTCCACCTCAAGAAGCAAACACTTGTGTGAACTGTGCATTGATTCCTACATACTTGCATATTGCACTTATTATATTACTCTATGTTGACAATTATCCATGAGATATACATGTTATAAGTTGAAAGCAACCGCTGAAACTTAATCTTCCTTTGTGTTGCTTCAATACCTTTACTTTGATTTATTGCTTTATGAGTTAACTCTTATGCAAGACTTATTGATGCTTGTCTTGAAGTACTATTCATGAAAAGTCTTTGCTTTATGATTCATTTGTTTACTCATGTCATTACCATTGTTTTGATCGCTGCATTCATTACATATGCTTACAATAGTATGATCAAGGTTATGATGGCATGTCACTCCGGAAATTATCTTTGTTATCGTTTACCTGCTCGGGACGAGCAGGAACTAAGCTTGGGGATGCTGATACGTCTCCGACGTATCGATAATTTCTTATGTTCCATGCCACATTATTGATGATATCTACATGTTTTATGCATACTCTATGTCATTATAATGCGTTTTTCGGAACTAACCTATTGACGAGATGCCGAAGTGCCAGTTCCTGTTTTCTGCTATTTTTGGTTCCAGAAATCCTAGTAAGGAAATATTCTCGGAATTGGACGAAATCAACGCCCAGGTTCCTATTTTTGCACGAAGCTTCCAGAAGACCGGAGGGGAGACGAAGTGGGGCCACGGGGCGCCGACACAGTAAGGCGGCGCGGCCAAGGGGGGGCCGCGCCGCCCTAGTGTGTGGCCCCCCCTGTCAGGCCTCCGAGTCCGCCCTTCCGCCTACTTAAAGCCTCCGTCGCGAAAACCCTACCACGTTCGGCGAAACCAGAGAAAACCTTCCAGAGCCGCCGCCATCGCGAAGCCAAGATCTGGGGGACAGGAGTCTCGTTCGGCACGCCGCCGGGACGGGAAGTGCCCCGGAAGGCTCCTCCATCGACACCACCGCCATCTCCATCAACGCTGCTGTCTCCCATGAGGAGGGAGTAGTTCTCCATCGAGGCTCGGGGCTGTACCGGTAGCTATGTGGTTAATCTCTCTCCTATGTGCTTCAATACAATAATCTCATGAGCTTCCTTACATGATTGAGATTCATATGACGATGCTTGTAATCTAGATGTCATTATGCTAGTCAAGTGGGTTTTACTTATGTGATCTCCGGAGACTCCTTGTCCCACGTGTGTAAAGGTGACAAGTGTGTGCACCGTGTGGGTCTCTTAGGCTATATTTCACGAGAATACTTATTCACTGTTATGAATGGCATAGTGAAGTTCTTATTTATATCTCTTTATGATTGCAATGTGTTTTGTATCACAATATATCTGCGTGCTACTCTAGTGATGTTATTAAAGTAGTTTATTCCTCCTGCACGGTGTAACGGTGACAGTGTGTGCATCGTGTAGTACTTGGCGTAGGCTATGATTGTGATCTCTTGTAGATTATGAAGTTAACTATTTCTATGATAGTATTGATGTGATCTATTCCTCCTTTCGTAGTGTGAAGGTGACGAGTGTGCATGCTATGTTAGTACTTGGTTTGGTTATGTTGATCTGTCATGCACTCTAAGGTTATTTAAACATGAACATTGAATATTGTGGAGCTTGTTAACTCCGGCATTGAGGGTTCGTGTAATCCTACACAGTTAGTGGTGTTCATCATCCAACAAGAGGGTGTAGAGTCTAGCATTTATCTATTTATTCTGTTATGTGATCAATGTTGAGAGTGTCCACTAGTGAAAGTATGATCCCTAGGCCTTGTCCCTAAATATCGCTATCGTCTGTTTGTTTACTGTTTTATCGCATCTTTACTTCCCGCAATATTACTACCATCAACTGCACGCCAGCAAGCACTTTTCTGGCGCCGTTACTACTGCTCATATTTATTCATACCACCTGTATTTCACTATCTCTTCGCCGAACTAGTGCACCTATTAGGTGTGTTGGGGACACAAGAGACTTCTTGCTTTGTGGTTGCAGGGTTGCATGAGAGGGATATCTTTGACCTCTTCCTCCCTGAGTTCGATAAACCTTGGGTGATCCACTTAAGGGAAACTTGCTTCTCTTCTACAAACCTCTGCTCTTGGAGGCCCAACACTATCTACAAGAATAGAAGCACCCGTAGACATCAACTGTCTTTTGGGAAAGCAGCTTGACAGACATTAGTTGGAGATATCGATAGACCTCTCCAAGGAACAGTTTGCCAATGCCAAGCTGAGTGCCTCTGGCAAGTTCATAGGCCAAGGAAAGGTAATTCTTGGTTGGATCAAGTGAAGGGCCACAAAATATGAAGTGTTCCAACCAGAAATTCAGGAAGGCCGTGTGTTCTTTCTACGTTACGGTGGCCTTTGTTTTTCATATGGCGTCGAATATAAGCACCCCGGGCTTGTGCACTCTGTTTTGGAAGAGAGTTTGAAAGGGACCTTTGGCAGCATAAAAGCAGAGGGGCTGGGGGATGCAATGTCTAGACCAGTGATCATGGCCACATCTAGTAGAGTTGGTGTCATGGGGCCGTGGCCAAACATGAAGCAGTTCAGAGCATCTGACCAGAAGTAGCCGATGGTTTTTAGAAGATTTTCATGTTTCTCAAGGGGAAACAGTGATAAAGATAAAGCATCGGCTATTCCTGTGGTTTCCCATTTGGCTTGGTGGGTCTTGGATACTCTATCGTACCATGACACCCAATCTTCGGAGGGTTAGGCCAGGCTCGTAAGCAGTCGGCCCAGGAAGTTAGATCTAAATTTTGGCTCACGAAAGGGATCCTATTGGCCTCGCAAGAAATCAGATGGGCAGGACTCTCGACAGAACGGGCACCAAGACAGAGGGAGTTTGGAAGAGACGGATGCGGCAACAGAATGTCTGATACCTAAAAATTAATGGTGGAATGAAGCATTAATTCAGATGTTTGCGATTAGTTCTAACACTATGCTCGAATGGCGAGGGGCAGTTAAGGATTACCTTCAGGCCAGAGACCGTTGCGTTGGCGTTGGATGATTCCGCCATCTGATTCGCCGGCGGGGATGAATCTGCGCGGTTGGGGATTGATGTCTACGGGTGCTTCTATTCTTGTAGACAGTGTTGGGCCTCCAAGAGCAGAGGTTTGTAGAACAGCAGCAAGTTTCCCTTAAGTGGATCACCCAAGGTTTATTGAACTCAGGGAGGAAGAGGTTAAAGATATCCCTCTCATGCAACCCTGCAACCACAAAGCAAGAAGTCTCTTGTGTCCCCAACACACCTAATAGGTGCACTAGTTCGGCGAAGAGATAGTGAAATACAAGTGGTATGAATGAATATGAGCAGTAGTAACGAGCGCCGGAAAAGTGCTTAGTCGGCGTGCGATTGATGGTATTAATATTGCGGAAGTATAGATGCGGTAAAACGAGTAAACAAACAGCGATAGCGATATTTAGGAACAAGGCCTAGGGATCATACTTTCACTAGTGGACACTCTCAACATTGATCACATAACATAATAAATAGATAGATGCTAGACTCTACACCCTCTTGTTGAATGATGAACACCACTAATCGTGTAGGATTACACGAACCCTCAATGCCGGAGTTAACAAGCTCCACAATATTCAATGTTCATATTTAAATAACCTTAGAGTGCATAACGAGATCAACATAACCAAACCAAGTACTAACATAGCATGCACACTCGTCACCTTCACACTACGAAAGGAGGAATAGATCACATCAATACCATCATAGCAATAGTTAACTTCATAATCTACAAGAGATCACAATCATAGCCCACGCCAAGTACTACACGATGCACACACTGTCACCATTACACCGTGCAGGAGAAATAAACTACTTTAATAACATCACCAGAGTAGCACACAGATAAATTGTGATACAAAACACATTGCAATCATAAAGGGATATAAATAAGCACTTCACTATGCCATTCATAACAGTGAATAAGTATTCAGTGAAATATAGCCTAAGAGACCCACACGGTGCACACACTGTCACCTTTACACACGTGGGACAAGGAGTCTCCGGAGATCACATAAGTAAAACCCACTTGACTAGCATAATGACATCTAGATTACAAGCATCATCATATGAATCTCAATCATGTAAGGCAGCTCATGAGATTATTGTATTGAAGCACATAGGAGAGAGATTAACCACATAGCTACCGGTACAGCCCCGAGCCTCGATGGAGAACTACTCCCTCCTCATGGGAGACAGCGAGCGTTGATGGAGATGGCGGTGGTGTCGATGGAGGAGCCTTCCGGGGCACTTCCCCGTCCCGGCGGCGTGCCGGAGCAGAGACTCCTGTCCCCCGGATCTTGGCTTCGCGATGGCGGCGGCTCCGGAAGGTTTTCTCCGGTTTCGTCGAACGTGATAGGGTTTTCGCGACGGAGACCTTAAGTAGGCGGAAGGGCAGCCTTGGAGGGGGTCGCGGGGCCACCGGACACTAGGGCGGCGCGCCCCCTCCTGGGCCGCGCCGCCACCATGTGTGGGCCCCCTGTGGCCCCTCTCTGGCGGCTCTCGGGTGTTCTGGAAGCTTCCGGGGATTCTAAGATGCTGGGCGTTGATTTCGTCCAATTCCGAGAATATTTCCTTACTAGGATTTCTGAAACCAAAAACAGCAGAAAATAGGAACTGGCACTTCGGCATCTCGTCAATAGGTTAGTTCCGGAAAACGCATAAATATGACATAAAGTATGCATAAAACATGTAGATATCATCAATAATGTTGCATGGAACATAAGAAATTATCGATACGTCGGAGACGTATCAGCATCCCCAAACTTAGTTTCTGCTCGTCCCGAGCAGGTAAACGATAACAAAGATAATTTCTGGAGTGACATGCCATCATAACCTTGATCATACTATTGTAAGCATATGTAATGAATGCATCGATCAAAACAATGGTAATGACATGAGTAAACAACTGAATCATAAAGCAAAGACTTTTCATGAATAGTACTTTCAAGACAAGCATCAATAAGTCTTGCATAAGAGTTAACTCATAAAGCAATAAATCAAAGTAAAGGTATTGAAGCAACACAAAGGAAGATTAAGTTTCAGCGGTTGCTTTCAACTTATAACATGTATATCTCATGGATATTGTCAATGTAAAGTAATATAACAAGTGCAATATGCAAGTATGTAGGAATCAATGCACAGTTCACACAAGTGTTTGCTTCTTGAGGTGGAGAGAGATAGGTGAACTGACTCAATATAAAAGTAAAAGAATGGTCCTTCAAAGAGGAAAGCATCGATTGCTATATTTGTGCTAGAGCTTTTATTTTGAAAACATGAAACAATTTTGTCAACGGTAGTAATAAAGCATATGTGTTATGTAAATTATATCTTACAAGTTGCAAGCCTCATGCATAGTATACTAATAGTGCCCGCACCTTGTCCTAATTAGCTTGGATTACCGGGATTGTCATCGCAATACACATGTTTTAACCAAGTGTCACAAAGGGGTACCTCTATGCCGCCTGTACAAAGGTCCAAGGAGAAAGCTCGCATTGGATTTCTCGCTTTTGATTATTCTCAACTTAGACATCCATACCGGGACAACATAGACAACAGATAATGGACTCCTCTTTAATGCATAAGCAATTAGCAACAATTAATGTTCTCATATGAGATTGAGGATATTTGTCCAAAACTGAAACTTCCACCATGATTCATGGCTTTAGTTAGCGGCCCAATGTTCTTCTCTAACATTATGCATGCTCTAACCATTAAATGAATGGTAAATCTCCCTTACTTCAGACAAGACGGACATGCATAGCAACTCACATGATATTCAACAAAGAGTAGTTGATGGCGTCCCCAGGAACATGGTTATCGCACAACAAAGAACTTAATAAGAGATAAAGTGCATAAGTACATATTCAATACCACAATAGTTTTTAAGCTATTTGTCCCATGAGCTATATATTGTAAAGATAAAGAATAGAAATTTAAAGGTAGCACTCAAGCAATTTACTTTGGAATGGCGGAGAAATACCATGTAGTAGGTAGGTATGGTGGACACAAATGGCATAGTGGTTGGCTCAAGGATTTTGGATGCATGAGAAGTATTCCCTCTCGATACAAGGTTTAGGCTAGCAAGGTTATTTGAAACAAACACAAGGATGAACCGGTGCAGCAAAACTCACATAAAAGACATATTGTAAACATTATAAGACTCTACACCGTCTTCCTTGTTGTTCAAACTCAATACTAGAAATTATCTAGACTTTAGAGAGACCAATTATGCAAACTAAATTTTAGCAAGCTCTATATATTTCTTCATTAATAGGTGCAAAGTATATGATGCAAGAGCTTAAACATGAGCACAACAATTGCCAAGTATCAAATTATTCAAGACATTTTACCAATTACTACATGTAGCATTTTCCGTTTCCAACCATATAACAATGAACGAAGCAGTTTCAACCTTCGCCATGAACATTAAAAGCTAAGAACACATGTGTTCATACGAACCAGCGAAGCGTGTCTCTCTCCCACACAAGCATTTATTCAAACAAAAACACAAACAAAAGCACACAGACGCTCCAAGTAAAGTACATAAGATGTGACCGAATAAAAATATAGTTTCAAGAGAAGGAACCTGATAATTTGTCGATGAAGAAGGGGATGCCTTGGGCATCCCCAAGCTTAGATGCTTGAGTCTTCTTGAAATATGCAGGGATGAACCACGGGGCATCCCCAAGCTTAGACTTTTCACTCTTCTTGATCATATTGTATCATCTCCCTCTCTTGATCCTTGAAAACTTCCTCCACACCAAACTCAAAACAACTCATTAGAGGGTTAGTGCACAATTAAAATTTACATGTTCAGAGGTGACATAATCATTCTTAACACTTCTGGACATTGCACAAAGCTACTGAAAGTCAATGGAATAAAAAAATCCATCAAGCATAGCAAAACAGGCAATGCGAAATAAAAGGCAGAATCTGTCAAAACAGAATAGTTCGTAAAGACGAATTTTATTGAGGCACCAGACTTGCTCAGATGAAAATGCTCAAATTGAATGAAAGTTGCGTATATATCTGAGGATCACTCACGTAAATTGGCATAATTTTCTGAGTTACCTACAGAGAATTAGGCCCAGATTCGTGATAGCAAAGAAATCTGTTTCTGCGTAGTAATCCAAATCTAGTATGAACCTTACTATCAACGACTTTACTTGGCACAACAATGCAACAAAATTAAGATAAGGAGAGGTTGCTACAGTAGTAACAACTTCCACGACTCAAATATAAAACAAAATTGCTGTAGTAAAATAAACACATGGGTTATCTCCCAAGAAGTGCTTTCTTTATAGCCATTAAGATGGGCTCAGCAGTTTTAATGATGCACTCCAAGAAATAGTAGTTGAAGCAAAAGAGAGCATCAAGAAGCAAATTCAAAACAAGTTTAAGCCTAACATGCTTCCTATGCATAGGAATCTTGTAAATAAACAAATTCATGAAGCATAATGCAACAAGCATAGAAAGATAAAACAAGTGCGAGCTTCAAGATTTTCAGCAAAAAGAGAGGTGTTTTAGTAACATGAAAATTTCTACAACCATATTTTCCTCTCTCATAATAACTTTCAGTAGCATCATGAGCAAACTCAACAATATAACTATCAAATGAAACATTCTTATCATGAGTCTCATGCATAAAGTTATTACTCTCCACATAAGCATAATCAATTTTATTAGTTGTAGTGGGAGCAAATTCAACAAAGTAGCTATCATTATTATTCTCATCAAGTGTAGGAGGCATAGTATAATCACAATAAAATTTACTCTCCATAGTAGGTGGCACCAAAAGACCACTATCATTATAATCATCGTAAATGGGAGGCGAAGTATCATCAAAGAAAATTTTCTCCTCAATGCTTGGGGGACTAAAAAGATCATGCTCATCAAAACCAGCTTCCCCAAGCTTAGAATTTTCTATATCATTAGCAACAATGGTATTCAAAGTGTTCATACTAATATGTTCCATGGGTTTTTTAATTTTCGCATCAAACCATCCATGTCTTAAACCAGAAAATAGAATAAGAAGCTCATTGTTGTCCATTATGCCTAACTAGTGTAAACAAAAAACAAAAAGATGCAATTGCAGGATCTAAAGGAAATAGCTTCGAACACTCACACAACGGCAACAGAAAAGTACTCTTACCTGTGACCGGAGTATGAGTGCCTTTTACCTTTCCTCCCCGGCAACGGCGCCAGAAAAGTGCTTGATGTCTACGGGTGCTTCTATTCTTGTAGACAGTGTTGGGCCTCCAAGAGCAGAGGTTTGTAGAACAGCGAGCAAGTTTCCCTTAAGTGGATCACCCAAGGTTTATCGAACTCGGGGAGGAAGAGGTCAAAGATATCCCTCTCATGCACCCCTGCAACCACAAAGCAAGAAGTCTCTTGTGTCCCCAACACACCTAATAGGTGCACTAGTTCGGCGAAGAGATAGTGAAATACAACTGGTATGAATGAATATGAGCAGTAGTAACGGCGCCAGAAAAGTGCTTGCTGGCGTGCAGTTGATGGTATTAATATTGCAGGAAGTATAGATGCAGTAAAACAGTAAACAAACAGCGATAGCAGTATTTAGGAACAAGGCCTAGGGATCATACTTTCACTAGTGGACACTCTCAACATTGATCACATAACAGAATAAATAGATAGATGCTAGACTCTACACCCTCTTGTTGAATGATGAACACCACTAAGCGTGTAGGATTACACGAACCCTCAATGCCGGAGTTAACAAGCTCCACAATATTCAATGTTCATATTTAAATAACCTTAGAGTGCATAACAGATCAACATAACCAAACCAAGTACTAACATAGCATGCACACTGTCACCTTCACACTACGAAAGGAGGAATAGATCACATCAATACTATCATAGCAATAGTTAACTTCATAATCTACAAGAGATCACAATCATAGCCCACGCCAAGTACTACACGATGCACACACTGTCACCATTACACCGTGCGGGAGGAATAAACTACTTTAATAACATCACTAGAGTAGCACACGGATAAATTGTGATACAAAACACATTGCAATCATAAAGGGATATAAATAAGCACTTCACTATGCCATTCATAACGGTGAATAAGTATTCTGTGAAATATAGCCTAAGAGACCCACACGGTGCACACACTCGTCACCTTTACACACGTGGGACAAGGAGTCTCCGGAGATCACATTAGTAAAATCCACTTGACTAGCATAATGACATCTAGATTACAAGCATCATCATATGAATCTCAATCATGTAAGGCAGCTCATGAGATTATTGTATTGAAGCACATAGGAGAGAGATTAACCACATAGCTACCGGTACAGCCCCGAGCCTCGATGGAGAACTACTCCCTCCTCATGGGAGACAGCAGCGTTGATGGAGATGGCGGTGGTGTCGATGGAGGAGCCTTCCGGGGCACTTCCCCGTCCCGGCGGCGTGCCGGAACGGAGACTCCTGTCCCCCGGATCTTGGCTTCGCGATGGCGGCGGCTGCGGAAGGTTTTCTCCGGTTTCGTCGAACGTGATAGGGTTTTCGCGACGGAGACCTTAAGTAGGCGGAAGGGCAGCCTCGGAGGGGGTCCGGGGCCACCGGACACTAGGGCGGCGCGCCCCCTCCTCGGGCCGCGCCGCCACCATGTGTGGGCCCCCGTGGCCCCTCTCGGCGGCTCTCGGGTGTTCGGAAGCTCCCGGGGATTCTAAGATGCCGGGCGTTGATTTCGTCCAATCCCGAGAATATTTCCTTACTAGGACTTCTGAAACCAAAAACAGCAGAAAACAGGAGCGGCACTTCGGCATCTCGTCAATAGGTTAGTTCCGGAAAACGCATAAATATGACATAAAGTATGCATAAAACATGTAGATATCATCAATAATGTGGCATGGAACATAAGAAATTATCGATACGTCGGAGACGTATCAGAGATCAGGGATTCGCGGTGCCGCGAGTTGAATATGCTCGGTGGGCAATTGGGGATCTGAGTTTGTTCCTCGCTGGAAGGTCGCAGGTTACCGTTTGAAATTTGGGGAATGACCGCTTGGACCGGTCGAAAGGGGTAACTGAGTCTGGCCTCGCTGGCATTTTTAGTAAAGACCGATGCGTTGCCATCGGCTCTTTGAGCGTTGACCTACTTTGACAATCGGCAAAATCAACATGGGAACAATAATCTGCAAAATCAACATGGAAACATTTTCTTCATTGATAAAGAGGGTTTTTTACATGAAGAGCCGATTGCTCACAAAATAAAGGTCTACTGCCTAGTCTACTACTAGTCCTACTCTAGTGGGCCCTAGTCTAGATGTCGGCGCCGTCACCGCCATCGCTGCCCTCGTCGTCGCCGTCGTAGCTGTCGTCGGCGCTGCTGCCGGCGAAGTCCTCGTCCCTGCTGCCGAAGCCGTTGGCAGGCGCTCCGTATTCCTCCTCGTCGTCGTCGTCGTCCTCCGACCCGGCGCGGAAACGCTTCACCGGCGGGTACTCGTCGGAGGAGGAGTCATCCTCCGCTTCCTCCTCCTCGTCGGAAGAGGAGAAGTCATCCCAGGAGAAGGCGTCGTCGTCGCTCTCCTCCTCCAACTCCCCGTCCACGAGGAACTGGAGGTTGTCCTCCCCGTCGGTCAAGGATTCGTCATCCTCTGACCAGACGGAGAAGTCCCAATCCCTCTCGTCCCAATGCTCTGGGGCGAGGGCCTCGTACGCCGCCATCAGGTCGAACTCCGGCTCCGGCTCATTGGAGGAGGAGGACTGGAAGGAGAGACCCGAGGAGGCGGAGGAGGAGGAGGAGTCCATGGTGCGAGAGGAGGGTTTTTTGCCGATGGCTAATGCGGAACAGGAGGATGAAGAGGCGAACTGCTCGGGTGAGATTAAATAAAGGGGATATAGTGGGAGATGATTCAATGCTTGGGCAGTTTTCGAGGACGTGGTGCCAGAATTGCCAATCGTGCAGAAGTTGAGAAGGCAAGGCATCATGATGAAGGATACTGCAGCGGTTCTGCTCTGCCACGCGTGACCCGACGAAGAAAAAACAGAGTGGTTTTGGAATTATTATTGCCAAAACCAGGGGGCATGTGTTATCACCAGAATTTAGCCAGAGCAAGAGATGGGCCGTGATTGAGATGGGCTTAGAGGACATGCATGTAAAATGTCTCTGAATCGGCCTCGTACGAGAGTTTGGGCTAGATTGCCCGTGTATATGTATATTATGGTAGAGTACGTTTTATGAGATAGAGTTTAGCTCGTACACGGTTAGGTTTATTTCCAAATTAGAAAGTGCACGGACTATAAATATGTACCTAGGGTTATTGAGAAAGGAGGACGATCACGTTCACAACAAACCAATCTAGGCGCATCGCCACCCCTTGTTTCGAGGGTTTCTTCGGGTAAGCAACATGCTGCCTAGATCGCATCTTGCGATCTAGGCGATATCACTTATTCGTTGTTGGTGTTGCTCGTACTGAAGCCTTTTTGATGGCGAGCAACACCCTTATCGTGGATGTTTTGGGGCTGACGTCGATGCTTTTATGATATGCTTGCTTAACTACGCTGCCCCTCAATATCTAGCTGCCTTTGCACCTATCTTGGGTGTAAGGGCAGCATCTTGCTTGTTCTTTATTTAGTAGATCTGATCTGTTATAGTTGTTCCTTGTTCTCCAAGGATTAGTTTGATATCCGCATGGTTAGGCCTTGCAAACGGGTTGAATGATCCGGTAGTGCGTAAGGTATGGTTTACTGATCCTAGAGGGATTGTTCCGGGAATCGACTTCGTGTTGGTTTTTAGGCCTCTTTTAGGACTGGTTTTCCATCATCTTTCGTATCTGCTAGGCTCAACTACGTGTAGGATGTTCCGGGTATGCGGTGAAAACCCTAAACTGTCGTAGATTGATTTAACTTGGTATTGATAAAGCAGGATCCCCATGTTATCGTAAATCCAACGTGAACCATGGGGTAATCGGCTCTTTGAGCCGATTCACAGGATAACCTAAGAGCCGATCGGGGCTCGTATTTAATGTTTACGTGTTTGCCATGCAGGAAACTAATCGAAGCAATCCATCACCTTCCTGACCAGGTATAGGTCAGGTGGCACGCCCTTGCATTAGCCAGGACGTGTGCCGGAGCATTGCGGGCTGTCGCCCGAGGGACCAGGGCCCTCCAGCAGTCCTGGGAGCCTCCCGGCTCTTCGTGTTGCTCGTCGGTGCTCGCCGGTGGGTTTTGGCAGGCAACACCATGAGATCTATAATGGCTCTAGGGAAGCCAGCCGTATCTTTTCCCTCCTGCATGCCAACGGACTGGTAGAGCTGCGGGGTGTTGGAGGAACCGCCGTAGGTTGGGATATCCTTTTAAATCCCCATCCGTGTGTGATGACGGGCTCTACGGTCTATGATGGATTGTCCAAAGTAAACCGTGAGTAAAGCCGTATTATCGGAAGATGTCTACTGGGGGTGTGCGGTTGGACAAAAGGGTGGGTTTGCAGGGTCGCGGAGAAGGCGGTGTGGGCTTGGATTTTCATACCTGGCCTCACACCAAAGGAAGTGTGAACGGGGGCAAGTCCTCGCGGATGGCAAAAAGGGTGGGATCTCTTATGGGAAAAGTAACGCACCTCTGCAGAGGGTATCAAATTGTGGCGATCACTCCTTGTTCCGGGAAGGGAACTGCGAACGCGGCAGGAAAGGAACTCCACGAAGTTCTGGTCAACCTGTGAAGACTGACGGGCATAGTTTTCATAATAAAAGCAACCTTTTGAAGAAATGATTTCAAAACATGCATGGACCTGCGATTTCCTGATCAATGGTCGTAGCTAGTGCATCAAACACATTTTACTCTTTTGAACTTGCTGAGTACCCCTGTACTCACTTTCTTTCGACACCCTTGCTAGACTGTGATCCGGAAATGGAGGCTATCGCCGATGGAGCACCAGAACGAAGCTACGAGCTGGTCTACGAGGAACCTGATTTTATCGGAGGAGTTGAAGGAGTAGACTATGGGATAGTCTACGGACCCGATGACACGGAGGTGGAGGAGTAGTGATATACCCTAGCATCATAGAGCCGAGCAACGTAGAACTTACCTAAATAAGTTGTTGAGCTCTCTTTCATATATGGTTATGAGTTGTAATCGTACTTAAGTAGTATCTTAGGGTGTTCTCATAGGACCTGTGAGAATGCCAACTTGTTAAGGCAATGTTTGTAATAATATTTGGAGTGTTATGACCTGCAATGTTTATGTTGTACCACTCTGAGGGATATGGCAATTGTGAAGAAGTCCCTTCACAAAGATCATATCAACGACTTGTATACTACAACATGCAGTGGTATGCTGGGTCACCGCATACCCACAGTACCAAAAGCTAGCATATGGAGTGTTTACAACAACAAGAAAATTGCGACACTATTTTTCGGCACATCCGATAATAGTGGTAAATGAGGCGCCTTTATCCAATATATTAAACAATCCAGAGGCTATGGGTCGCGTCTCCCTTTGGGGGATAGAGCTTTCCCCTCGGGGCATCACATACGAAAAAAGAAAAGCAATAAAGTCGCAGATCTTACCAGATTTCATCGCAGAGTGGATGGAGCTACAAAATACGGAACCTCCGGATTTATCAAGAACCTAGACTATGAACTTCGACGGGTCCAAGAGATTGGAGGGGGCTGGAGCAGGCGTGATACTAGTATCACCACAAGGCGACAAGTTGAAGTATGTCTTACGGATGACGTTTCCAAACGCGTCTAACAATGAGGCAGAATACGAAGCTCTTATC
>NC_061510.1:146164394-146176368 GCF_022539505.1 Lolium rigidum
CCATGGGCGTGACGGCCACCCACATGACAACGTCTTCCACAACATGGAGCCACATGGTGATGCTCAAGGCCATGGACATCAAGACCAACCGAGGCGTGATCTCCGCAATCATCCTCGCCATGACCAACGTGGAAGAGGAGACTGATGCGTGTAGTTGACACGTCCGTTGGGAACCCCAAGAGGAAGGTGTGATGCGCACAGCGGCAAGTTTCCCTCAGTAAGAAACCAAGGTTTAATCGAACCAGTAGGAGTCAAGAAGCACGTTGAAGGTTGATGGCGGCGGGATGTAGTGCGGCGCAACACCGGAGATTCCGGCGCCAACGTGGAACCTGCACAACACAACCAAAGTACTTTGCCCCAACGAAACGAGTGAGGTTGTCAATCTCACCGGCTTGCTGTAACAAAGGATTAACCGTATTGTGTGGAAGATGATTGTTTGCGAGAAAACAGGTAAAAACAAGTATTGCGACAGATTTGTATTTCAGGTATAAAAGAATGGACCGGGGTCCACGAGTTCACTAGAGGTGTCTCTCCCATAAGATAAAAGCATGTTGGGTGAACAAATTACGGTCGGGCAATTGACAAATAGAGAGGGCATAACAATGCACATACATGACATGATAAGTATAGTGAGATTTAATTGGGCATTACGACAAAGTACATAGACCGCCATCCAACTGCATCTATGCCTAAAAGTCCACCTTCAGGGTTATCATCCGAACCCCCTCCGGTATTAAGTTGCTAACAACGAGAAAATTGCATTAAGTATGGTGCGTAATGTAATCAACAACTACATCCTCGGACATAGCGCCAATGTTTTATCCATAGTGGCAACAGACACAACACAACCTTAGAACTTTACGTCACTTCGTCCTGAGTGTCAATGCGGGCATGAACCCACTATCGAGCATAAATACTCCCTCTTGGAGTTAAAAGCAAAAACTTGGCCAGAGCCTCTACTAGTAACGGAGAGCATGCAAGATCATAAACAACACATATGTAATAACTTGATAATTAACATGACATGGTATTCTCTATCCATCGGATCCCGACAAACACAACATATAGAATTACGAGATATATGATCTTGATCATGTTAGGCAGCTCACAAGATCCAACAATGAAGCACAATGAGGAGAAGACAACCATCTAGCTACTGCTATGGACCCATAGTCCGGGGTGAACTACTCACTCATCACTCCGGAGCGACCATGGCGGTGTAGAGTCCTCCGGGAGATGAATCCCCTCTCCGGCAGGGTGCGGAGGAGATCTCCGAGAATCCCCCGAGATGGGATCGGCGGCGGCAGCGTCTCGATAAGGTGTTCCGTATCGTGGTTTTTCGCCTCATGGGTTTCGCGACGGAGGCTTTAAGTAGGCGGAAGGGCAGAGCCGGGGGCCTGACGAGGGGCCCACACCATAGGGCGGCGCGGGCCCCTCCTTGGCCGCGCAGCCTTGTGGTGTCGCCACCTCGTGGCCCCACTTCGTATGTTCTTCGGTCTTCTGGAAGATCCGTGGAAAAATAGGCCCCTGGGTCTTCGTTTCGTCCAATTCCGAGAATATTTCGTTACTAGGATTTACGAAACCAAAAACAGCAGAAAACGAGAACCGGCACTTCGGCATCTTGTTAATAGGTTAGTTCCGAGAAAATGCACGAATATGACATAAAGTGTGCATAAAACATGTAGGTATCATCAATAATATGGCATAGAACATAAGAAATTATCGATACGTCGGAGACGTATCAAGCATCCCCAAGCTTAGTTACTGCTCGTCCGAGCGAGGTAAAACGATAACAAAGATAATTTCGAAGTGATATGCCATCATAACTTTGATCATACTATTTGTAAACATATGTAGTGAATGCAGCGATCAAAACAATGGTAATGACATGAGTAAACAAGTGAATCATAAAGCAAAGACTTTTCATGAATAGTACTTCAAGACAAGTATTAATAAGTCTTGCATAAGAGTTAACTCATAAAGCAATAAATCAAAGTAAAGGTATTGAAGCAACACAAAGGAAGATTAAGTTTCAGCGGTTGCTTTCAACTTGTAACATGTATATCTCATGGATAATTGTCAATATAGAGTAATATAACAAGTACAATATGCAAGTATGTAGGAATCAATGCACAGTTCACACAAGTGTTTGCTTCTTGAGGTGGAGAGAGATAGGTGAGCTGACTCAACATAAAAGTAAAAAGAATGGTCCTTCAAAGAGGAAAGCATCGATTGCTATATTTGTGCTAGAGCTTTTATTTTGAAAACATGAAACAATTTTGTCAACGGTAGTAATAAAGCGAGTTATGTACATTATATCTTACAAGTTGCAAGTCTCATGCATAGTATACTAATAGTGCCCGCACCTTGTCCTAATTAACTTGGACTACCGGATCTTTGCAATGCACATGTTTTGACCAAGTGTCACAATGGGGTACCTCCATGCCGCCTGTACAAAGGTCTAAGGAGAAAGCTCGCATTTTGGATTTCTCGCTTTTGATTATTCTCAACTTAGACATCCATACGGGACAACATGGACAACGAGATAATGGACTCCTCTTTAATGCATAAGCATGTGGCAACAATTATTATTCTCATATGAGATTGAGGATATATGTCCAAACTGAAACTTCCACCATGAATCATGGCTTTAGTTAGCGGCCCAAAGTTCTTCTCTAACAATATGCATGCTCGAACCATGAAGGTGGTAGATCTCTCTTGCTTCGGACAAGACGGACATGCATAGCAACTCACATGATATCCAACAAAGAATAGTTGATGGCGTCCCCGAAACATGGTTATCGCACAACAAGCAACTTAATAAGAGATAAAGTGCATAAGTACATATTCAATACCACAATAGTTTTTAAGCTATTTGTCCCATGAGCTATATATTGCAAAGGTGAATGATGGAATTTTAAAGGTAGCACTCAAGCAATTTACTTTGGAATGGCGGATAAATACCATGTA
The DNA here is from genome assembly GCF_022539505.1 of Lolium rigidum. Lineage (NCBI taxonomy): Eukaryota > Viridiplantae > Streptophyta > Magnoliopsida > Poales > Poaceae > Lolium > Lolium rigidum. Next base: position 146,167,365 of record NC_061510.1, read on the forward strand.
GTAGGTAGGTATGGTGGACACAAATGGCATAGTGGTTGGCTCAAGGATTTTGGATGCATGAGAAGTATTCCCTCTCGATACAAGGTTTAGGCTAGCAAGGTTATTTGAAACAAACACAAGGATGAACGAGTACAAGCAAAACTCACATAAAAGACATATGGTAAACATTATAAGACTCCATACCGTCTTCCTTGTTGTTCAAAACTCAATACTAGATGTTATCTAGACTCTAGAGAAACCAAATATGCAAACCAAATTAGCAAGCTCTAAGTATTTTTTCATTAATGGGTGCAAAGTATATGATGCAAGAGCTTAAACATGAGCACAACAATTGCCAAGTATCAAATTATCCAAGACATTTTAGAGTTACTACATGTAGCATTTTCCAATTCCAACCATATAACAATTTAACGAAGATGAAACTTCGCCATGAATACTATGAGTAGAGCCTAAGGACATACTTGTCCATATGCTACAACGGAGCGTGTCTCTCTCCCATAAAGTGAATGCTAGGATCCATTTTATTCAAACAAAACAAAAAAACAAAAACAAACCGACGCTCCAAGTAAAGTACATAAGATGTGACGGAATAAAAATATAGTTTCGGGGAGGAACTGATAATGTTGTCGATGAAGAAGGGGATGCCTTGGGCATCCCCAAGCTTAGACGCTTGAGTCTTCTTAGAATATGCGAGGGTGAACCACGGGGCATCCCCAAGCTTAGAGCTTTCACTCTCCTTGATCATATTGCATCATACTCCTCTCTTGATCCTTGAAAACTTCCTCCACACCAAACTCGAAACAACTCATTAGAGGGTTAGTGCATAATAAAAATTCACATGTTCGGAGGTGACACAATCATTCTTAACACTTCGGACATTGCATAAAGCTACTGGACATTAATGGATCAAAGAAATTCATCCAACATAGCAAAAGAGGCAATGCGAAATAAAAGACAGAATCCGTCAAAACAGAACGATCCGTAAAGATGGATTTTATTAGGCCACCAGACTTGCTCAAACGAAAATGCTCAAATTGAATGAAAGTTGCGTACATATCGAGGATCATGCTCGTAAATTGGCTTAATTTTCTGAGCTACCTACAGGGAGATAGACCCGGATTCGTGACGACAAAGAAATCTGGAACTGCGCGATAATCCAAATCTAGTACTTACTTTTCTATCAAAGACTTTACTTGGCACAACAAAACATAAAACTAAGATAAGGAGAGGTTGCTACAGTAGTAAACAACTTCCAAGACACAAATATAAAACAAAAATACTGGAGTAAAAACATGGGTTGTCTCCCATAAGCGCTTTTCTTTAACGCCTTTCAGCTAGGCGCGAAAGTGTAACTCAAGTAACATCGAGAGATGAAGCATCAACATCATAATTTGTTCTAATAATAGAATCATAAGGTACCTTCATTCTCTTTCTAGGGAAGTGTTCCATACCTTTCTTGAGAGGAAATTGATATTTAATATTACCTTCCTTCATATCAATAGTAGCACCAACGGTTCGAAGAAAAGGTCTTCCCAATATAATGGGGCAAGATGCATTGCATTCAATATCCAAGACAACAAAATCAACGGGGACAAGGTTATTGTTAACCATAATATGAACATTATCAACTCTTCCCAAAGGTTTCTTTTTAGCATTATCGGCGAGGTTAACATCCGGATAACAATTCTTCAATGGTGGCAAGTCAAGCATATCATAGACTTTTTTAGGCATAACGAAATACTTGCACCAAGATCACATAAGGCATTACAATCAAAATCTTTGACTCTCATTTTAATGATGGGCTCCCAACCATCCTCTAGCTTTCTAGGAATAGAAGTTTCAAGTTTTAGTTTCTCTTCTCTAGCTTTTATGAGAGCATTTGTAATATGTTTTGTGAAAGCCAAGTTTACAGCGCTAGCATTAGGACTTTTAGCAAGTTTTTGTAAGAACTTTATAACTTCAGAGATGTGGCAATCATCAAAATCTAAATCATTACAATCTAAAGCAATGGGATTATCATCCCCAAGGTTGGAAATTTTTTTAGCAGTTTTATCACAAGCAGTTTCAGCAGTTTTAGCAGTTTCAGGTAATTTTGCGCGCTTTGCACTAGGAGTAGAAGCATTGCCAACACCAATTATTTTACCATTGATAGTAGGAGGTGCAGCAACATATGAATCATTAGCATTGCTAGTGGTGGTAATAGTCCAAACTTTAGCTACATTTTCCTTTTTAGCTAGTTTTTCATTTTCTTCTCTATCCCACCTAGCACGCAGTTCAGCCATTAATCTTATATTCTCATTAATTCTAACTTGGATGGCATTTGCTGTAGTAACAATTTTATTTTCAATATCCCTATTAGGCATAACTTTCGATTTCAAAAGATCAACATCGGAGGCAAGACTATCAACTCTAGAAACAAGAATATCAATTTTATTGAGCTTTTCCTCAACAAGATTTGTTAAAGGCGGTTTGTGTACTAATAAATTCTTTAAGCATGGCCTCAAGTCCAGGGGGTGTATTCCTATTATTGTTGTAAGAATTCCCATAAGAATTAGCATAACCAGTTACCATTATTATAAGGATATGGCCTATAGTTATTACTAGAATTGTTCAGATAAGCATTGTAGTTGAAATTATTATTTTTAATGAAGTTTACATCAACATGTTCTTCTTGGGCAACCAATGAAGCTAATGGAACATTATTAGGATCAACATTAGTCCTATCATTCGCAAGCATAGACATAATAGCATCAACCTTATCATTCAAGGAAGAGGATTCTTCAACGAGAATTTACCTTCTTACCTTGTGGAGCTCTTTCCAGTGTGCCATTCAGAGTAATTAACCATCATATTATCAAGGAGCTTTGTTGCTTCACCAAGAGTGATGGACATAAAGGTACCTCAAGCAGCTGAATCCAATAAATTCCGCGAAGAAAAATTTAGTCCTGCATAGAAGGTTTGGATGATCATCCAAGTAGTCAGTCCATGGGTTGGGCAATTTTTAACCAAAGATTTCATTCTTTCCCAAGGCTTGAGCAACATGTTCATTATCTAATTGTTTAAAATTCATTATGCTACTCCTCAAAGATATAATTTTAGCAGGGGGATAATATCTACCAATAAAAGCATCCTTGCATTTAGTCCAGGAATCAATACTATTCTTAGGCGAGAGATAGCAACCAATCTTTAGCTCTTCCTCTTAATGAGAAAGGGAACAATTTTAATTTTATAATGTCACCATCTACATCTTTATATTTTTGCATTTCACATAGTTCAACAAAATTATTGAGATGGGCAGCAGCATCATCGGAACTAACACCGAGAAAATTGCTCTCGCATAACAAGATTTAGTAAAGCGAGGTTTAATTTCAAAGAATTCTGCTGTAGTAGCAGGTGGAGCAATAGGTGTGCATAAGAAATCATTATTATTTGTGCTAGTGAAGTCACACAACTTAGTATTTTCAGGGTTGGCCATTTTAGCAATAGTAAATAAAGCAAACTAGATAAAGTAAATACAAGTAAACTAATTTTTTTGTGTTTTTGATATAGCAAACAAGACGACAAATAAAGTAAAGCTAGCAACTAATTTTTTGTGTTTTGATATAATGCAGCAAACAAAGTAGTAAATAAAATTAAGCAAGACAAAAACAAAGTAAAGAGATTGGGAAGTGGAGACTCCCCTTGCAGCGTGTCTTGATCTCCCCGACAACGGCGCCAGAAAATTTGCTTGATGCGTGTAGTTGACACGTCCGTTGGGAACCCCAAGAGGAAGGTGTGATGCGCACAGCGGCAAGTTTCCCTCGGTAAGAAACCAAGGTTTAATCAAACCGGTAGGAGTCAAGAAGCACGTTGAAGGTTGATGGCGGCGGGATGTAGTGCGGCGCAACACCGGAGATTCCGGCGCCAACGTGGAACCTGCACAACACAACCAAAGTACTTCGCCCCAACGAAACGGATGAGGTTGTCAATCTCACCGGCTTGCTGTAACAAAGGATTAACCGTATTGTGTGGAAGATGATTGTTTGCGAGAGAAAACGAGTAAAAACAAGTATTGCGAGCAGATTTGTATTTCGGTATAAAAGAATGGACCGGGGTCCACAGTTCACTAGAGGTGTCTCTCCCATAAGATAAAAGCATGTTGGGTGAACAAATTACAGTCGGGCAATTGACAAATAGAGAGGGCATAACAATGCACATACATGACATGATAAGTATAGTGAGATTTAATTGGGCATTACGACAAAGTACATAGACCGCCATCCAACTGCATCTATGCCTAAAAGTCCACCTTCGAGTTATCATCCGAACCCCCTCTAGTATTAAGTTGCTAACAACAGACAATTGCATTAAGTATGGTGCGTAATGTAATCAACAACTACATCCTCGGACATAGCGCCAATGTTTTATCCCTAGTGGCAACGACACAACACAACCTTAGAACTTTACGTCACTTGTCCCGGTGTCAATGCGAGGCATGAACCCACTATCGAGCATAAATACTCCCTCTTGGAGTTAAAAGCAAAAACTTGGCCAGAGCCTCTACTAGTAACGGAGAGCATGCAAGATCATAAACAACACATATGTAATAACTTGATAATTAACATGACATGGTATTCTCTATCCATCGGATCCCGACAAACACAACATATAGAATTACGGATAGATGATCTTGATCATGTTAGGCAGCTCACAAGATCCAACAATGAAGCACAATGAGGAGAAGACAACCATCTAGCTACCGCTATGGACCCATAGTCCAGGGGTGAACTACTCACTCATCACTCCGGAGGCGACCATGGCGGTGTAGAGTCCTCCGGGAGATGAATCCCCTCTCCGGCAGGGTGCCGGAGGAGATCTCCGAGAATCCCCCGAGATGGGATCGGCGGCGGCGGCGTCTCGGTAAGGTTTTCGTATCGTGGTTTTTCGCCTCAGGGGTTTCGCGACGGAGGCTTTAAGTAGGCGGAAGGGCAGAGTCGGGGGCCTGACGAGGGGCCCACACCATAGGGCGGCGCGGGCCCCTCCTTGGCCGCGCCGCCTTGTGGTGTCGCCACCTCGTGGCCCCACTTCGTATGTTCTTCGGTATTCTGGAAGATCCGTGGAAAAATAGGCCCCTGGGTCTTCGTTTCGTCCAATTCCGAGAATATTTCGTTACTAGGATTTACGAAACCAAAAACAGCAGAAACGAGAACTGGCACTTCGGCATCTTGTTAATAGGTTAGTTCCAGAAAATGCACGAATATGACATAAAGTGTGCATAAAACATGTAGGTATCATCAATAATATGGCATAGAACATAAGAAATTATCGATACGTCAGAGACGTATCAGAGACCCACACCATGATCAAGATGAGAGACCCAACATTGAGCATCGTCCACAACCGCGACAAGATCTTCAACCACATCATCACCGTGAACCAAGTGAAGCAAGAGTGTACCTCCAACGCCAACCCAATGCTATGGTTGGCCGTAGAAGACCTCCTATTCCTCCTCAAGCCGCAAGAGATGAAGGTGCCCCTCCTCGTCGAAGAAACTTGGAGGATGAAGAGAACATGTTTGGAAGACTCAAGTTCACCATGCCAAAGTTCAAAGGAGAAGAAGATGCCGAGGCCTACCTCTCATGGGCACTCAAGGTTGACAAGATATTCCGCATCCACAACTACTCCGGTGCCAAGAAGGTGGCTATGGCGTCTCTCGAGTTCGAGGACTACGCCAATACTTGGTGGGAGCAAGTCCTCACTCTTCGAGAAGAGAAGGGTGAACCTCCAATTGACACTTGGGAAGAAATGAAGAAAGAGATGCATGCTCGCTTTGTCCACACGCACTACATGACCGACCTCTTCAACAAGCTCCAAAAGTTGAAGCAATGCACCAAGACCGTTGAGGAGTTCTACAAGGAGATGGAGCTCACTATGATGCGAGCCAACATCCAAGAGTCCGAGGACCAAACCATTGCTCGTTTCTTCAATGGCCTCAATTACCCCATCAAGAGGATCGTCGAGTTCCAACCATACTCCAACATGGTTGAGTTGGTCCATCAAGCGTCGAAGGCCGAGCGCCAAGTGATTGAGGACATCAAGTACTCCAAGGCCAAGACCTATTTCTCCTCCAAGCTCGCTACATCGACTCCTCCTACTACATCAACTCCTCATGCTACAAGTGCCAAGGCCGACGTGTCCTCTACAACATCCAAGAAACCGACTATCCAAAGTCGCATGAAGCAAACGGTCTCCTCCACCGCCTCCTCGAAGGCATCCACGGGACCCTCTAGTGTCACTTGCTTCAAGTGTGGCACCCAAGGTCACAAATCGTTTGAGTGCAAGAACACCAAGGTCATGATCACTATGGAGAATGGTGATATCGAGACGCTTGATGAGGATGAATATGAAGCCCTTGTGCAAGCCGCCGTGGAAAGTGAAGAAGCTTATGAGCAAGAAAGTGGAGAGGATCCTCTATTATGTGATAATGACCCAAGTCCCTCACTTGTGGTCACAAGGGTGCTAACAACACAACCTCATGATATGGAAGAACAACGGTGCAACATCTTCCAAACCCGTGCCGGAATTGGTGGCAAGTCGATCAAGGTCATCATAGACGATGGAAGTTGCCATAACCTTGCAAGCACCGAGTTGTGTGAGAAGCTCAACCTCACCCTCCGCAAGCATCCTCACCCTTACCATATCCAATGGTTGAGTGACAAGGGCAACGTCAAGATACAACATACCGTCACCGTCACTTTCAAGATTGGACCTTATGAGGATACTATTGAGTGTGACGTGGTACCCATGACGGTGTGCCACATGTTGCTTGGCCGCCCTTGGCAATATGACAAGAAGGCTATACATGATGGACTCTCCAACACATACACCTTCAAGGTCAACGACAAGAAGTTCGAGTTGCGCCCCATGACTCCTAGCCAAATCATCGCCGACAATGCGAAGGCTCTAGCGAGGGCACAACATCACTTCCACCATAGTGAGATGAGAGGAGAGGGAGCGACCCACCACAAAGATAGTGAGCGCCACAAGCCATATATGAGTGAGTCCAAGAGTGTCCTTCTAGCCACCAAGAGTGAGTGGAGAGAGCTCCAAGATAACCCATCCACCATATTGCACTATGTGCTCATATGCAAGGGACCATCATCGGCGACTAACGACTTAACCAACATTCCTTCGTCTTTGTTGTCTCTTTTGAAGGAGTTTCAAGACGTCTTCCCCGACGAGCTCCCTCATGGACTACCACCACTTCGAGGCATCGAACACCGCATCGACCTCATACCCGGCGCTCCGCTTCCAAACCGTGCCGCCTACCGCACCAACCCCGAAGAAACAAAGGAGATACAACGCCAAATACAAGATCTCCTCGCCAAAGGGTACGTCCGCGAAAGCCTTAGCCCTTGTGCGGTTCCCGTGATTCTTGTGCCTAAACCGGATGAGACGCAACGGATGTGTATGGATTGTCGCCCCATCAATGCCATTACCGTCCGTTACCGCCATCCCATTCCGCGTTTAGATGACATGCTCGATGAGCTTAGTGGTGCCACGATTTTCTCTAAAATCGATTTGCGTAGTGGCTACCACCAAATCCGCATGGCAATTGGTGATGAATGGAAAACGGCATTCAAGACCAAACTCGGTCTATATGAATGGCTTGTTATGCCATTTGGTCTTTCCAATGCTCCATCAACTTTCATGCGCCTCATGAATCACATCTTGCGTCCTCTCATTGGCAAGAGTGTGGTTGTCTATTTCGATGACATTCTCATATATAGCAAAAATCTCGAGGACCATGTGCAACATGTGAGAGAAGTCTTGTGCATCTTGCGTCATGAGAAGCTTTATGCAAACCTCCCCAAGTGTACCTTTGCTCAAAACAAATTGGTTTTTCTTGGATTTGTGGTTTCCGCTAATGGGATTGAAGTTGATTCTTCAAAGGTAGAGGCCATCCATAATTGGCCTACTCCTACAAATGTTGGCCAAGTCCGAAGTTTTCATGGACTTGCCGGTTTCTACCGCCGCTTTGTGAAAGATTGTAGCACCATTGCTTGCCCTTTGAATGAGCTTACCAAGAAGAATGTTCCGTTTGTTTGGGGCAAGGCCCAACAAAATGCTTTTGATGAGTTGAAGAAACGCCTTCACCGAAGCTCCCCTTCTTGTTCTTCCAAATTTTGCCAAAACTTTTGAGATTGAGTGTGATGCAAGTGGGCTTGGTATTGGTGGTGTTCTTATGCAAGAGGGCAAACCCGTGGCATACTATAGTGAGAAGTTAGATGGCGCACGCCTCAACTATCCTATATATGACAAGGAGCTCTACGCTTTGGTTCGTGTTCTTGAAGTTTGGCAACACTATCTTTGGCCAAAAGAGTTTATCATTCATTCCGACCATGAGTCTTTAAAATATTTGAAAAGCCAACACAACTTGAACAAACGACATGCAAAATGGGTCGAGTTCATTGAGTCCTTCCCATATGTGATCAAATACAAGAAGGGCAAGGACAATGTTGTGGCGGATGCTCTTTCCCGCAAAAACACCCTTTTGCTAACTCGTTTGGATTTTCATGTTTTGGGACTTGAAGAGATCAAAGAACTCTATCCTTCAGATTCTTTCTTTGCTCCAATTTTTGAGAAGTGCTCCATTGAACGAGGAGTGGATGATTTCTATTTGCATGATGGCTACTTGTTTAAAGCTAACAAGATTTGCATTCCCGAGTCTTCGCTTCGAAAAGTGCTTTTGCAAGAGTCACATGGAGGTGGTCTTATGGGACACTTTGGTCGAGAGAAGACATATGCCATGCTCTCAACCCACTACTATTGGCCAAGAATGTATCGCGACGTGGAACGCCTTTGCCGCCGGTGCACTACATGCTTACAAGCAAAGTCTACCTCCAACCCTTATGGTCTTTACACACCATTGCCTATTCCACATGCACCATGGACGGATATTAGCATGGATTTTGTTCTAGGATTGCCTCGCACCAAATATGGACATGATTCTATATTCGTGGTA